>NC_134601.1:111076808-111394725 GCF_037038515.1 Microtus pennsylvanicus
CCCGAACTGGTCTTATTTGCCCTGTAGTCAAATTGATGGCTATCTTAAATGTCACCATAGAACCTTCATCCAGCAACTGATGTCTCAGGGCCAGAGACCCAGAGTGAAGTCATACTACAAAAACTTGTACTCCACAAAATTGTAAAATTTAAATGAAATGTACAATTTTCTAGATACCACATAGCAAAATTAAATCAAGATCAACTAAAGAATTTAAATAGCCCTATAACCCTAAGGAAATAAAAAATCATCAAAAATATTCCAACCACAAAAAGCCCAGGCCCACATGGTTTCAGTGCAGAATTCTACCAGAATTTCAAAGAACAACTAATACCAACATTCCTCAAATTGTTCTACACAATATTAACAGAAGGGGCACTGCCAAACACATTTTATGAAGCAACAATTACTCAGATACCAAAACTACAACAAGATGTAAATAATAGTTACAAACCAATCTTCCTCATGAATATTAATGCAAAAGAACTCAATATAATACTGGCAAACAAAATCCAAGAACACATCAAAAAATCATTCATTATGATCAAGTAGGTTTCATCTCAGAGATGCAGAGTTGGTTCAACATACAAAAATCTGTCAATGTAATTCACCATAAAACAAGCTGAAAGAAAAAATCCACATGATCATCTCATTAGATGTGGAAAGAGCCCTTTGAAAAACATCCAACACCCCTTCATGATAAAGGTCTTGGAGAGATCAGGGATACAAGGACCATACCTAAACATAATAAGGGCAATAAACAGAAAGCCAGCAGCCAACATCAAACTAAATGGAAACTCAAAGTAATTTCACTAAAATCAGGAACAAGAGAAGGCTTGTTGTCTCTTCATATCTTTTTAAAATAGTATTTGAAGTTCTAGCCAGAGCAATAAGAAAACAAAAGGAGATAGGGGAGATACAAATTGGAAAGCAAGAAGTCAAGCTTTCTCTATTTGCAAATGATATGATAGTTTACATAACTGACCTGAAAAATTCTACCAGGGAGCTCCTACAGCTGACAAACACCTTCAATAACATGGCAGGATACAAGACTAACTAACAAAAATCAGTAACACTCCTATATACAGATGATAAAAGGATGGAAAATGAAATCAGAGGAAGAAAATTACCCTTCACAGTAGCCACAAATAACATAAGATATCTTGGAGTAACTCTGACCAAACAAGTGAAAGACCTGTATGACAAGAACTTTAAGTTCTATCATATCTATAGCCATACACAAAATTCAAGTCCAAATAGATTAACATAAATCCAACCACTCGGAACCTCATAGAAGAGAAAGTTTGAAGTAGTCTTGAACACATGGGTACAGGAGACCACTTCCTTAATATAACAACAGTAGCACAGACACTGAGATTGACAATTAATAAAATGGAACCTCTTGAAACTGAGAAGCTTTTGTAAGGCAAAGGACACAGTCAGTAAGACAAAAACGGCAACCTACAGAATGGAAAAGAATCCAAAGTAACCCAACATATGACAGAAGGTTGATCTCAAAATACACATAGAACTTAAGAAAATATATATCAAAATAAATTATCCAATTAAAAATGTGGTACAGTTCTAAACAGAGAATCCTCAACAGAAGAATCGCAAATGGCCAAAAGGCACTTACGGAACTGCCCAGGATCCTTAACCATCAGGGAAATGCATATCAAAACAACTCTGAGATACCATCTTACATCTGTCAGAATGGCTAAGATCAAAAACACCAAGGAAAACTTATGCTGGAGTGGATGTAGAGTAAGAGGAACACTCCTTCATTGCTGGTGCAAGTGCAAATTGTACAGCCACTTTGAAAATCAGTATGGTAAAAAAAAAAAGAAAGAAAATCAGTATGGTGATTTTTCAAATAAGTTGGGATCAATCTACCTCAAGACCCAGCAATACAACTCTTGGGCATATACCCAAAGGATGCTCACTCATACTACAAGGGCATTTGCTGTACTATGTTCATAGTAGCATTACTAGTTATAGCCGGATCCTGGAAACAACCTAGATGCCCCTCAACTGAAGAATCAATAAAGAAAATGTGGTACATTTACACTATGGAGTCTTACTCAGTGGTAAAAAATAATAATAACATCTTAAAACTTGCAGACAAATGGATGGAACTAGAAAAAAAAACTACCCTGAGTGAGGTAGTTCAGACACAGAAAGTCAAACATTGCACGTACTCACACATAAGTGGATATTAGACATAAAGTAAAGGATAACCATCTTACAGTCCATAACCAAAGAGAAGATAGGAAACAAGGAGAACCCTGAGAGAGATATACATGGATCCTCAAGGAAGGGAAAGTAGACAAGATCTCCTTAGTAAATTGGCAGCATGGGGGAGAGTGGTAAAGGACTGGAGAGGGAGAAGAGGAGTAGGTAGAACAGGAGAGATCCTGAAGGTCTAGTTGGAAGAAGAATAGAGAGGGAGAATAATGAAAGAGATACCTTGAAAGAGGGATCCTTTATGGGGTTAATGAGAAGTCAAGTGTTCTCATTTATAAAGAGGTCATGGGAGACTGGTCCCATGAGTGGCAGTGGTGTGTCACCTGAGTCCTTGGTAGGTCCCCTGGTGGATGGCCAGAGGCCTTGGTGGGAGACAGACAATAGATACGCCAAACAGAAAGAGTTTGGGTATAGAGTTCATTCAGTGGGTTATGGAGGGGAAGGAAAAAGGAATGAGAGAAGAGGAGAAGGGGAGACAAGTGAGAGAGAAGCTGCCTCTCCAGAAGGGCAGAGAGAGAGAGAGAGAGAGAGAGAGAGAGAGAGAGAGAGAGAGAGAGAGAGAGAGAGAGAGATGGGGGACTGGAGAGGAAGAGGGAGATCTACTTGCCTCAGCAGAAATGGAGGAGGTTAGGAGTGGGTGAAGCTTGTCTCTTAAAGGGACAGGGTACCCAGGTGACAGACCAGGCCAACCGATTACAATACCTTTTTCTTATAATAAAAAGGCAGGGAGTTAGGCATAGTAGGTTGAGGGAATTGGGATGGTGAGTTCTCAAGACTGCTTCCTGTTTATTTGTATAAAAGATTTTCTGGGGGGGGGGCAAAGTTAGCTGGGTGCTGGCCACTTTACTCCTCTCCATGATTCATGGTCTGAAACTGTCCGTTGGACCTGGCAAGGTGTTTGTAGAGCAGAAGTCAAAGTTAAGTTTAGGAAGAAAACAAATTTTCAGGACCAGGGAACTAAGAGGGGTGTATCTTACCTGTTTAAGATAAATCCTTCAATTTCCCTCCTTGGAACTCAAAAGAATTCTTTGAGTTTATGAAAACATATGTTTTAGACACATACATCATATAAACAGTAGCATATTTATTTCAAAATGACAATAACAGGTTTTTGTACAATGAAAAGTATCTTTAAGAATATGAAAGTCAGTATGAGAGAGAAATTCGATAACTTGTATTTTTCCTCACACCTTTATAAATTTACAGGTACACACCTTAATAACTTGCATTTGTATATCTTAAAACACCTTTTATTTAGAAAATATTAAGAAGTCATACTGAATTTTTTTTTTGGTGAGGTTGTCCTTTTAAATTGATAAAACATCTCAGCTGTCAAACTGCATCAGAGATCTTTGAGAAGGATAAATTTTTACTTGAGTTACTATTTTAAAAAATGACAGAAGACTTACTCTATTGGCTACCTAGAGCCTCTCCTCAGCATCCACCATGGTCATAGAGGGCAAAGGCATCAGGACTCTATTTGCCTTCTGCTGTTAGAAGCATGGCCTGCCAGACTTCAGAATATCTTGTGGATTATCATGGCCTGAGCAGCTAAGACGGTTGATTCCATTTGATTCTTTGTCCACATCTGGAGATCGTCGGTTTAGATGAAAGGTAGTTTGCCCAGTAGTTAGTGATTTCACTTGATGAAGCAAATTGTGGATGGACATTGTTATGTGCCCATCTGTCTTCTGTCTTCTTGGGAGGAAATAGAGTGCTGCTGATAGGAGTCAACTTATCTCTGTGTAATGAAGTTTTTTAATAATTAAACATTTAAATGCCATAGTCCCCAGATCTCTGAGCATATGAGGGCTGTTTATTGGGTATAGATAAGTTATGATTACAGTACTGAATCTGCCTGGAGAGCTGGGACCAAGCTTGACTTTACTGGTTTTAACAGGTAATACTTATACTTGTGAAAGACAAAGAAGAAAAATTGGTGATATGCAAGATATTCATCAGAATGGCTATAGTATAGGGCCAGTTCAGACGCCCTCTCCTCAGCTGCTCAAGGAACAAGCTGGAGAGATCTCCTTGGACACCTGGGAATCCCTCTAGAGTCCAGTCTCTTGCCAACCCTCAAATGGCTCCCTTAATTAAGATATATACTTCCCTGCTCCCATATCTACTCCTCCTACATCCCAACTGTCCCATTCCCCCAAGCTCTCCCCATCCTCCACTTCTCACTTCTCTCTCCCCATCTCCCCTTACCCCCGTTCCACCCCCACCCCCAAGCTCTCAGTTTTTGCCTGGAAATCTTGTATATTTCTAATATCCAGGAGGATAACTTTATCTGGCGATGGACAGAGATAGAGACAGAGACCCACACTGGAGCACTGGACTGAGCTCCCAAGGTCCAAATGAGGAGCAGAAGGAGGGAGAACATGAGCAAGGAAGTCAGGACCATGAGGGATGCTCCCACCCACTGTGATGGTGGAGCTGATCTAATGGGAACTGTGGGCCCATATTTCGATATGACACAAAAGCCATTAGCCTGGTCCGACCTGACCACGTAGCTCTGCAGACAAGCTGTCTCTGCCCTTAACAAAGGCCAGGATGCCTGCTCCTAGCTTCTTTTGTTAAGATGTGGATTACCTGAGAAGAGATGTTTGACTGAAGCTGATGACTTAAGAGCTCAGATATTTGGTGCTTCTTTCCTTTGTAATTTGGAAGGATGTCTTATAGAGATGCTAATTCAGGGCCTACCTGACTGCTAGATGCGGATGTGATTTGGGCCCAGGCACTTGGCTGCCTAAGGAATGGCGTAATGTGTTTTCCCCCTTCCCCGCTCAATTTGGTGTGGGTATATAAAAGGTTTGGACAATAAACGAAAAAGCTGGCCATTTTCCATGATGACGGTGTAAGCTGTGTCGGTTCTTTTCCTCGCGACTCCGTTCCAGCCGGTTTGAGAAATTAGGGAATTTATGTTGGACCCTCACGGGCCACGACATAATTGGCGCCCGACAATGTGGGGCTAACCACTGAACCCCAAGATTAAAGACAACTGGAGCTGACTACTAAACCCGGAGACGAAGGCCGGAGGAAGAAGTAAGAAAAAGGAACATGGTGCTGAACTCTGAACTCCATGACCCCAGAGAAGAGACAACAAGAGAGAGACGGTGAATGCTGTCTACTGAACCCCAAGAGAAACCGGAGAATGGACAGAGGAAAACGTGAGGCTTATCGGCGCTCCCCAAAAAGCAAGAAAGAGGTGACCAGACGTGAGGAACCCGCGAGAAAAAAAATCGGTGGATGCGTGAGTAGTGAGCACTCAGAACTAGAGATGTAGAATAGAGAAATAAATGTAGAACAGCGGGACAAAATTTAAATCGGGAGTAAAAATTTGTAAATGAGTTAGGTGTGGGATAAGGAAAAATTATTCAGTTATATATTTTTTGGTAACTAAGTTAAAGTGGAGCAGAACAATGGCAGAGTTATTGAGAATCTGTAAGTGTGATAGACCCAGAATTGTAACTTTTATTGATGGCTAAATGAGTAGGAAAGGTAAAGGAAAAACGACTTTTGGCCCAAGAATCACGAAGTTACCGCTGAGATTGAGGTGCCACGTGTTCACAGTAGCCAGTTAATCTAACCCACCTGTAAGTAAAAGGCAAGGAGGAGCAAAAGTAAGTTTAGAGAGCAAATTTAATCTCACACAGTCTATAGAACAGAGGAGAGGATTCAGAAATTCTTAATTTTATGATTTACAAGTTAAAAAAAATAGTTAAAAATCCGCCCACCAGAGCTCAGAAAGGCAGTCTAACAAAGTGAGCCTGTGTTCTACCCCCTGCCATGCAGCGCAGCTTCAACTGAAAGAAAAAAGCCAGGTTTAAATTAAGGTAGCCTCTGAGATAAGCAGGTTAAAATGCTTTTTCATTTCACAATTTTGCCTTTTTGTCAAAAGTCTGCTGTTTGTAGGCAAGTGAATTTGTATCCAAGGTGGATTGATTTCAGTATTATGGCTGTAGTAAAGTTTAAAGTCAGAGATTGTGATACATTCAGAAATTCCTTGATTGTACAGGATTTTAAGATTGTTCAGGCTAGCCTGAGTTTTTGTCTTTTCTCACAAGGTTGAGGATTGTTTTTTCAAAGTCTGAAGAATTTGGTTACAAGTTTAATGGTCATTTGCATTAGATTTATAGATTGCTTTCAGTAACATTGTCAATTTTGCTACGTTGGTGCTATCTTTACAAGAGAATAGGAGATCTTTACATTTTCTAATGGCTTAAATCTCTTTCTTCAGAGATTTAAAGTTCTTGTTGTACAGGTTTTCAATTTGTATAGTCAGAGTTACTCAAAGATATTAATGGTATTTGTGGCTATCTCATGATGTGTGTAGAAGAGATACATTTGAGTTGTTTTCAGATTCTGTGTATGAGAAAGTAATTCTGCTGTGAACATGGTTAAGCACGTGTCCTTGTTGTATGGTTGGTTGAGCATCTTTTGTTTATAGGCCCTAAAGAGGCATAGCTGAGTTTTAAAGTAGTTTGATGCCTAATTTTCTGAGAATTCAACAGCAGTGGACGAGTTTCTCTTAAACATAAGTTGTGAGTAGTGAATTTTTGATCTTGGTCATGTTACAGAGATAAGATGGAGTCTCAGAGTTGTTTAGATTTACAGTTTTCCAGTGGTTATTGATGTTATATTTGAGCAGTTTTTGAATGTCTTTCAGTCATTTTAAGTTCATCTGTTGAGTTTTCAGTTTAGGTCTGTTGCATATATTTTTAGTGGATTAATTGTTCTTTTGGTGACTAATTTCCAGAGTTCTTTGAAGTGGATTAGTGATTGGTGAGGATATTTTCATGTTGTATAGGCTATTACATCTTGTTGATTATATCCGTTGCTATACAGAAGCTTCTCAGTTCAAGAGATCTTATTGTGTCTAAATGTGTATGCCACCGAGATTGTGTTAGAGTTGTGCCAGTGCATTTAAGTGTTAATTCTAAAATTTTTTTCTTATATGAGGTTAAGTATTGTTGGTTTTATGTGGAGGTCTTAAAAATAAAAGAGAGGAGAAGATAGATTTGGTTCGTCTGATGCATTTTGGGTACAGACCATAGGTCCTCAGAGACCAGAACTCACTTTATTTATAAATGGAAAAAGATTTTCTGGCCTCCTGGATACTTGCGCGGATACTTCCGTCATAACCGCCAGTCAGTGGCCTTCTAAGTGGCCAAAAACGGAGACTATTACACAGTTACAGGGAATTGGTCAGACTAGAAATCCTGAGCAAAGTAGCAATGAACTGCATTGGAAAGATGAGAAAGGACATGAAGGAACCTTTAAGCCGTATATTATTCCCCATTTACCTGTGAACTTATGGGGCAGAGATATCATGTCTAGAATGGGAGTATATTTATATTCTCCCAGCACGGCTCTTACTAATCAGATGTTTCAACAAGAATTATTACCTAATCAAGGTCTAGGAAGAGAGAACAAGGGAAAGATTGATCCTGTCGTACCAGACAGTAGACCTTCTAGAGCAGGATTAGGATATTTTTAGGAGAGGTCACTGAAAGGCCTGCACTCCATGCAGACCCTATAATATGGAAAAGTGATGACCCTGTATGGGTGAGTCAGTGGCCTCTAACACAAGAAAAATTGCAAGCTGCCCAGCGGTTAGTGCAGGAACAGCTGGATAGTGGACATATTTCACCATCTAATTCTCCATGGAACTCTCCAATTTATGTTATTAAAAAGAAATCGGGAAAGTGGAGATTGATTCAGGATTTAAGAGAGGTTAATGCAACCATGCAGCCAATGGGAGCATTGCAACCAGGATTGCCGTCCCCGGCAGCCATTCCAAAAGGCACACATAAGATTATCTTAGACTTGAAAGATTGTTTTTATACAATTCCTTTAGCGCCACAAGATTGTCAAAGATTTGCTTTTAGCATTCCTTCAGTTAATTTCAAAGAGCCAATGAGGAGGTATCAATGTAATGTCTTACCCCAGGGTATGTTAAATAGTGCTACATTATGCCAAAAATTCGTAGCCCAAGCTATACAGGAAATTAGAAATCAATTTCCGCAGGTGTACGCAATTCATTACACAGACGACATCTTGTTGGCTCATAGAAATGAAGATACTTTACTAGAGACATGGATTATTACAGCAGTGTCTAAGCAAAGCAGGTTTGGTTATCGCTCCTGAGAAAGTACAGAGGCACCCGCCTTTTCAATATCTAGGTCATATGTTATACCCCAAAGAAATTAAGCCTCAAAGGATAGAAATCAGGAAGGATGACTTAAAGACTCTTAATGACTTTCAAAGGCTATTAGGAAATATACAATGGCTAAGACCTTATTTGAGGTTTCCTACAGGAGACCTTGAGCCTTTAAGTGAGATACTTAAAGGAGACAGTGATCCAAATTCTAGCAGGCAGCTTTCAGAAGCTGCCAGACAGACTCTCTCACAGATAGAGAAGGCTATACAAGAACAGCAGGTGTGCTATATTGATTACAGCAAGACATGGCAAGCGTGTATTTTACCTACAAGGCTGACTCCTACAGCAGTCTTATGGCAGAATGGACCACTTTTATGGCTGCATCTGCCTGTATCACCAGCAAAAGTATTAAATCCTTATTTTGAAGCAGTAGCATGCTTAGCACAGAAGAGCAGAATGGAATCTAGAAAATACTTTGGCAAAGAACCAGCTGTAATCAATGTTCCTTACACTAAGCAGCAAATTGAATGGTTATTTCAAAATAGTGATTCATGGGCAATTGCGTTTGCTCAATTTCAAGGTCAGATTAATAATCTTTTCCCAGCTGACCAGTTATTGCAGTTTGCGCAACAGCATTCATTCATTTTTCCTAAAATAGTAGCAAAGAATCCCTTAAAGGATGCTTTGTTGATTTTTACTGATGGCTCATCTAATGGAAAAGCTGCTTATGTTGTCAATGGCAAAGGACATGTGGTACAGACAGAACCAGCTTCAGCTCAAATAGTTGAACTGCGGGCTGTAGCTCTGGTATTTAAGAATTTTGATAATAAGGCCTTTAATTTATATACTGATAGCCGGTATATTTATGAAGCATTAGGAATCCTCAACAGTGTCATATATAGCAACTAGCAATGGACAAGTTAAAATATTGTTTCAGCAGATTCAGAATGCCATACAATGTAGAAAGTTACCATGTTTTGTGGGACATATCAGAGCACATTCAAGTCTTCCTGGTCCGTTAGCTGAAGGTAATGCTCTAGCTGACGAACTTACAAAAGTAATTGCTGTATCTCAAGTTGAACTTGCACAGCAGTCACATGCTTTGCATCATCAAAACAGCTTAAGTTTAAGAAAACAGTTTAAGCTGACCAGAGAAGCTGCTCGACAAATTGTTAAACAATGTGAAAGATGCCCACAATATCTACCTGTGCCTCATTTGGAGGTAAATCCTCGAGGGCTCCTTCCAAATCATATGGCAAATGGATGTAACTCACATTACTGAGTTTGGAAAATTGAGATATGTGCATGTGACAATTGATACTTACTCAGGATTCATAATGGCCACAGCACAAACTGGAGAAGCTTCCAAGCATGTAATAACTCATTGCTTAAAATGCTTTTCATGCATGGGAACCCCAAAGGTAATAAAGACGGACAATGGATCCGGATATGTTAACAAAGCTTTTCAAAGATTCTGTACTCAATGGAATATTGTTCATAAGACTGGTATTCCATATAATCCTCAAGGACAAGGAATTGTGGAGCGGGCACACAGCTCCTTGAAAACACAACTCCAAAAAATAAAGACAGGGGAGTTGTATCCTCAGACGCCACACAATGCCTTAAATCATGCATTGTTTATGCTAAACTTTCTAAATACAGATGTCCATGAGCTATCAGCTGCAGATAGATTGTGGCATAATGGTACAAAAACCACATTTGCTAAAGCCAAATGGAAAGATCCTTGCAATGGGACTTGGAAGGGACCCGACCCCATTTTAATTTGGGGTCGAGGGCATGTCTATGTTTTCTCACAGGATGAAAACCAAGCGAGATGGCTTCCAGAACGTCTAATTCGATGCATTCAGCAGAAGGACAACGGACCTAAGGACAGCATAGCTGACAACCGCGCAGCAGAAGGAACAGAAAGAAATCGGCTCCAGGAGGAATCCAGTAACCCAGCCCACAGAGAGGAGCCTGATCCAGACCTGCAACTCACAGCACTACAAAGAGACTTCGCACAAAGAGATCCTGCTGAGACGAGCTGACTGCTGTGTCTGCTGCTGGCGGTGGTGTGAAACCTGTTGCTCAGAACTAAGATTCAAACTGAACATTTGAGTGTTCTCGGTTTATGGGACAAAACTCATTTTAAATAAAGTATTAAACCTAAGAACTAAGACCTAAGCTTTCCCCTCAGGGAAAGAAAGATGCAAAATAAAGTATGTCAAAAATCCCCCTTCACTTAACAAGGGGACAGACTGAGGTTTTAACAGCTACACAAAGACTGAAAATGAGATTTAATAACAGTGAATGGTATTATGCTCTTAACGGTAATGACCTGATATTTACAGCTGCATATAAGGTGATGGGAAAAATCTGGTAATGACCAATGGTGCTAAATACATCGGTAATGACCGAAAGGAATATGAATTTATGGTAAAGAAAATTAATAATTGGAGAGCTGGTACTGACCGGCTAAACATGAAATTATAAATAATTAGAGCTGGTACTGACCGGCTAAACATGAAGTTACGAATAATTTGGAGAGCTGGTACTGACCGGCTAAATATGAAATTATCAATAATTGAGAAAGCTGGTATTGACCGGCCAAACACAAAATTATAAAAATTGGAAGAGCTGGTTTTGACCGGCTAAACATGAAAATACGGTATTAAAAATTTAAAGATCGGTATTGACCGATAATGTGTCTAAAGATCGGTATTGACCGATGATGTGGAAAAATCATGATTGTAAGTTGCTGCGATTGACAGTTGGCTGAAAGAGAGGTTGTGATGATGAATGTTGAGAGTTGATACGCATGCTGAGAAAGTAAACTCTGAGTGATGTTCTGTACCAGCGGAAGAAACATTTTCAACTCAGGTGATTCTACTCTCCTTTAAGATAGGAGAATATAGTATTTGGGAGCATAATTATACATAAAGCATTATGATGCATCCTGACAAGAAATGGCTGATACACAGGGCCTAAAAAGTATATTTCTCTCCACTAAACTCTTCTCTTTACAGAGGTCGGCAGTCAATGACGGGTTTGAAGCTTCTTCTCCCCAGATGCCTAAGACAGGGGCTTGCATAAAAGATGCCTGTTCCAACGACGGGAAAATTTGGGTAAATGAAGAGGACTTTGCCCAAGTCAGGCGCGACGTATCTGTCCTGTTGCAGAAGCACAGGAGTTATTAAAATTAATAAGAGAGAGTGGATTGTGGGCCCATATTTCGATATGACACAAAAGCCATTAGCCTGGTCCGACCTGACCACGTAGCTCTGCAGACAAGCTGTCTCTGCCCTTAACAAAGGCCAGGATGCCTGCTCCTAGCTTCTTTTGTTAAGATGTGGATTACCTGAGAAGAGATGTTTGACTGAAGCTGATGACTTAAGAGCTCAGATATTTGGTGCTTCTTTCCTTTGTAATTTGGAAGGATGTCTTATAGAGATGCTAATTCAGGGCCTACCTGACTGCTAGATGCGGATGTGATTTGGGCCCAGGCACTTGGCTGCCTAAGGAATGGCGTAATGTGTTTTCCCCCTTCCCCGCTCAATTTGGTGTGGGTATATAAAAGGTTTGGACAATAAACGAAAAAGCTGGCCATTTTCCATGATGACGGTGTAAGCTGTGTCGGTTCTTTTCCTCGCGACTCCGTTCCAGCCGGTTTGAGAAATTAGGGAATTTATGTTGGACCCTCACGGGCCACGACAGGGAACTCACCAAGGCCTGCTGAACTGGGACTGATGGAGCATGTGATCAAACCGGACTCTCTGAACGTGGCTGATGATGAGTGCTGACTGAGAAGCCAAGGACAATGGCACTGGGTTTTGATTCTATTCCATGTACTGGCCTTGTGGGAACCTAGTCTGTTTGGATCCTCATCTTCCTAGACCTGGATGGAGGGGGGAGGTCCTTGGTCTTACCACAGGGCAGGGAACCCTGACTGCTCTTTGGACTGGAGAGGAAGGGGGAGGGGGGAGGGGGGAGGGGTAGGGAAATGGGAGAAGGGGAGGAGGTGAAAATTTGAACTTCCTAATTAACCAGGTAACATTATTTCCCTTCTCAGATCTTTGATGGGGTTGAAGACTATATAGATGTAGTTACTTTTCTCTCATGACTTGGCCAAGTTATTTATTATACAAGACCTAAGCTAGTTAGAATAGGATATTTGTACTTATTGTATATAATTTCATAGTAGGTTTAGAACTCTCTTATTTAAACAAAAGGGGGAGGTGTTACGGGAGGTCCTCCCACTCCTCCAGCCTATCGACGCTGAGATACCAGCCCCTTGGGGCGTGGTCTCTCTCCCTTTAAAAAAGCGGCCACTTCCCTCTCCTCTCTCTCTTCACTTCCTGCTCCGCTGGTGACTTGACTTCCTTCCTGGTTACGCAGAGGGCTGACAGTGATCTGTAAGTTTTTTCCCCTTTAAATAAATACCACCCTATTAATCATAATTCCAAACTGGTGTGGCATTGTTTATGACTTATCTTCAACCCAAGAAAGTGGAGGCTGACTTCAGACTACATCTGAGGAAACTGCATAAGACCAAACTAGGTCTTCTGAATGTGGGTGACAGATGTATGACTAGGGCAGTTTGTAGGGCCACTAGCAGTGGATCCCGTATTTATCCATAGTGCATGAACTGGCTCTTTGGAGCCCATTCCCTATAGAGGGATACCTTGCTCAGCCTAGATACAGAGGGGAGGCCTTGGCGCTGCCTCAGGTGATGTGAAAGACTTTCCTGACTCCTCATGGGAGGCCTCACCCTCTCAGAGGGGTGGATGTGGAGTAGCTAGAAGGTACGTGAACCAGGAGGACAGGAGGTATAAGGAACTGGGACTGGTATGTAATATATGATTATTTTTAAAATAAAACACAGACTAAGAAAATGGATGATAAAACAGGAGCCAGGCTTCTGCTGCATCCAAGAAATACACCCTAATATCAAGTGTAGACATTACCTCAGCATAAAAAGAAAGAAAATGATATTCCAAGCAACAAGACATAAGAAGCAAGCCAGTGGTTTTGTTGAATCTAGAAAACCATTTCTTTTGTATATTCCTGATTCCTGCAGTATATAGGTTTAAAAAATATATTCTCTAATAGTATTCTGAATGACTTTGGTATCTCTTGTAATACTTATCTGTTCATTTCTTACTATGTATACTTGACTTTTCTCTCTTTTTTTTCTTTCAGTTATTTGGGCCAACATTTTGTGAATCTTGATTATTTTACCAAAAAGTCACTTATAGACTCTTTGCATAGATAGATAGATAGATAGATAGATAGATAGATAGATAGATAGATAGATAGATAGATAGATAGATAGATAGATAGATGAGTTTTGTTTATTGATGCATTTAGCCTATCTGTGTTTATTGGTTAGAGAATTGAGGTCATTGATATTTAAACTTATTACTAAATGTGTGTGTTCGATTTGATCCTTTTGTTGTTGATTTTTTGTGGTATTTGTGTTCATAGTGGTTTAATTATGCTTTAATAAATATTTGTTCCACAGTCTCTCGGCTGTGTTTACTCTTCAATTTGGCCCAAAATTATGATTTTTTTCTCAATCAGTCATGGAAGATAGTTTTGGAGGATTATAGTTTTAGGATGGCTGGTATGTCTGTGTGTGTGTGTGTGTGTGTGTGTGTTTCCATATATTTTATTTCCCTTTTATTTTTGAGATCATAATACAATTGAGTAAAAAAAAAGACTTCACCAAGAAATAGCACATGAATTCATTATCCAATAGCAAATTTCAGCTCTGTGTATTAACATAAGATAGCATTATTCAGACTGAGCAGGCTATATTTGTGAATATTATGTATTTATATTCATATACCCATGGATGCAACAAAAAAGGCAACACCTCTACCACCCCATTTTTTACCTAGACTTCTCAGGTTCACCTCTAGGATCTAGAATGGCAAGTCTCCATGGATTTCTAAGCTATGCCTTTTTTGCAACCTGCATCCAGGTTTATACGATTTAGCCTACATCCCACAGCCAGTGTACCAAAACCTAGACTGACAATTGTTTTCTTCAATACAGAGGAGCTCTAAGTTTGGACCATTAGCCTCCCTAACTATCTACCATACTACATGATTCTCCCAAGGCACATCAAATTACACTCAGACCTATTTGCCCCCACACTCCTAGTTTGGAACAGAAAGTGCATCCTGTATATCAGCCCAATTCCCTCTGCCCACCTCACTGCATTCCACCCATGCCAGCCACTTCCAAACTTTCAACCCAACATTCCCCCACATCCTCTCTTTTCCCCTACCCTTATCCATCCTCAAAAACTTAAAACTAACAGAAGAATTACATGTGCCCAGATCTAATCACAGGAATCCCAACCTTATGAAAGATCAGGTCAATATTTTCTCTCAGCAAACCTACTTGTTCTGTAGAAATGCTAAACAGTGAGAATTACCTGGATGAACTCTAGGATGCAGAAATTAAAGGAACAATCATAAACCTCCTAAAAGAATTCAAGGAATTAAGAAAGAGACAAAACAAAACAGCTCAGTGAAATAAAGGAGGAAGAATTTTGATAGGATTTTGATGGGGGTTGCATTGAATCTATAGATTGCTTTTGGTAGAATTGCCATTTTTACTATGTTGATCCTCCCAATCCAAGAGCAAGGGAGGTCCTTCCATTTTCTGGTGTCCTCTTCAATTTCTTTCTTCAAAGACTTAAAGTTCTTGTCAAATAGATCTTTCACATCCTTGGTCAGAGTTACCCCAAGATATTTTATGCTATTTGTGGCTATCGTGAAAGGTGATGCTTCTCTGATTTCCCTCTCTGCTTCTTTATCCTTAGTGTATAGGAAGGCAACTGAATTTTTGGAGTTGATCTTGTATCCTGCCACATTACTAAAGGTGTTTATCAGCTGTAGGAGTTCTTTGGTAGAGTTTTTGGGGTCGCTTATGTATAGTATCATATCATCTGCAAATAACGAAAGCTTAACTTTTTCCTTTCCAATACGAATCCCCTTGATCTCCTTATGTTGTCTTATTGCTATTGCTAGAACTTCAAGCACTATATTGAAGAGGTATGGAGAGAGTGAACATCCTTGTCGTGTTCCTGATTTTGGTGGGATGGCTTTGAGTTTTTCTCCGTTTAATTTAATGTTAGCTGTCACCTTGCTGTAAATAGCTTTTATTATATTTAGGTATGACCTTTGTATCCCTAATCTCTCCACGACCTTTATCATAAAGGGGTGTTGAATTTTGTCGAATGCTTTTTCAGCATCTAATGAAATGATCATATGGGTTTTTTTTCTTTCAGTTTATTTATATGGTGGATTATATTGATAGATTTGCGTATGTTGAACCAGCCCTGCATCTCTGGGATGAAGCCTACTTGATCGTAATGGATAATTTGTTAAATGTGTTCTTGGATTCGGTTTGCCAGTATTTTATTGAGGATTTTTGCATCGATATTCATGGGTGAGATAGGCCTGTAATTCTCTTTCTTGGCTGGGTCTTTGTGTGGTTTTGATATCAGGGTAACTGTAGCTTCATAAAAGGAATTTGGCAATGACTCTTCTGTTTCTATATTGTGAAATACATTAAGGAGTATAAGTATTAGTTCTTTTTGGAAGTTCTGGTAGAATTCTGCATTGAAACAATCTGGTCCTGGGCTTTTTTTCGAAGGGAGATTTTTGATAACCGTTTCTAATTCTTCACGAGTAACAGGTCTATTTAGATCATTCACCTGGTCTTGGTTTAGCTTTGGTATATGGTACTTATTTTAAAAAAAAATGTCCATTTCTTTTGTATTTTCCAGTTTTGTGGCATACAGGCTTTTGCAGTAAGATCTAATGATTCTCTGAATTTCCTCTGTGTCTGTGGTTATGTCCCCCTTTTCATTTCTGATCTTATTTATTTGCGTGTTCTCTCAAAGGAGACAGAGACAGAGACCCACATTGGAGCACCGGACAGAAATCTCAAGGTCCAAATCAGGAGCAGAAGGAGAGGGAGCACGAGCAAAGAACTCAGGACCGCGAGGGGTATACCCACACACTGAGACAATGGGGATGTTTTATTGGGAAATCACCAAGGCCAGCTGGCCTGTGTCTGAAAAAGCATGGGATAAAACAGGACTAGCTGAACATAGCGGACAATGGGGACTACTGAGAACACAAGAACAGTGGCAGTTCGTTTTTGATCCTACTGCACGTACTGGCTTTGTGGGAGCCTAGGCAGTTTGGATGCTCACCTTACTAGACCTGGATGGAGGTGGGCGGTCCTTGGGTTTCCCACAGGTCAGGGAACCCTGATTGCTCTTCGAGCTGATGAGGGAGGGAGACTTGATCAGGGGAGGGGGAGGGAAATGGGAGGCGGTGGCAGGGAGGAGGCAGAAATCCTTAATAAATAAATAAATTTAAAAAAAAATAAAAAGTATCAGAGAGAAAAAAAAGAAATAAAAGAGGAAGAGCCTATGGAGAAGTTACCACCTTAGAGTAAGTGGAAAGGTAAAGGTATTCCAGTCAAATGGTATTGTGCCCATCGTGTGGAACCCCCCCCCCCAACCACCAAGAAATCAGATCCTATCCAAAAGCAAAGAGTCTTTTTAATTTACAAGTTAACTTGTATTCTCCAACCAGCCAATACATTGGGTAGAGTAGGAGAGACCCTGAGCTGCAGTGGGACAGGAAATTTATTGGGGGTAGAACAAGGGGAGGTCTGGGGGTCTTCAAGTTGCATAGTAACAGTCTCAAGATTCGCACACTTCGAGGCTGGTAGTGCCTGACTTAAGTTGATTGGTCAGCTGAAGCTAAGGAAAGGTTGTTATAACTGGTGTCCATGGGGGGGGGGGTGGTAGGGTCAGGTGGTGGTTGCTACTTTCCACCATTATCAGTAAAGCACATCCAGAGCCCAGCAGCTAACTTTTTATTGGTTCCTTACCACATGGTGCATACCTGGCATTTTCTTCCCAGTAATTAGGGCAAGGTGGGGCCTGGTTGGGGGCTTACCACATCCTGCTGAGTCAGGGGCTTATATCTTCCAGGGTCTTTTCTATAGCCTGTCTTGGCTTACAAAGTGAGGGACTGGACCGGACTGAAACCCCAAGGTCCAAATCAGGAGCAGAAGGAGAGAGAACACGAGCAAGGAACTCAGGACCGCGAGGAGTGCACCCACACACTGAGAAAATGGGGATGTTCTATCAGGAACTCATCAAGGCAGCTGGACTGGGACTGAAAAAGCATGGGATGAAACCGGACTCGCTGAACATAGCAGACGATGAGGACTGCTGAGAAGTCAAGAACAATGGCACTGGGTTTTGATCCTACTGCACGTACTGGCTTTGTGGGAGCCTAGGTTGTTTGGATGTTCACCTTACTAGACCTGGAAGGAGGTGGGAGGTCCTTGGACTCCCCACAGGGCAGGGAACCCTGACTGCTCTTCGGGCTGATGAGGAAGGGGGACTTGATTGGGGGAGGGGGAGGAAAATGGGAGGCGGTGGCGGGGAGGAGACAGAAATCTTTAATAAATAAATAAAAACAAAGACTGCTTGAAGCAGGCAAGCATAAAAAAAAAAGTGAGGGGCCGGGCCCTACAATGGGACCAGGAAACAGCTGGGCATTTCTATCCTAATATCTTACAAAATAAACTTCCAAAGAGAGACATTTCATTCTAATCACAAGAACAGTTAACAGGGGAAAACATTACTATCCTAAATTTCTGCTCCAAGGTGTTAGCATTTAGCCATCATGTTGGCCTGCCTCCTGTCACCCGGCAGGATGTGCACTCCAGTACTTTGGCTACTCAGGGCCCTTACTACTTGGTCTCTGTGCACGTGCACTACCTCCCCCTTTAAGAGATAAGCTCTTTGCCTGCCCCTTTGTTGTTTCTCTGTTTCTCTCTCTGCCTCTCTTTCTCTCTTTCTTTCCTTTTTTTCGCCATGCCTTCTCCAGAGGCCAGTCTCTTCTCTACCCTTCCTCTTTAACATTCCATTCCCCCAATAAAAACTCTCCACATGAGCTCGTGGGCATGCTGTTTTTTCATTTACAACATGAAGGGCACAAAGTTTCAAACACACACACACACACACACACACACACACACACACACGCAAATCTACTACTGGAATCAAAGATACTGAATAACATTGTGCTGGCTACTCTTATGTCAACCTGACACACAGACTAGAGTTGTCTGAAAGGAGGGAACTGCAATTGAGGAAATACCTCCATAAGATCCAACTGTAAGGCATTTTCTTAATTGGTGATTGATAGGGGAGGTTCCAGCCCTGGACTGTTGGTCCTGAGTTCTATAAGAAAGCAGGCTGATCAAGCCATGAGGAGCAAGCCAGGAAGCACACCCTTCCATGACCTCTGCATCAACTCCAGTCTCTAGGTTCCTGCCCTGTTTGAGTTCCTGTCCTGACTTCCTTTGCTGATGAATACTGCTGTGGAAGTGTAGGCAAAATAAACCCTCTCCTCTCCAACTTGCTTTTTGGTCATGGTATTTTATCACAGCAATAAAAACCCTAATTAAGACAAACATCAACCATTAATAGTGGGTGACTTTAGTACCCCAATTTCTCTGATATATAGGTCATCTAGACAGAAAAAAGAAAATCATTAGAACTGAATGATGCAATAAATCAAATGTCTTAACAGATATCTACAGAATATTCTATCCAATCACCAAAGAATTCACATTTTCTTTGGCATCACATGAAAACTTTTCTAAAGTAGACCACATCCTGAGACAGAAAACAAATCATACAAATTCAAAAAGATAGAAATCACTCCTTGTACCTATATAACCACAACACAATAAAAACTAAAATTTACAGCAAAGAAAAAACTTCTACTAAAAATGAAAATTGTGTAGATTAATAAAATCATTACTAAATGAAGAATGGATCAAATAAGAAACCAAGAAAGCAATAAAATTTCCTAGAACTAAACAAAAATGAAGATTCAGAATAGCAAAACCACTGTAACAAATTGAAAACAGTCCATCTATTTGCCTACATTAAAAAATCAGAAAGAGCACAAAAAGTGGCTTAATTAGGTAATTCAAAAATTGGAAGAAAAAAACACACCCAAATGCAGTCACCAAAAAGAAATGGTAAAAATAAGATCAGAAATGAATAAAAATAAAACAGCAATATGAATGAACAAATCTAAGAGCTAATTATTGAAAAGATAAACAAAACTGACAAACATGTGGCCCAAATATCAAAAACAGAAAAATAGAGGTCCGATATTTACAGAGTAAAAACTGAAGAGGAAAACATTATGACAGACACAAAAGAAATTCATAATATTATTAGGGAATATTTTAAAACATTGTACTCTGTGAAACTGGAATATCTAAAAGGAATGGATGATTTCTAGGTTCAGCCAAACTATCAAAATTAAATCAAAAAGAAGTCAATAACTTAAATTGACCCATAAAAATGAAAAAATTTAAATAATAATAAAAATCCTTTCAGCCAAGAAAAATCCAGGAGTAGTTGGGTTCACAGAATGATCAGGCATTCATAGAAGGCCTACACATAGTTCTTAAACTGTTCAAAGAAATCAAGCAGAAGGAGAATTCCCAAACTCCTCCCACAAAACCAGTATGACTCTAATATCCAAACCACAACAATAAAAGAAGACTACAAGCTGATATTCCTAATGAACATAGACTCAATACTCCTCAATAAAATACTTACAATCAATATACAGACATGAAAACCAAACATTGTTCATCATGATCAAGTTGCCCTTATCTCTGAAATGTGGGCAGAGTTCAATATATGCAAATTTATAAATGTAATAAGCCAAATAAGTGAGATTAAAGACAAAAATCACATGATTCACTCAATAAATCCAGAAAACAGTCTTGGGCAAAATCCAACTTGTTTTCATGATAAATGTCTGAGAATATGTATGATTACCAGGAGCATGGCTCAATATAGTAAAATGTGTATACAAGGAACCAACAGCCAGTATAATTCTAAATACATGGTTCTCAACCTTCCTAATGTTGTGACCCTTTTATCTAGTTCCAACCATAAAGTTGTTTTTGTTGCTACTTCATAACTGTAATTTTGCTACTGTTATGAATTATAATATGAATATCTATCTAATATGTAGGATGCCTGATATTTGACCCAAGTAAAAGGGTCATTCGAGCCCCCACACACAAAGGGGTCATGACCCACATCTTGAGAACCTCTGTTCTAAATACAGAAATGCTTGAAGCAGTCTAACTGAATTTAGGAACAAGACAGTGACATCCATTATCCCCACTCCTTTTCAACGTTGTATTCAAAGTATTAGATGGAGCAATGGAGCAAAATAAAGAAATTAAAAGGATACAAATAGGGAAAGAAGTAGCAAAACTATCCATGTTTACAGATGGAATGATACTAAACAGTATCAAGACCCCAAACCTACAAAATTTATAGAAATGATAAATTCAAGAAAGTGGTAGATTACTCAAAGGGCAATACCAATAGCTTTTCTATAAACACCAATAAAAATACAGAGAAGTACACACTCCTATTAACAATAGCCATGATGAAAATAAAATGTCTAGAAATAAATAATGTTATAAATTATTTATAATATTTATTTATATAAATAAATAAATAAATAATCACAGATGTGTTGGACCTCTATAATAAAAAAAAAACTTTAAGCTTCAAAATAAAGAGATAAAGACATGAAAAGTAGAAAGATATCCCATACTCATGGATAGGTAGAATTAACATTGTGAAGATGATGAGGCTATCTAAAGTTACTTACAGATTAATGCAATTCCAATCAAAATCTCCATCTCATCCCTCATAGAAACAGAAAGATAAACTATCCTAAAATTCATATGATCTCTCAAAAGTCACCAAATATTGTGTTCAGTAAAAATATTCCTGAACACAAACACCAATGCAGAATTATTATAACACCAAATATTGAGATATATTATAACAACTCCAAAAAAACAGATTCAAAGCAGCAACAACAACAACAACAAATGACTCATCCAGCAAGCGGGCCTAGGAGTTGGATAAAAAGTTCCCAGAAGTGAAAAAAATGACTAAAAAATATAAACAAACATGTTCATCATCCCTAACAATTAGGGAAACTTAAATCAATACAAATTTGAGATTTCATCTTACCTCTGTCAGAATGGAAAAGATGAATGGAACAGCTGACAGAAAATGTTGGAGGGGTTGCAGGAAAAAAGGAACCTTCATTCACTGTTGTAGGAATTCAAAGTGTTGAAGCAACTATATAAATCAGTGTGTGTTTCCGAAAGCCTGAAAACAAATCTACTATATGACACAACTGTACCAGTCTTGACATATGCCCAAAGGACTGGACAGCATATTCCACAGGTATATGCTCAGATATATTCACCGGTGCTTCATTCATAATTGCTATGGAATGAAAACAACCTCTATGTCCTTCAAGCAACTAATGAATAGTGAAAATGTGGTACATATCAAATCTTATTCATCCATAAAGAAAAATGAAAACATGAAATTTGCAGGTAAATGGATGAATAAAGAAAAGATAGTATTCTGGGAAATAACCTGGAACTAGAAATAGAAATGTCACATGTCCTTTCTTATTGGAGGCTTATAGCTCCAAATGTTCAGATGTGATAATATAGCATATAGATGTGAATATATATATGTATATTTCAGAAACCAGGAAAGTAAAATGGGCCATTGCCAGAATAGAGGAGTTGAGGAGCAATAGAGAGGAGAATACAAAGATATAAATCATCTGATCAGGGAAATCAGAAAGGGGGCTCCATAGGAAAGGGGAGGCAGATAAATATGCAAGAAGGTAAGAAGATCTTAACTGAGAATAGTGGGATAGAAGAAGTGATCTCATAAGAGGAATGGGGAAAGAGGAACTTCTTATGGAGTGCTGGTTGCTAAACAAACACAGAAGAAGGTAGAACAAGAATAAGAGGTATCATCAGAATATAAATGATCTGATTGGTAAAATTGGAGATCCCTAAGGAGAAAGAGAGAGGTAAATAAAACAAGTGGTAAGGAAGAACATAAATTTGTACTGTTAGGAAGGGAGGGGGGATCTGGAAGAATCCTTTACACAGAGGTGTAAAGACTTTCAAAACATATTGTATGAAAATATGTACTAAAAATGCTCCTAGGTATATGTAAATAAATATCCAGATCAGCATAAGTATAAATTAAAATGCTATTTTAAAACAAAGCTGAGGCACAAACATAAAGCTGTAGAGTTAATACCATTGTTGAAGATACAATAACATCATCAATGTCTTTTCTCTCCTGAGTTATTCTAATGTGTAAAAAAATGTACTGCTAGTGCTTACCTAGCATGCAGGAAACCCTGAGATCAACATTACACAAGTAGTTATGGTGATACATGCTTGTTATCCCAAAACGAAGGTGAGGGTCTAGGGAAGAAATTCAAGGTCATCTGCTCAATAGTGAGTTGATCCTGGGATACATAAGACCATGCATTAAATAGATAAGTATGTATATATTTTTAAGTTCCCAGACTACACAGTGGAATGGACAACATAGCTTCTTTCAACAATATAGATGGTTCTTATTTGTGCTGTCCTAACTGGAAGTCACCAGTCATATCTGTTGTGTCATAAGATGTGATTTTCTCACATTTAATCTTCTTTTAGACTCACTAACACATCTCAAATGACAGGTTTTTACTCTTAGTACCTCTAGGTTTAGAACAAGTTCTGCAGCTTCAACAGCACACATATTTTCGATCCAAGGTGAGCAGCATCTTCTACATTTGGAACAACAAAATTGCTTCTGTACATTGTCATGTCTTAGATTCTATTTTAGTTTTCTTCTCAGACATGCTCTGAAGTCCTCCTCCCAGATTATTAAAGATTTTTAAGTTGATAATTAAAACTAAGCACCCAACTCTACCTACTGTCAAGTTGACAATGACACAGGTTTGTTTTAAGCCATAAACTTTCGCCTTTGTCCCCTTAGCTTCATGGGATGTTATAACACAAAGTGCATTAAATTCACCTTTTAAAGTCCCTATAGTTATAAACAATGTCAGTTCCATAGAAGTTCAGGGTCTCTTTACTATGAGTTCCTTTTTTAAAAAACAGGTCTTTCCAATATATATTGGTAAAGAATAAACAAGCCTATTAGATGAAGGAAGAACTGGGGAATAAAAACAAGTCATGGGGCTGGAGAGATGGCTCAGAGGTTAAGAGCACTGCTGCTCTTCCAGAGGTCCTGAGTTCAATTCCCAGCAACCACATAGTGGCTCACAACCATCTATAAAGAGATCTGGTGCACTCTTCTGGCACGTAGGCATATAGGCAGGCAGAACACTGTGTATATAATAAATAAATAAATCTTTAAAAAATAAAAACAGGTCATGGAGCGTATGATAAAAACTTGTCAGATTCTTTATTATAATTAACCAGTGACCTTCCTCCATCATTTCCCCTTTTTCTGTTTAAACAAAAAAAAAGGAAGGCTTTAACTTAACATAGCAAAATTACATATAACAAAACAGTCATCAAGTAAAACATAGGTGGGAGGAGTAAATAGAACAGAATGCTGGGAGGAAGAGGAAGTGAGCTCAGAGGCCATGCTCCCCTCTCCCGGGCAGATGCAATGCAGCCAGCCGCCAGGTCAGACATGCTGAATCTTTCCCGGTAAGCGCACCTAGTGGTGCTACTCAGATTATTAGAAATGGGTTAGGCAAAATATGAGAATTAGCCCGTAAGAGGCTAGAGCTAGTGGGCCAAGCAGTGTTTAAAAGAAAAAAAAACTTGTCAGGAATGAGATTGTGAGTGAGCAAGAAGCCAGCGAACAGTGTTTCTCCTTAGTTCCTGCTTTGAGTTCATGCCCTGACTTCCTTATAAGAAACTGGAACAGAAACTGGTATGACAAAAGTATGATGTTGCTGCGATGGACCTGACAATATGAATATTTATGCCTTTAGATTATATCATTTGAGAATTGTGGAGGACTGTTTTGTTTTTTAGGTTGAGGCAGAAAAAAAAACTGTTAAATGAACTTAACTAGCTATTTTGTAGGAGCTTGGAAGATGAGAATGCTGAGAGTAAAGACCTGAATTGTGAAATTTCCAAAGGAAGCAAAGATCCTTTCTGCAATGTATCAGGATTAAGAATTAGTTCTAGCTGAAAAATTTAGGACTGAGGATCAGCTATGTTTTCTATGAGACCAACAGTACTGAGGTGAAATCATCTGTGACTCGTTAGGACAATAAGAAGGGGGTCAACACACAAAAGCTGTAGTCAAAGGAGGGCAATACTACCTCAGGATGAAGAACAGCCACACCTCATCTATCTTTGGAGAGAACATTGGTAACTCTCAGAAAAATCTGTAAATCTGTCTTTTTGTCTGTCTGTCTCTTAATCTAGGGCCTTCTTATGGTTCTTAGTAATGACTGCCACTTGTTTAGACAGTTGAGTAGTTTCCAAGAAATTTAGAAATTTTGTTTATATATAATTTTTATTTATTCTTCTCTTATGCAATACATCTTGAACACAACCTTCCCCCTGTCCACTTCTCCAAGTTCCCTCCCTCCCATCTCCCCCAGGTCCATTTCTCCTCTGTTCCCTTCAGAAAACAGCAGGCTTCCAAAGGATATCAATTTAAAATGTCATAATAAGTTGTGATAAGACTAGAAATACATTCTCATATAAAGTCTGGATGCGGTGACCCAAATGGAAGAAAGGGTCCAAAGAGCAGGCAAAAGAATCAGAGATGTGGGTTATTAATCGTCGTCATTCTTTTCTGATGGCATAAGGAGTAAATAAGATCATGAAAGCATACTTCAAATTAATTTTCATAGAAATCTTTTTACCTTTATGCAGAATACGTCCCATTGTTAAGGCTATTTGTTTGGCATTTTGGACAGAAGAAGGGGGTGATGGAGATCTTTCAGGCATTATTCGCTGACTGACCAGTGCATATTTATTTACACCATGACTGTCTTCACTACCAAATCACATCTCCTCTGGATTGACTAGGGGCTGCTCGCTTACATCAGCCAAGATCAAAGAGGTACAGAAGGTGGTCTCAGTGCACAAGTCATCAGATCTGAAGTTTCCAGGGCATAATTGAAGTTAAATGTAGAGTGCCCCATGTTTTTATAGTTATCTCTTGAGTTTTCTAGGAGGGTTGCTTGATATTTTCTTAGTGTACTTCTAGTTAGTTATGAAAGCCCAATTAATTCTAGTTTGGTTTTTATCTGATGGAATTTGAGGGATTCTAATTTTTCCCCAATGCAAGCTTAGAATTTTCTTCTATTATCAGTGTTGTGGCAACTATAGCTCTTATAAGGGCCAAAATGATGCTAATATATTCAATTTTTTGCAAAAGAGGCTATAGGTTTCAGTTTTATTCCAAGGTTTTTTTTCTCCTGCCACAAATAACAAGAAGTGGATATGGGACATGCTCAATGCTGTGACTTCCAATAAATCCCACTTTATCTAACTAAAGAATCATTTCAGTTGATCATCCCAGTTACAGAGGTGTTTTGAGATTGATCTAGGTTTGGGAGTCTGTATTTGGTAATATCCACTCATGTCTTGAAAGGATCAAAGATTGTCTTTGGTTCAAATACTTCAATGATGACTATAACTTGAGATGAGAAAACTTTTGTGCCAAAAAAAAAATATATCCCGGATGTAGTGTTTTCTTTCATGTTATCTAGAATTCTATTAGGAAACCTAGTAGCCTCAACTGGTCAGAAAGGTTAGGGTTCTAACACTATTTTCATCTACTCTGACTCTGGTAGCATACATACTAAATATCATATAGATATAATGTGGTATAATAACTCGCAAGGCAAAATTAGGCCCATGAGATTTTTTCAAAGAAACTAATAAAAAGCAGGGACTTTTTTCCCCCAAGTTCTGAAAAAAGGAGGATTGGGATAAAGGAAGGTTGGATAGGGGAGCACGGAAGCACAATTCTTAGTTAAGGGAGCCACCTTAGGGTTGGCAAGAGACTTGAACCTAGAGTGGCTCCCAGGAGCCCAAGCCGAGGTCCCCAGTTAGTTCCTTGGGCAGCTGAGGATACGGAACCTGAAATGACCCTAGCCTATAGCAATACTGACGAATATCTTGCATATCATCATAGAACCTTCATCTGGTGATGGATGGAGATAGAGACAGAGACCCACACTGGAGCACTGGACTGAGCTCCCAAGGTCCCAATGAGGAGCAGAAGGAGGGAGAACATGAGCAAAGAAGTCGGGACCATGAGGGGTGCACCCACTCACTGAGACAGTGGAGCTGATCTACTGGGAGCTCACCAAGGCCAGCTGGACTGTGACTGAAAAAGCATGGGTTAAAACTGGACTCTCTGAACATGGCGAACAATGAGGGCTGATGAGAAGCCAAGGACAATGGCATGGGGTTTTGATCCTACGCAATGTGCTGGCTTTGTGGGAGCCTAGCCAGTTTGGATGTTCACCTTCCTAGATATGGACAGAGGGGGGAGGACCTAGGACTTACCACAGGGCAGAGAACCCTGACTGCTCTTTGGACTGGAGAGGGAGGGGGAGAGGAGTGGGAGGAGGGGGAGAAGGGTGGGAGGAGTGGGAGGAGGGGGAGGGAAATGGGAGGCTGGGAGGAGGTGGAAACTTGTTTTTTTTTTCTTTCTTTTCTCAATGAAAAAATAAATAAATAAATTTTAAAAAAAGATATCATTACTGGAAAAAAAAAGCAGGGACTGTCTCTGTACCCTTTCAAGAGGACTATCCAAATGCATTGCTGGTGAACTCCAATGGAAGCAATCTCACATCCCAAAGCAAAAGCTACCATGAGTCAGAGTTTAAAGGAATGTAAAAAAAAAAGCATCTTTTACTTCTAACACCTTGTACCATTTAGCAGATTCAGCATGAGAAGTTAGGATTATGCACCAGATGATCAAGGGGTTACTACTTTTCTGGGAACCCTGAGGTTCTCTACTACATGGTATTTTTCACTTAGGCTCATTACTGGAAGGATTTTGGGCATTACAGGTCTGCTGCTAATTGAACTGGTTTTCACTCCATATTTTGTTCAGTTTTCTTTCCTGTACAACCCATTACCACCATCATTATGAGCAGGGCCCTCCTAGAGTAATCATTTATTAAGAAAATGCATCACACACATGTTATATTGGCTAGTTTTCTCAACTTGACACAAGCGGGAGTAATCAAAGAGGAGGGAGCCTCAGTTAAGTAAATGTGTCTAGAACATCAGGCTGTAGGCAAGCTTGTAGAGCATTTTCTTAATTATAGATTCATGAAGGTGAGCCAAATTTATTATCAGCAGGGTCATCCTTTGGCTGGCGGTCCTGGGTTCTATAAGAAAGCAAGCTGAGCAAGCCATGAGGAGTAAGCCAGTAAGCAGCACTCCTCTGTAGTGTCTCCATTAGTTCCTGCCTCCAGGTTCCTGCCCTGTTTGAGTTCCTACCCTGACTTCCTTGGATGACAAACAGTGATCTGGAAGGGTACGCCAAATAAACCCTTTCTTCCCCCAAGTTGCTTTTGGTTATGGTTTTCCATCACAGCAGTAGGAACCCTAACTAAGAAACATAGCCACAAGTCAGTCTAACAGAGGCAGTTCCTCTTTCTCAGGTTCTCTCTTCACAGATGACTTGAGTTTGTATAAAGTTGAAAAAACCTGACCAGCACACACTGTATGAGTAGTCTACTGTGGAACTGGGTGAGGTCTCAGAGAACAAATGGACCTTCAAGAAAATAAAGGGGGACAAATATTCACCAATATAAAGCCAGTGGAGCTAGGCAACAAAGTGACTGCCAGGAGGAAAACAGCCAGTAAGGACTGAGCATGCCTCATGCTGCATTCTAAAAATGTTACAAAACAAAGTATATTGAAGTTCACATGGATAAAACACGTTGTCAGAAATTGATAGCCAAATAATATAACATTGGATTTGAGGCAGGTAGAAAGCGTACAGGCAAATCACGACGTGCCATCTATTGATCATTATTAGGGCTAAAAGCATAATCTATACTTGGAATGCATTTATTTATTATTGATTTACACTTAAGAAAAAACATAGGGAGGGAACCTGAAATGACCCTATCCTATAGCCATACTGATGAATATCTTGTATATCACCATAGAACCTTCATCAGGCGATGGATGGAGATAGAGACAGAGACCCACATTGGAGCACCGGACTGAGCTCCCAAGGTCCAAATGAGGAGCAGAAGGAGGGAGAACATGAGCAAGGAAGTCAGGACCGCGAGGGGTGCACCCACCCACTGAGACAGTGGGGCTGATCTATTGGGAGCTCACCAAGGCCAGCTGGACTGTGACTGAAAAAGCATGGGATAAAACCGGACTCTCTGAACATGGCGAACGAGAAGCCAAGGACAATGGCATTAGGTTTCGATCCTACTGCATGAACTGGCATTGTGGGAGCCTAGCTTGTTTGGATGCTCACCTTCCTGGACCTGGATGGAGGTGGGAGGACTTTGGACTTCCCACAGGACAGGGAATCCAGACTGCTCTTCAGACTCGAGAGGGAAGGGGAATGGAGTGGGGGAAGGGAAAGAGGAGTGGGGAGAGGGGGAGAGGAGTGGAGGGAGGGGGAGAGGAGTGGGAGGAGGGGAAAGGAAATGGGAGGCTTGGAGGAGGCGGAAATTTTTTCAACAAATAATAATAATAATAATAATAATAATAATAATAAGAAGAAGAAGAAGAAGAAGAAGAAGAAGAAGAAGAAGAAGAAGAAGAAGAAGAAGAAGAAGAGGAGGAGGAGGAGGAGGAGGAGGAAGAAGAAACATAGGACCTTCTACATGCTGAGAAAGCTCCCATCTATGTTAAAGCACCTCAGCCCTTGACCATTTATATACTTATAGCATGGAGATTGTTTCATGACTTCAATATCAAGAAATATATGAAAAGAGAAAAAAGAAAAACATGAAATAAAATGAGTTAAAATGTACTGGACAACATAGCAACTAATTTGTGTTTTCTCTTAACTTTATAAATTAACTGTTATAAGAACTAAACATTAACTCTGCCTTCTTTGCATGCATTGAACCATGAAGTAAACAAGTAGCCAGACTGAGTGAGATAAAAGTGAAAAAATCTTCTTAGCTAAATAGAAACACATTAGAAAGTGACCCTGGGACCCTAATTTATGTTGGATGCTAAAGAGGGCCATTGGAAGATGAAACCATTAGTTATCTGGACAAAACCTGAGTGCTATGTTACAGTTAGATTAAGGTGTTTAGAGGTATTAAGCTTTCCCTTCATGGAGCCACAGACTGATGCATCAAACCTGGAAGTACTAAAATGATAGGTCCCTGGTGGCACCTGATATACCATAATCAGAGAAAAATATATGACTCTACCCAGGTCTTCCTCGAAAACCTCAGGTTGAGTTAATTAAATAACAGGACAACTAACCCACTTTGTTAAAAATTCATTGACATAGCTGAATGATGATGGTGCACTCGGGAGGCAGCAGCAGGCAGATCTCTGTGAATTTGAGGCCAGCCTTGTCTACAAGACTAGTTCCAGGACAGGCTCCAAAGCTACAGAGAAACCCTATCTCCAAAAAAAAAAAAATTCATTGAGCAGAGGCAGAAAGGATGGCACACTTACACGCAAATGTACAGACAATTATGACCCAAAAGGCAGTATGAGTATATTGTACATGGCAAATAAATTGCAGGAAAACATGTATGGGGAGAATGCGGTGAAACAAATTAATCTGAGTTGAAGAGTTCCATTTGAAGGGAGGCTCTTAAGACCCAGGAAGTAACTTATTCAAACATCTTAAGAGGCCCTGAAGTTTATCATTTTCAGAGCCCTCATTCCCCAAAATTACATATACGGTAGGGACAGGCAGGGAAAGGAAGGAGACTTCCAAGCCTGTTGAGTCACTTTCATGAACAGAGGACAATACTGGAGAGGGTTTTTCTGTGATGGAGCTGTCTTTGAGTTGTTCCTGCTCCTAAAAGTAGTCTTTCACTACAGGTCATCTCACTGATTCTCCTAGTTGTATCTAAATAGAATAGTTTTATTTCTTTCAATACCCTCTCTGAAGTAAATTTTGCTCATATATCCCCAAGAAGTGTCTGTCATACAGCAGAGAGTGGCATGAAAAATCCTGAGGCTGCACTAAGAGAGAATACTTATTATGCTTAGAAGATGTAAAAAAAAAATACCCACTTTTTACAAGATAGTATGGGATAATATGGGCATGAAAGGATAGGATGAGTTTAAAATACTTAGAGAAAAGAAAACTGGACTTAAAGGACTGAATGAGAGAGCATGAAAACATGGGAAAGTCATCAAAATTAATAATTCTCATCATGGATGGGGAGATTTCTTATGGCAGTCTCTCAACATCAACAATTTGGGGAAATTTCATAAAAAGGGGGGTTGTTATTATCATGACATGAGAAACAGGCTCACTATCATGAGTTGTTTTTTAATTTTGTTTTTTGTTTGGTTGTTTTTTATGGACTAGAAGATTATGTGAGAAATTAAAGAATTCTAGCACTCATTTCCATACATACTATGTTCCTGAATTATTTATTTTTAGCAATATTAATTAAAATCCAGAACTCATAAGACTAAGTGTGCAAGAATTTATTTAATGAAAATCCGTAAGTCACTCAATGAACTACTGAAGCAGCCAAGACAGGATATGTAACTGGAGGCCACCTGTCCTTCTTGAAATAGTGTCAGAAACTGGGAATTTTAGGGGTGGGATATTTGAAGAATATTTGTGATTACTCCTTGTAATTTTGGATTTTCAAGTGTATGTAAGTTGAAAAATTACATTTAAATGATATAATATATTCATGAATGCTGGGGAAGAGTGAAAAAAGGGAAATTGTGCCACCCATTAGAAATAGAATGGAAGAGAGGGTTGCCATTGCCAGGGCAGTGCCCACTTTCTGGGTATCTGGGAAGAGGGTGTGCGGAAAGATGGGGGAAATCAATCCCATTGTTGCGAATGATGGATAAATAGTTGAACAAGGTGGACAGGAAGACAAAACTGCTAGCAATGACGTTCAGAATCCCTGGCAGGATGAATGGATTGTAGGTGTCTTTCTTCTGGAGTCTCCCTGAGTACAATTTCCAAAGAGCCACAATGACAGTGACTGTGGCAATCATGCCGAGAAAGCTGGAGATCAGTAGCAGGTGTTGAGCCACTCGAATATCCAAAGGGATGAAGCTGTCCTGGTAGGTATATTTGTAACACACTTTGGAAATGTTGGAATTGCCTTCCTGGTGGTAAATGCAGACTTTCCACATCCCCACTAAAGTCATTCTGGGCTTGGAATCCATGGGCTCCCGAAAACACCACACTCGCCACTGCGGGAGGCACATAGAGACACTGCACAGGATCCATGCTAGTGTAGCCAGAGCAAAGCCTCCTAGCTGCCGGCTGGCACGCCTGCTGGCCATCACAACGGTGACACTGAACACCAGGCAACTGCAAAGAAACACAGGACATCATGAGGATGGATTCTTCAGGACTGGGAGATTATCCCCTGTGGAGGAAATAAGGGGAGAAGGGTGTTGTTGAGCAGATGGACTTTTGACCAAGCAATCTCCTGCAGGGAGTATGTTCTGATCAAACCCAGAAGGGCTTGCTCTGTGTCAACATTTACTAGCAGGTTGATAATCCACACACAATCTAAGTTTTCCTTTTTACACTATTTATGGACACATAGTGAATTGTGGCCCCAAATATTTAGCCATCCAGATTGTCATCACACCATGAAATTTCATACTGGAAATAGAAAGCCACTTCAAGTTCCACAGTTGAATAATTTATGCAATATCCACACCACAGTGTTATATGCCAATCTTAAATATACAAGTGGAATCATACATTTAGAATAGGTATCTGTGGCTTAGTATACATTTTTGTGGTTTGTCGTTGTAGGAGCTGAGGGTTGCATTCTGCCACCCAGCTCCCGCCACAGGCTAGCTTTACCCAAAATAACAACACACAAACTGTATTCTTTTAAACACTGCTCGTCCCATTAGTTCCAGCCTCTTATTGGCTATCTCTTACATATTGATCTAACCCATTTCTAATATTCTGTGTAGCACCACTAGGTGCGCTTACCGGGAAAGATTCAGCATGTCTGACCTGGCGGCTGGCTGCATCGTGTCTGGCCCAGAGAGGGGAAGCATAGCGTCTCTCTGAGGTGTCTTACTTCACTTCCTCTTCCTCCCAGCATTCTGTTCTGTTTACTCCACCTACCTATGTTCTAACCTATGAGGGGCAAGCAGTTTCTTTATTATAATTAACCAATGACCTTCCTCCATCAGTTTGTTATTTTGCTTTTTTTGCTGTTTGGGGGCATTTGTTTGTTTTGTAACATTGTATGGCTCTATATCCCAGGCTGGCCTAGAACTATGTTCCCAGTGTGGCCTTCAGCTTGCGGCAATCTTGCCGTCTCTCCTTTTCAACTGCTGGTATTAGAGGCACATCAGGTAACTAATGTCAGGTTTACAAACTTCATCAATGGTATAGCCAGGTTGAGCAGTTTGTCCTCAAGATATGGATGACCTGTGTTTCTCCACTCCATCATTGAGTTTTGACATCTGGATTAATGCTGAGCTTTAACTATCATAGAGTCAAATACATATGAAACTATGTATGCATGATCAGGCATATATAAATCTTTGGTTTGATATGCATTCTTGTTTCTCTTAGGCATACCCTAGGGAGCAGAATTTGGGGTGATATTCATACTTTAAAATTCAATACATTATTTTACTTACAGGTTGCCCCATTTTATACTCCCAGGGTAGCATGATATGGAAGAGCCAGATTTTACAAAACATTGGTGCAGACAGAAGTTTCTGTCCTACCCGGACCCACAGCTGTTCAGTCCCAAAGAAATACACAGAAGCTTATATTAATTATAAACTGGTTGGTCTATTAGCTCAGACTTATTTATTAACTAGATCTTACAACTTAAATTAACCCTTAAGTCTTATCTATGTTTATTCACGTGGCTTGGTACCTTACTCAGGTAGGCATTCTCATCTTGCTTCCTCTGCATCTGACTGGTGACTGCATACTGAGCCTCTCTTCTTTCCAGAATTCTCCTAGTCTGGTCACCCTGATTATACTTCCTGCCTGGCCAATCAGTGTTTTATTAAACCAATACAGGTGATAAATCTTTACAGGGTACAAGAGCATTATCCCACAGCACATTGATTATCTCAAAAATCTAATATACCAATGCCAATAAATTATGAATGAGTGAAAAGATCTAAATCAATAGAGAATTAGCTTATTCTGGCCAGTGCATACAACAAGTTCTTATAATGCATATTACCTTGACTCAAACCATTCCCTCATCTGTTTGACACATGTTCAGCATTAACACTATCTAGCTACTAGGGATAATTTACACTTTCAGGCATGTGTAAAATACAGAGAAAATTATAAATATATACTTAGTGTGGTGATCTTATTGTCCACTTGACCTATTATAAAATAATCTAGGACAGGAGTATCCATAACAAATTGTCTAGGTTAGATTTTCTGTGGCATGTCTTTGAGGGATTTTGTTGAATATGTTAAGTGACGTAGGAAAATTTGCCCTGGTTGGGTGTGTGGGTGCTGGTACAGCATTCTCTTGGAAGAACACTGCACTATGAGTAGAGAAAGCAATTTGCGTGCTAGCATGAATGTATTGATTAATTTCTTGATTGTGGTTATAATGTAACTAGCTGCTTTATGTTCTTGCCTCTTTGCCTTCCTCACAATGACAGAATTGTTAACCCAATAATCACTACTTAATTTACATTGCTTTTTTCAGAGTATTTTGTCATATCAAGAGAAAAAGAAACTGAGTCACATAGTATTTGTTGATTTATTTATATTTAGCCTATCATGAAATATGCATGTTGAAGTCTGAGGGTCTGATAATCTGGCCTCACCTTTCACTTGCCCTGGTATAGCTGACCCTGCTCCTTGTGGATACTGCAGGAGGAGATTTCATCCAGCCCCTCAGGGAATAGCTGTCCATACTTGTGAAAGTTGGGACCACCCCTTACCATGGACACACACTTCACCTGGGCAATACACTAGAGAAGACCCTCTTGGAGGGAGTACAGGTGAGTCAGCCCTGAGAGCATGAGAGCAGCAGAGCTTATCCCGCCCACCCCCCCTTATCTGCCATGTGGTGGCAGGGGTGAGGAAAAGATGCCTACCCCCGCCTTGCTATCTGCAGCAGACAAGAGAGCTGGCCTCCTGCTGTGATCAGGCAAGACAGAAAACTGCTGTCAACAGCCTCCAGGTCATGAGAATGGTAGAACTAGTCCTTACCCTCGCCAGTTGTAGTGCACTGGATAACGGGCCCTGCCCTCAGTCTGGGTAGCACAGTAGAGCTAACCCTGTTGTTGGGGGCACAAGTGAGCCAGCTCTGAAGGTGGGAGAGTGGTAGAGTTGCCCCCATCCCCCTAAAGCAATAAGGAGGGAGGGACCTGCACCTCATCTGGACAAAACAGTAGAGCCGGCCCTGGCGGTGTGAGTATCGGTGTGCCAAACTTGAGAACCTGGGAGCAGGAGAACTTGCCCTGCTCCTTGATGAAGGCTGGTAAGCTAGCCAAGGCAGTGCTAGAGAGCTTTCCCAGGCAGTAATGATGAGGAAGAGCTGATGGGCTGAAAAACCCAGTTATCACCCAAGCCCAGAACCAGGACTATGAGTTGTCCCACCCCAACATCTACCTCGTCTATGAACTGTTGGGGCATGAGAATGGGACAGACCTACAGATGCAAAACTGTCCTGTACATGACACAGGATCATAAGAGGATATCCAAGAGGAGCTCCAGTGAGAGCCCATTATGAATGGTGTAGCAGAAGCAAACCTCAAACCAGACTCACGGCAATGAACACTTGCAAGTGAAGATGAAAGGACTAAAGGGTGAATCACATGATTCACAGAACCATATTGCAGCTTCCATGTTAAGACTCTTGTTTTTAATTTTATTTTTTTAAAGAAAAGAAAACAAACTATCTTTTTCATTTTATATATCAACCCTAGTTCTCACTCCCTCCTCTCCTCCCATCTCCTCCACCATTCCCCCACGCCACCCCCATCCACTCCTCAGAGAGGGTTAGGAACATTGCTTTGGGGAAGGTCCAAGGCCATCCCTACTATGTGTAGGCTGGGCTAGGTATTCATTCAAAGACAATGGGTTCCCAAAAATCCAGTACATGCAATAGGGATAAATCCTGGTGCCACTGCCAGTAGCCCCACAGTGCATGGTGAGATTCTTCTCCTTTTGTTTTGTTTTGTTTGACTTAATTGTTTTTTTCAGTTTTTCTTTTAAATTTTGTGGTTTTTTCAGGGGAGTTCCATGGGCAGAGGGTAGATGTAAGGGGACAGGAAGAGAAACAGGATCGAGATTCATGATGTGACAACTCACAAAGAATTTAAAAAAATTAAAAGAATATTTTTAAAAAAGATGTGATTCCTTGTGCTCCAGGAAGAAAATCTGAGGGATAGACTTTAAGATAAGACCCAAGGGAATTTAGTCCCTGGTGCCAACTACCTACAAGATTATAATCCCTGGAAACAGAGGCCTGCAGGCATCTCCATTGTCATTGGACAAGAAGCAGCACTTAAGTAGCAGCACAACTATACCATTTAATATCCCTTTGTTTGAGCTATAAATAAATCTGCCGTATGACTAAAAAATTCTGTTACTTGATGAAGCACGATTAATAAAAACTCAAAAGAGAGATACTGGGATTCAACCTGAAGGTCGGAAAAGCAAAGCAGTCAGTCACTGGCTCTTACCTCTACCTCAGTCTGAAATAGCAATCCTGACTCTAGGCATCTCAGAATGAGACTGAGACTGAAAATTGTCTCCTCCCATTTTATAATCCTCTCTAGTTCTGGGATTAAAGGCATGCAGCACTGGAATTAAACGCATGAACTGCCTGGCTTCTGTGGCAACTAGTGTGGCTACTGGGTTTAAAGGTGTGTGTTACCACTGCCTGGTCTGTAAGGCTGGTGGAAGCAGGAAAAAAGGGGGAACAATGGGGAGAAGGAATAATACAGAGGGGAATGGCAAGGTACAAGAGATTTGAAGAAGGAGCTTTAATTAGGGAGGAAGTTCTGTAGTGAAGAACAGCAAGGAAGGTAAAAAAAAAAAACAAGATTGCATGAAAAAGACATAAGGAATCATATTATTATCTACTTGCCTAAAATTACATATAATACATATAAGTATATATATATACACGTACATTTACACTTTAATTGAAATTTATCCACCTGGATTGACAGTGCTTTCCCAACAGCCATAGACGAAGTAAAACCCTAACACCAGGCATGAGAAACCCCCTTTTGAGTTGCTAGTCAGAGTTGTCCAAAAGACTCCTAAAATACTGTAGGTTATTGCTATTGCTATTGTCCCTGGTTACCCCTTGGGGGTGGGCGATGGGTCCCTATTGCTAAAGACACCATGTACTTCAGACACAGTATCCAGTGGACCTGAGTTGGATGTAACATGAAAATCTCCTCTCTAACCACTACCTTTCAGGTAGAAGAAGACGCCATATAAACTCCCAAGAGAGGGAAGCAACCATTGTCTTATCCAGATATGATGCCTTGAACTATCATGACCAGTGTGGCATGAGAACACTGAGAGAACTATAGTAACATTTATACTTTGGCAAAAGTTCATAGCTCTGTAACTGGATTTCAGGGCCACTCAACAAGAGGGAAATCAGGCCTGGTATTGGAAACCTAGCCAACTAATAGGAGCTAATGGTGTGTGGATTTTAGAGGATAAATTACCATTAGCGTAATTCCTAACTAAATTCTAATATCTGTTCTTATAGCCACAGTTAAGTGTAGTTCATACTCCTCATCAAAGAAACTTCTTTATGTAACAGATGAAGACTATTACCGAAAGGCATAACCTATTAAAATGCAGAGAACAGTAGGTCATGTGGTACTAAGTGCCCAGTGATAACATCTGCAACACAATTGCTACACCTAAGGCTCAGGGAGCATTAGATATTGCTAATTTAATTGAAAGAGGGATCAAAGATATTGCTAGAGCCAGAGAAACAGGAAGTTCTCTGTGAGACTATATCTCACAGAAATGTCAGAGAGCCTATACTTGTGAAGTTTCATCAAGATGACTGTCTAAACAATATCTGATCGAGGATGACAACCATCAGTATGCTAACATGAAGGAAATCCCATGGGGCCTCAACCTTAGACAAGCAACTATGAGCACCTAAGGAATGCTAAAACTGAGTGAAATATTCTTTCCTAGGGAAGATTTTCCCAATTAGTTATCCAATACGAAGTCCTGAAATCATAAGGTAGCTGTAATTTATATATTTAAGAGACCATGAATGTGAAAGAGAACAAAAAATACCCAGTATGGGTTGGAGGGAAGAGAGAGAAGGAGGAAATGATGTTTCTGTATCTTAAATTTAAAAAAATAAAAAACATTAAAATAATTAACTTGTGTTTATTACATGCATTGTCTTTGTTACGTGACTCCTATGTGCCCCCTACTAATTATTATCTCACAGGAGTCAGTGTGGGATGTTGTATCAAAACATTCTAAAAGTAAGCATAATATGGAGAGATGAAGTCATATGGGGACAGAAATTCTTTAAGACTATTTCTCTTAACCCAGTCAAAAGGTGAACTCTGTTATAAATAAGGAGAGATGATGTCATCACGCACCTGAGATGTGTCTTGAATGGCAAATCCATAATACATAGTCTAACCTTGGAGCCTAATGAATACAAGGTGAGGATTCGGGTGAGAAATGGGAAGAAAATATCCGATTCAGTCTGTGAAGACCATTTAGAGTTCTCTAGTTTTTATTATAAGTACCATGTAGGGGCCACTCTCCAGACTGCTGCCGCTGGTGGGGAGCAGGGATAGCCCTCCTGCTGTTATGACTCCAGGGTCAGATTCTCCATCTTTCTCAGGTATTGATTGGGGGGATTTCTCCTCCAACCATGCCACCACATGTCAGATGAGAAATGAGGACAGCTCTCCCTTGCTCTTAACATTGAGGCAGGGTCATCCATACCTCTGACCACCAGGCCAGCTCTGCTGTGCTGCCTAGATGAGGAACACGGCCAACTTTCTTGAGTGTTGCAGCTTTTAAAAGGGAGGGTCAGCTCTCTAGTCTGTTGCAGGTGATAAGGGGCAAAGGATAAGGTGAGCATCTCTTCCCCACCCACACAGCCTCATGACAGATGAGTAGTGTGGGGGGCAGGGACAGCTCTTCTGCTCTTGTGAGTCAGGGCCAGTTCTTCCACCTGCCTCAGGTGTTGATGTGCAGGAGGGTGGAGGAAGGCAACTCTCCCCTGCCCATGCCACTACAAGACAGATGGGAAATGGGGACAGCTCTCCCTTGCTCACTACTTCAGGACTAGCTCACCTATACCTTCACCAACAGGGTTGGCTCTTCTGCATGTCCCAGGAAAGGTGCAGGGCCAGCTCCCCCACCTGCCTCGGGCATTGATGGGCAGGAGAGAGTTGTCATCTGCTGTAACACAACAGATGGTCGTGAGGCTGTAGGTGTAGGACAGCCAATCTTAAGAGAATGAAAAGCAGCAGAATTGGCCCCGCCCCTCGCTCATTGCTGCAACAGGTGAATTAGCCAAGGCAATGCTGGAGAGTTCACTCTGGTGGTGAGGACAGGGGACAACTGAACTGGTGAGCATTCCAACCCAGCAGCTTCCCAGGTACAGAACAAGGCTTCTGACTTGGCCCACCCCAACATCCACCCAATCTATGATCTGCTGGATCATGTGAAGGGGCCTGATCCACAGACCCAAAGCTTCAGGATCTCCACAACTCAGAGCAACAACGGCATATCCGAGAGGAGTCCCAGTGAGAGCTCAGCATCAATAGTGTAGTAGAAACCAGATGCCTTAAACTAGACCAATGACTCTTTGCAATGAACACTTGCAAGTAAAGACATATGGACAAAAGGGTTTGCTATGTGACTCACTATGTCCAACTGCAGCTTCTATGACAAGTTATTTTTTTCCTTTTTCTCTTAAGTTTCTTGATCTGATACAGGACCTCTTACTTGGTATAGAGATAGGAAGCACTTCAAGTGGTGTTCCTATATCTTGCACCAGGCTGATCTGATGCTTTGATGAGAAGAGTATTTACAAAAATGAATAATGATGCTTGAATTTAAAATCCATAGCCTGCCTTTGTCATTCAGGTATCTGTGATATAAGAGAGTGTAGACCCTGTCATTAGTGCATAATTTCCTGTCAGAGAAGGGTTTGGGGTCTCAATTAGCATCAGCAAATTCACCAGACTTAGTGTTCTAGACTAAAATCTCCAGCCAAATCCAGATGTCTGTTTCAAGTGAAAAAGAGTAGCAAGGAGTTAAGGCCTATTTCATAGGAGAAGAAAGGGCACCTCCCATATGACAGGGGGACAGAAGAACCTCAGTCCCTTCGGAATATGGTCTCATAAAAGGTTATATCACAAAAGTTTAGAGTAACCCTGGATGATTTGAATGCATTTAGAGTAATCCTTCAGTAAGTGGTCTATGCGTAGCTGTAATCTTAACTTATGTAACTTCAATGCCTCTGCATAGAAATTTTTTTCAGATATATATAAATATATAAGTCGAAATCAAAATTCTAAAATCTACCATAAACATTGAAAGTACCCATTTTTAGTTATTGGTTGATAAACAATGGTATTTGTAGTACTGCTTGTTGACTGGGTCAGTTGGTATCAATTAGAGTCAGTGACTTAAACCCTGTCAAAGATTTCTGTGAGGTATCTTCATTCCCCATGTGATGCTTTCTGTGCTGTTCAATAAAGACAGATCAAAGCCCTTTGTCAGGGACAGGCACACATATTCATACAACAAATTCACAGACAGACACAGGGATAGAGACAGGGACAGATTTGCAAGACAAAAGCCAGTCTTCTTCAAGACAGACACTGTTTCAGACTTATGCGGCAGGCACACAGGAGACAAGATACAGGAATCATGAAGTAGAGAACTCAAATCTGTAGTCTCTTTTGGTTAGATGATTTCAAGGGAAAGTGTTTTTATTTATTTCCTTAATGCAACAGCAATGTATTAGGGGAACGTAAAGTTAATTACTAATGCATATAATCCATGCATTTTTGTTCCCCATGTGAAAAATCTTAAATTCCTTAGTGAAGCATTTTGAAGAACTCGGTGAGAAGAATGTCTAGAATGAACTCACCCAACCATATCTGGAAGATCCCTTGTTGGTGATGTATCACTTAGTCTGGATGTACATTTTGAAAGTCTTAGTCACCAAAAGTGACAGGAGCCTGAGAATATCCAAAAAGCTCCCAGTTTATCTGTCTGCAGTGGTAGTGAAGTCCAAGGAAAAAGGAAATTTGTATGTATCAAATCAGCAGAACTGGTAAATTGATCTCAGAAAGACATATCCTATGCCCCCAAATCTCCCTTCAGTCTCTAACTCTTTTATTTCCTTGTTTCTTTTTCCTTATCAAGTCCAGTTTGATTCTGTTTCAACTTCTGTCACAAGGAAAAATCATGACTCTCTGTCAATCATTCCATACCTCTTTCATGTCATTTCAGCTTTCAAACTGCTCCCACAATGGGGAATTCCCTGTCTCCTCCCACAGTTCACACCTGCTGGCTTAGTTACTGTTCTCTTGCTATGGAATAACACAAGGACCAAGTCAACTCGGAAAAGAAACTTTTAATTGAAGGCTTGCTCACAGTTTCCAAAGATGAGTCCATTGACATCATGGTAGGGAGCATGGCAGCAGGCAGACAGACAGGGCACTGAAACAATAGCTGAGAGTTTCCAACTGATCTGTGAATTGGAGGCAGAAAGAGTCAGACTGGGCCTGGTATGCGCTTTTAAATTCAAAGCCTACCTCTATTGACATACCTTTTCCAACAAGGACACATCTTCTAATCCTTCCCAAAAGCATTCGATCAATTAGGGATCTAGCATTCAAGTAATGAGCCAATAGGGACAGTGTACATTCAAACCACTACCCTCAGGCACAGCAGTTAAAACTTCACTTAAAAGAATTTGAGCCCGTGTCATCAAGACAAATTTGCAAACTACTGACTGCAATTAAAAAAATATTATCTCTGTTAAAGCTGAACATAGATGATGACAATGAATTTTGCAAAATGGGTGGAGAAAAGCCCAAGAGGCCTCACCCCTACACAAAGAACTATATAAACAACTGAGGAAAGCTGGCAGTGGGAGAAATGGCCCTCCCCAAGAAAGAGCATACGAATTAGTTATACAATTCCAAACAGTCAGCCCAGAAAACACCATACAGGCAGCATTATATGAACTGAATATGGTATATTTACAAATATATATGTATATACATATATGTGTGTGTGTGTGTGTGTGTGTGTGTGCAGTAATAAATACTTAGTTTAAAATGGGCCATAAATTGAAGAAGAGTGGGGAAAGGTATAGGGGAGGGTTTGCAGGAAAGAAAGTGAATGAAAGAATTTTGTCATTAAAAATAATCTCAAACATAAAAAAAAATATTGTCCCTGGTATCCTGACCACATAATGCTTGATTCAGAATCCTGGCAGTGGGGATGCTGTCCAATTGTACTGCTCTGTAGGACCAGTTAAACTAAAATGTTTAGTCCTTTGGATGAGGTTAGGCTAATCTTATAACCTTAGCAAAATAAAAAGGAAGGTCTAGTAAAGCTCCCACCTACTAAATTCTAGACTCCTCCACCGCTTAGTTCTCTGAAAAATGGTAATACAATAAATGATCCACATCAACAAAGTACTTTCCAAAATTCAAAAGATTCTCAAGAAGTTCAAATGGCCAAAAGACACTTAAGGTCATGCTCAACCTCCTTAGCAATCAGGGAAATGCAAATCAAAACAACTTTGAGATATCATCTTACACCTGTCAGAATGGCTAAAGTCAAAAACTCCAATGATAGCCTTTGCTGGAGAGGCTGTGAAGGAAGGGGTACCCTCATCCATTGCTGGTGGGAATGCAATCTTGTGCAACCACTTTGAAATCAATGTTTCGGTTTCTCAGGAAATTCGGGATCAACCTACCCCTGGACCCAGCAATACCACTCTTGGGAATATACCCAAGAGATGCCCTATCATATGACAAAAGCATTTGTTCAACTATGTTCATAGCAGTATTATTTGTAATAGCCAGAACCTGGAAACAACCTAGATGCCCTTCAATGGAAGAATGGATGAAGAAAGTATGGAATATATACACATTAGAGTACTACGCTGCGGTAAAAAACAATGACTTCTCGAATTTTGCATGCAAATGGATGGAAATAGAAAACACTATCCTGAGTGAGGTATCCCAGACCCAAAAATATGAACATGGGATGTACTCACTCATAATTGGTTTCTAGCCATAAATAAGGGTCACGGAGTCTACAATTGGTGAACCTAAAGAAGCTAAATAAGAAGGTGAACCCAAAGAAAAACATATAGTTACCCTCTTGGCTATGGGAAGCAGACAAAATTGCCGGGGAGAAAATTGGGATCTTGGGGGTGGGGTGGGATGGGGGTAAGAGGAGATGGGGAGAGAAAAGTGAGAAGGGGAGGAGGGGGGAACTTAGGGAAACAGGAGGATTGGGATAAAGGAAGGTTGGATAGGGGAGCACTGAAGCACAATTCTTAGTTAAGGGAGCCACCTTAGGGTTGGCAAGAGACTTGACCCTAGAGTGGCTCCCAGGAGCCCATGGTGATGTCCCCAGTTAGTCCCTTGGGCAGCTGAGGATAGTGTTGTAGTACGAGCGGCGGGGCTGCGTCCCCGGCACCCAGCCGCCCACATGACTAGCTTTAGCTTATGCCCCAAAATAATTACACGGAAACTGTATTCTTTTAAACACCGCTTGGTCCATTTCTATCTAGCCTCTTCTAGGCTAGCTCTCGCACCTGGACTAGCCCATTTCTAATAATCTGCTGTAGCCCACCAGCTGGCTTACCAGGAATGATCTTAACCTCCGTCTGTCTGGAGTGCGAGAATCATGGCGACTCCCTGACTCAGCTTCTTTCTCCCAGCCTTCTGTTCTGTTTACTCCTCCCACCTATGTTTTAACCTATGAGGACCAAGCAGTTTCTTTATTGCTTAACCAATGAAATCAACAGATTGATATATGACACTCCCACATCAGGATAGGGAACCTGAAATGACCCTAGCCTATAGCAATACTGACGAATATCTTGCATATCATCATAGAACCTTCATCTGGTGATGGATGGAGATAGAGACAGAGACCCACACTGGAGCACTGAACTGAGCTCCCAAGGTCCCAATGAGGAGTGGAAAGAGGGAGAAGATGAGCAAGGAAGTCAGGACCACGAGGGGTGCACCCACCCACTGAGACAATGGGGCTGATTTATTGGGAGCTCACCAAGGCCAGCTGGACTGTGACTGAAAAAGCATGGGATAAAACTGGACTCTCTGAACATGGCGAATAATGAGGGCTGATGAAAAGCCAAGGACAATGGCACGGGGTTTTGACCGTACTTCGTGTTCTGGCTTTGTGGGAGCCTAGCCAGTTTGGATGTTCACCTTCCTAGACACGGACGGAGGGGGGCGGACCTTGGACTTTCCACAGGGCAGGGAACCCTGACTGCTCTATGGACTGGAGAGGGAGGGGTGAGGAGTTTGGGAGAGAGGGAGAAGGGTGGGAGGAGGGGGAGGGAAATGGGAGACTGGGAGGAGGCGGATCCTTCTTTTTCTCAATAAAAAATAAATAAAATAAATATAAGTTACGACTGAAAAAAAAAGATTCTCAAGCAGGAGAATTAGTAATTGTGCTTTCGGTTATTAGAAAAGTAAGACCAAACCCTGCATATAAAAGGTTCCTACTCACCACATATAAAGATCTTTTTTAAAAATGTTATACAGAGAATAAGGTTCAAAGCGATTCCACTGGAGGAAAGAAATGCTATCACAAATGCATATGAAATTTGACTTTTGATTGATAATCCCTTATAAAAACAGTTCTTACCACTACTCAATATAGCCTGTGGCTCACAACCAAAAGCAGGAGCCCCTCATAAGTACAGTTCCTGATCTTTACACTCCTTCAAGGTCCTTTTCCACTGTCAGACAAAACTCTTCAGACCTCTTCATGAACCTTGTTGATCATCTACTACAAGCTATAGAGAGACAGACAGACAACAAAGATACTGGTGTCATTTTCTCTTTTTCATTAGCTTATAAAAATGCAACTTCTAACTTCAAAACAAAAAAAAAAACCTTTATTCTGCAGTTGCTATTCTTTTGTCACACTATTGCCGACACAATAAGAACATGCAAAAATGTTAACACAGAGGCTCATAAGGCTCAGTCAGATTCTTGCACCATCCTTGCAGCCCACTATGTGTTTCAAATGTGGAAAAAGAGGCCACCACCAAAAACAATGTGAATAAAAACTTGCTAATAAACCTCAATATGATTAAATTATCTGTTGATACCCTCCCCTTAAAATATGCCCAAAATGTTAAATGGGTAATCACTGGGCTAGTTATTGTAACCTAGAGCTGATGGATGCCAAAGGCAATCCAATTTGGGGAAATGCGGGAATGAACGCCAGGGGGCAGCATGATAACACAAACAGGCCCTGGTACAATCCCAGCTTGGAATACCAATGCTCAGGCCCAGGAGCAGCAGCGGGAGCAGCAGCAACAGCAACAGACTCAAAGCACACTGCCAATTCCAAAGCATTCCACCCAGCTCCACTCCTAATCCAAAGACAATAAGATTACTCCCACTAAAAGTAATTCATGATTAGACTTATCTATATTGAAAGACATAAAACTAGGAGGTAGAGACTCCCCTAAAATTTATGGGAACCCCTTCCAACAAACTGTCCTGGCTTGGTATTAGGCAAATCAATTTGGACTATAAAAGGAGTTTTTGTTTTCCCTGATGTAATTGATTCACGTTTTAATGGTCAGTCTATATTATGGTTTATTCATATCTACTGCACGCACTTCCAACTTTAATTCAGTTGGTAGAATTGCCTATTATTCCTGATCCAATCTGACAGATCCTTGATTATGGTTACCAAAATCAAGAACTTGACTTCTCCAACTCAGAGTAGACTGAGTTAATATCACTTGATAAATCTTATATTATAGTTTCCATCAGCTATCTCCCCATAAAAGGCATTATAGAGACAAGATATGATGTGTCTATTACAGCTAAGCAATCCTGGCCTTTTAACTGGCATAATCATGTCCCAGTTTTAGACATTTAAGGGGTTGGTGCCAAAGTAGCCCCCTACAAAGTTTAGAAACACTACGTGTTCCAAAACAAAATGCTATTTTTCAGCCCCGTACTTTACCCTTGCCTTTTGCCCTTTGTGGTAGAGAAATGGCGTTTGTGTCTGTCTCAGTGGGGTTGTGATAACTCTATACCTGAATATTCTCTTTCCTAGAAACCATAGAAATATACCTACCCAAATTTCTTTGATTGAATAAACTTCCTTTGGGATGGATCAGTCACTGATTAAGGGGAACAAACTTAAATATGTGCGTCAGTTAATCTAAGAACAACTTCAGAGAGACGGTATAGAAACATCTTTCAACTCCTGGAATGTACCTATCTTTTATATTCCCAAAACATATGGCAAATAAAGGCTTTTACATGACCTCAATGCTGTTAATATTCATCTTCATTCCTTCGGTACTCTTCAGCCTGGAGTTCTTTCCTACCATGGTCCATCAAAACTACGATATTATTATTATTGACTTAAAGGGTCATCTTTTTACTTCCCCTTTGCTTCCTGCTGAGGCAAAAGATTTGCCTTTTAGTACCTTCTTTCAATAATCAAGCACCTATATCTAATTTTCAATGGAAAAAATTCTTCTCCAATGAATAATCAATAGCCCCACTTACTGCAAAAGGTAGGTGAATTGGACAATACACCCTATTAGACAAAAATTTCCTGTTAGTTATATATTTCCATTTATGGATGGTATCTTATTAGCCTCCTATACTAAGATTGATATCTAATTTATTTTAAAGGATTTGCAAGCTTCATTATAAAATTGTCATTTATGGTTTCCCTCAGACAAAATTCAGCTTACTGTTCCATATAGCTATCTTGGATACCTTGTCATTTGTTCTTCCATTAAACTTCAGTGATTAAAATTGTTTGTTCCAAAAAATAGAGATAATTTTTTCAACAGATTTTAGGCAATATCAAATGACTTCAAACCTTTTCTGAAAATCTCCCAGTGTGACTATTTCTCATCGTTTTTCCTCTCTGAAAGTAGATACTAACTTGACCTTGCCTCATACATTAACTCCTCTTGCATTGCAGCAACAATGTTCTCACACAAACTTAAATTTGCCTCTTTTTTGTTTTGTTTTTATCTTTAACATCCCTCTTTTATTTTCTGCATCCATTGAACACTTAATTCCTTCTTTAGTCATTTCAAAATGGTTATTTCTGCCCAATATACCTAAACAAGTTTGAGCAGGTGGAACTTATGACTGTCCCTTCTGCCTTCAAAAAGTTCCTAGATCAGTCCTCCAGTTTACCAACTCATTCTCACTCAGTGGCACAAGACATTCTACTGTTGTTTCAAGCCACCTTGGCTCACACATCAGACTCCTTCTTGCTATCAGCATGTACCTCCTCTCAAAGCCTCCATTGTAGAGTTAGTTGCCTGGCACCTCATGGAAAGAAGTTATCCTGACCACCAGTCATGCCCTCCTTTCAACAGCCTGCTGCTTCACGTCACTTCTTTCATCAAGAAGCTAAATGATCTGATCCTGTCCCTACCATCAATCCGTGCATTCCACCATCTCAAAAAGAGGCAACCACTATGGTCTTCATTCTAAGGATATTTGGCAAATTGATGTTACCTGTTGCAAGGAAACTACTTGTTCATTCCCAGCTGCTCAGCCCCAAAATAATCACGTAGAAACTATTCATTAAATGATTGCTCAGCCCATTAGCTCTAGCTTATTTATTTATTTATTTATTAAAGATTTCTGCCTCCTCCCCACCACCGCCTCCCATTTCCCTACCCCTCCCCCAATCAAGTCCCCCTCCCTCATCAGCCCGAAGAGTAATCAGGGTTCCCTGCCCTGTGGGAAATCCAAGGACCACTCACCTCCATCCAGGTCTAGTAAGGTGAGCATCCAAACTTCCTAGGCTCCCACAAAGCCAGTACGTGCAGTAGGATCAAAAACCCACTGCCATTGTTCTTGAATTCTCAGTAGTTCTCATTGTCCGCTATGTTCAGCAAGTCGGGTTTTATCCCATGCTTTTTCAGACCCAGTCCAGCTGGCCTTGGTGAGTTCCCGATAGAACATCCCCATTGTCTCAGTGTGTGGGTGCACCCCTCGCGGTCCTGAGTTCCTTGCTCGCGCTCTCTCTCCTTCTGCTCCTGATTTGGACCTTGAGATTTCAGTCCGGTGCTCCAATGTGGGTCTCTGTCTCTGTCTCCTTTCATCGCCTGATGAAGGTTAATATTCAGGAGGATGCCTATATGTTTTTCTTTGGGTTCACCTTCTTATTTGCCGGTTGTGGTAGCTCTAGCTTCTTATTGGCTAACTCTTACATCTTAGTTTAACCCATCTCCATTAATCAGTGCATCACCACGAAGTAGTAGTCTACCAGCAAAATTTTAGCACATCTGTGTCCAGTAGCTCCATAGTATCTGCTCCACCCACTTTCTCCCAGCATTCAGTTCCATCTTCCCTGCCTACCTAAGTACAGCCCTATCAACAGGCCAAGGTAATTTCTTTATTCATTAAGGGTAATCACAGCACACAGAATGGACTCCCATATCACCTCCCCTCTTCTGATTAAATAAAATGGAAGGATTTAACTTTAGTATAGTAAAATTACATATAACAAAACAGTTATCAAGCAAGAATTACAGTTATAATATTTACATCTACTTTATCTTTTATCATAACTAAGGAAAACGATAACTATAACTATAAATTCTTCAACTCCATCAAAGATTCGATAAGGATATACTATTACCTAAGTAAACAGGAAGTACATTGCAAGCAACTTCTAAAATTTTAGAATTGACAGAGCAATCTCACTACCTGGACAGTCAACTAAAGTTCTTCTGTACCATTGAAGCATCCATACTCAGCCTACAGGCCCATAGTGTCCAGCAGACTTTTCCATGAAGCAGGAAAATTCGAAGACAGTTTTGCCTATATTAGCAGATTGTCAGTCACTTTCTTCTGTGTCCTGTAGAATGTCTTGCAGACTTTTTCATGAAGCAGGAACCCCAAAGGATGGTCTCACCTTTAGACAAGTTCATCAGTCATTTATCTGCAGGTCCTGCATGTCAAGTTAAGCAGTCCAGGCAAGAGCTATTTCTTGTCCAAATGGCTAGCAAACTCCATAAAGAGCCTCTTTCATGCCCATCTTCCTCTTGAAGTAGCTTGGTGCTGTCAGGAGCAGATGTGTCTCATTATCATGAAAAGTCTTAAGTTTTTAAGCATTTTAAATGCCATATTCTGAACATCTCTGAATGATTTGAAGAATAATTATTCATCTGAAATACATATCTGTACATCTAGAAAATCTAACTAACATGATTATAAGCTTGAGTATTATAGATGACTATCTATTAACTTATATTTCTTAATTATACATATCATTATTAAATGAGCTACATAATCACAATGCCTTAATCAAGAGCACAAATATATATGTACATATAACAAAATTGACCTTATATTTGTATCAATAAACCAAGATTCATACCAATGAAATGTATCCATATCTATAGCATATCCCTCTTTAAATGTAAAGAAACATTTATAAACAATATTTGGGAATATGGGCATAGTTATTTTTCTCCAAATTGCTTACTGCTGTTTATTGGACAAAGTATTTTTGTGGGGGTGTTTACAGCAACCTTTCAGGGGGTTTCAATCCATCAAACCATATTAGCCTGGAATGAATCCACAGGTTCTCATCCTCTGTGGTGACAAAAGAAGAACCTCTTTTCTAAAGCAACATATGATTAGACTCAAATTCTGAAGTCAAAATACCTTTATGTTGGTTTAACTTAGCAGTACAATTAAATGTCTCTCTGTACTTAGCTAGTCACAGTCAAAAAATTCAAAGAAAACACAATAATATACATAATCCAGAGTCTCTGTATATTTTCCATCTTTATGTGGCTCATTCTTTTCTTCTTTTAATCTATGACTATCTGTGCTCTTTATCTATTTAAAGACTTTACCCTATTTTTAAGGAATTAACTTTATTTTATGAATCTCTATATTCTTTTTCTTTTCTCTTTTAAGTTTACATACATTTATCCAACACTATGACTTATATGGATTTTTCTTTATTACATATCTGTAATTATTTTGTGACCAGAGGCACTTCTTGAAATGCTAAATGCTTAAGAATCTAAGCTGTGACATTAGTAGGCTACATATGGTACTTTCTGCTTGCTATGCCCATTCCAACATGGCGAAGCTGCTCACTGCTTTTGAGAGAGACACACACACCATCCCACTTGCAAGCACACAGCTGGTCCACATTGCCATTAAGCAAGCCAGCAAGCTGTAACATTCTTCTCTCAAAACCCATCCAAATACTTGGCCTCCTAAAAGAGCCAGAGGTGGTGCTGGCAGCACATCCCAGAAAGCCTGTATTTGAAAAGGCATTGCTTTTTTCTGCTGCTGCTGAGTCAGGAAAACTTCTCTTAAAGGAGCTATGCCATGCCACCAGCAAACAGCAAGAAGCTGTGTTAAGCTCTCTAATACTTTTTTGTCTAGAATTTCGTTTGAAGCCCTCTCAGGTTTTACATGCATTTAGTTGGCCACAGGGGCACCAATTTGTTTCAAGGAAGCCGCATGGTCATTCCTGGCTGCTCAGCCCCAAAATAATCACACAAAAACTGTATTCATTAAATTATTGCTCGGCCCATTAGCTCTAGCTTCTGATTGACTAACTCTTACATCTTAGTTGAACCCATCTCCATTAATCAGTGCATCAACACAAGGTCATGGCCTACCAGCAAAGTTTCAGCATGTCTGTCTCCAGTGGCCCCATGGCATCTCTCTGCTCCACCCTCTTTCTCCCCGCATTCAGTTCTGTCTTCCATGCCTAAGTTCTGCCCTATAAACAGGCCAAGGCAGTTTCTTTATTCATTAATTGTAATCACAGAACACAGAGGGGACTCCCACATAAATTTCTTTGATCGCCTTAAATGTGTTCATGTTTGTGTTGATAACTTCTCATGGGTTATCTATGCTGCTGCTCAAACACATGAGCCTGCTTGAGCTATTTGCAAACAAAAATTGTAGACTCTGTAAGGGGAGTCCCAAAACAGTCAATGATTCTGCTTATATGTTTAAAACATTTATCTCCTTTTGTCAACTTTGGGAAAATCATGCCAGTTATGGAATTCCCTATAACCACCGAGAACAAGCCATAATTGAATGAACTTGATTTTAACTGAAAAAACAAATACTTGAAACAAAATATAATATCTTAACTTCTCAGGACCAATGTGTCAAAGCAATTTATACTTTAAGATTCAAAAAGTCATTTCTCTCAATCTTACTCTGGTATCTTTAGAAAAATATTACAAGAATCAAGAAGTTTTAACCAAACTTGTGATCTTATATAAACTCCCTCAAGGACAAAACCAATGTCTGAGTCCTATTCCCTTGATAGCTTGGAGCCAGAAGATGATAGGCTGGTAATAAAAGAGGTACATGTTCCTAAATTTCAACTATGTATTAACTACATATCACTTCCAATCCTTGCTCCATTTACCAAACTTCTCATTGCACAGTGACTTTTATCTACTGATTTCCATTCTTAGACAACAAGTCCATACCTGATAATAAGACTCATCTAAGGCACAGGGAATCTGCTACATATCAACTCAATTATACCCTGAAACATCTATGTATGAAAAGATTCATTGGAATGGTTGTTGCAGCTATCATAGCTACCACAGTTATCACTGCCACAGCAGCAACAGTCTTATCTGTCTATCAAAACTGCAACAACTTGAAATTTATGTCTTCAAACTAAATGTCTTTAAATGGTATTTAAAACCAAGTGGCTTAACACTTTTATTTTCAGGATTAAATCATAAGATGTGTTTTTTTATGGATATAGACATTCTATTTGTCAGCCTCTTCCTTGAATTCTTAAATTGTAAGTACCAATTTTTCAAAAGAACCACAAATTATGCAGATTCAGACTGCCCCTACAGTACACTATGCCTTGACCAACTCTTCACAGAGTCCACCTCCATAGCCATGCTTTTTCTTTAATAAAACAAAAGAGTGAGGAATTGTGACAATGCAATGTTCTGAAAATTATCTCTTACTTTCTAAGAGACAGTAACATTTTCTGGATCTCTTAGCCAGAGTTAAGAATACACCTTGAGATCGCTTAAGACTTAAGACTGCTATCCTCCTGTGTACTAAGCCTGTTTGGTCAACCTGCTTTTATGAGAACAGTATAATAGCTAAACTTACTTGCCTTGGATTTCGCAACCTTTACAACCAAAGATAACGCATAGCTGTAATCTTATTATGTATTCTTCCATGACCCTGACCCCGAAGAAATGTATCATTTGCTAAAAGCAGCAAATACGGAGGTGGAAAACAACCTCCTAAAATATGTCATAAAGGTTGAAGGTATCCATCTATAGTCATTAGTTAATAAATGTTGATGTTTGTAAAGACAGTTTTCTGGATCAGTGGGGTCCGTCCATAAAACTCTGTTAAAGATTTCCATAAAGTATCCTATTACTTCCCTATGTGATTCTTTCTGTGCAGTTCAATAAAGACAGAATGACGCTCTTTCTCAGAAATTGACACAGTCACATGACAGACACATAGACACAGACACATGGATAGATTCACAGGACAACTTCTTCATCCAGGCAGATTCAGATTGAAGATTAAAGCAGAAATGAGACATGAGATACAGTGAGCATGAAGTAGAGAATTCATATCCATAATTTTTACAAGGGGAAATGCATCTATTTCTTTCCTTACTATGACACTGATGTGTTATTGGTAACTCTGTATTTAATCAATAATGCTATAGTTGATACACAAATACACAAGACTTATATGTCTACTCACAAGTTCTTGCATATATGCACACTGAAAAGCATGTGGTTTTGATTACAGTCAAATATCTACTCAATTGCATGTATTTAGACATGTCCATTTCTAAGCACATTCACATACAGGTTCATTTGAGTGTGTTCACAAACATGCAAATTCTGAACATGGTCACATGTAAAGACCACTCAAGAAACATACAGACAACCATGCTGATTAAACCAATTAAAAGTATATGAGTCCTTTACTGGCTGATGAACAAGAGTGAGCAAAAACTACAAAGACTGTAATTTACATCAAAGTTAGATGAGGGTCAGAGTCACCTTGAAACATTCATTTCTGGCAGAACATAGTAATTATTTCAGATATAACAAGACAATTCTTTTTATTTATACACTCTTCATTTATTTTAGTTTATGTTAACTTTGTATAAACATTAATTATTTGATTAATACATCTGGACCATGCTGGACAGACCAAGTGTCTTGAGTAGGTGTCTGCTTGAGCCTGGAGAGATGGTACCAGCATGGGTGTCCAAAAATGTAATAACTCATACAAGAATGATACAGGCAACCATAATTAAAAAGTATATCAGTCTTTCATTGGCTGGAGAGCAAGAGCAGGCCCACGCCTCAAAGTCTCTTGGTGCCTAAGCATTTTTAATGACAAAACCCACAAAGACCATAATTTACATCAAAGTTAGATGATGGTCAGAATCAAATTGAAAGATTCATTTCTGGAAGAACATAGTGATTATGTCAGATATAACATAACAATTATTTTAACTTATACCTTCTTCATTTATTTTAGATTATGTTAAGTTTGTATAAACATTAATTATTTTGGTCAATGCATCTGGACCATGAAAGGTCCAGAAAATCTCAAATGTGTTGCCAAGCAGATGTGACTGTTTCAGGGGTAGAGAGAGCTGAGAAGTGTCTAAACAAATACAAAATAGGTTCAGGGACATATGACTTTACCTTACTCTCTTTTTTTTTAATTTATTTATTTATTAAAGATTTCTGTCTCTTCCCCGCCACCGCCTCCCATTTCCCTCCCCCTCCCCCTACCTTACTCTCTTTAATGTCAGAGTATATATGCATGTTCACACATGTGCAATTCTAAGTCTGGCCACATATCAGCACATATTCACATTTTGACTTGAGAAAATTCTGAGAGTGATCACATGCACTTATGCATGGATTGACAGGAGTGCAAGTTTCAAATGTGGTCACATGATGGTTCATATGCTCATTTCAAATTATGTACAAATTCCAGACATAATTCCAGTCAACACACATGCATGTATTAACAATCATGCAAGTTCTGCACATGGTTACATGTCAGTGCATATGATGCATTCATTCACGCGTATGTAGTTCAGAGCACAATCACATGATCACACAGTTTGGAAGCCAGTCACATGTTGGTTCATATGTGTGTGTTTCATCTTGTGTAAATTTTAGCACAATCACTTGTCAACACATATGCACATCCTTGTGTATATATAATTTCCAAGTGTAGTATATTCAGTTCATATGTGTATGTTCATATGTACAATCTTCAATTGTGGTCACATGTTGGTGCATATGTGCATAGTCACACATGTGAAAATTTTGAGCATTGTCATATGTTGTTATATATGCATATGTTTACATATGAAAATGTTAACGCACATACAAGTTCTGAGCATAGTCATATGTCACACATACATGTACCTTGACATAGGTATGAGCTCCACTATTGCAACTTGTTAGCATTTATGCATGTGATCACATGTGGGCAATTTCCAAATGTAATGTACATGTATTAACCTATGCACATTTTGAGCACTGATACTTGTCTGCACATATACATGTTTTGATATAGGTGTTATTTCCTACCATAATAACTATCAGCACATATGTGTATATCGACATTTGTGTAAATTATGAAGGCTTTTACATATGAATGATTTTGACACATACATGAGTTCCAAATGTGTTCACATTTAGTCACATCTGCACATTTTGAAACAGATACAAGTGAAAGTGAATGCATATTGGTTCATATGTATTTGTTAAGTCACATGAGACATCTGCATGAGGTCATATGTCAACACATATGTATAAGTGTATAGTCACACAATTCAGTTCCAAGCTAAGATACATGTCTTTCCAAATATGTGTTTACATGGGTATGTTTCTCAACAAAATTACATATTGGCACATAAGTGCATTTTGACAGTTATATAAATTATGAGCATTATAACTGTAGGTACAAATGTATGTTTAGACAAATGTGCAAATTCTAAATGTGATAAGGTGTCAGTATAAAGCATATGTAAACAGTCATACAGATTTTGAATTTGGTCATTCATATGTGTATATATAAATTTTGACATATATGGAAGGTCCAAACACAGTCATGTTTAAATACATATGCACACATTCACATATATGTAGTTTAAAGCATGGTACATGTCATCATCACATATGCACATGTTCACACTTATCCAAGTTACAATTTCAGTTATATATTGACACATATGCACATGATCATGTGCAGTACATATTTGCACATATGTATGCACTTACATATATGTAAGTGACATTGCCATTAAAATGTACTTGCATATATATGTATATATATACACACACACATATTCACATGTGTGTAGCTCAGAGCATGGGAACATATCCATGCAAATGACTTATTTATACATGTGCATTTCTGAGCATGATCACATGTGAGAACATATGTCCACGCACATGCAAATTTTTAACGTGGTCACATATAAAAGCAAATGTACATGTTCCTAAGTGTGCAATTATGATTATGACCATATGTTAGTAATATGTACTTTTTATTTTAAAAAAATGTCATAAAATGTATTGTGATCACAGATTACCCTCCATCAACTCCTCACAGAACCTTCCAACATCCTCATCCACACAAATCCATTTCCTTTCTTATTCTTTATTTTTTAAGAGCAAACAGCAAACAAAATTTCAAACAAACCAGGATTTTAAAAAACAACAGAGATGCCGAGTAATGGTGGTGGCACATACATTTAATCCCAGCACTCAGGAGGCAGACATAGGTGAATTACTGTCTTAGAGACCAGCTTGCTCTACAGAGTGAGTTCCAGGACAGCCAGGGCTACCCAGGGAAACCCTGACTTGAAAAACCACAAAACAAAACAAAAACAAAGAAAAGACACAACACACAAACCCACAAAAAAACATATTTAAAAACCACAATATACCAAAAAAGCAGTAAAAAAATAAATTCCCCAGACAAAGCACTGAGAGAAAACGTCTACAAAAATACCTCTGAATTTGTTTTGTGTTGGTCGTCTACTGCTAGGCATGTTGTCTACCCTTAAGCATAGTTTATATACTCAGTGGAACTTCCTTGTAGAAAACCAAGTTTTCCATTACAAGCATATTGTTGTCAAGATGGGGATAGCTTATCGGTTAGGGGTGGGAGCCTCTGTATATCCCTCTATGTTGCTGGGACCCTCTTTGGCTTGAACCTATGCAGGTCCAGTGCATGCTGCCACATTTTCTGTGAATTCATATGTGCATCAATCCTGTTGTAGCCGCAGAGCACTGTTTCTTCAGAGTCATCCATCACTTCTGGCTCTTACAGTCTTTCTTCCTCCTCTTCCACATAGCTATCTGAGTCATGAGTGGAGAGTTTAAGGAAGACATTCCACTTAGCAATTAGCTATCCAAAATCTCTCATGATCTGAACATTGTCCAGTTCTGGGACTCTGCATTAGTTCCCACATACTACAAAGAGAAGCATCTCTGATGCTGATGATGGCTGAACCAAATGTTGACTTATGTGTATAGTAGAAAGTAGGTAGGAGTCATTTTATTGCTATGTGCCTTTAGCAGAACAAAAGTATTTGGTTTTGCCCTAGGGCCATGGCCTATCCAGTCTTAGGTTCCTGGTCACCCAAGTAGTTTCAGGCATGAGTTCTATCTCATTTAGTGGGCCTTAAATCCAATAAGAGAAGGGGTGGTTACTTGCACAACGTTTGGGCCATAGTTGCACCAGTATATCTTATGGTGAAGTTACTATTGTAGATTTCATGGTTTGTACCTGGGTTGATGGTTGTCTTTCTCCTCTGAAAGAATGCAGAGTACCTTCCAGTACCATGGACACTAGTCAGTATGGATGAAAGCTCTAGTTAGGAACTCGCTCAGCTTCTTCATATTTAATGAAAATGTAAGTGATGTCTTCAGCAATAGGACCTTATTATCAGTTTGGGGAGAGCAACTGATAGCCTTTACAACAACCTAAGATGTTTGCTGGTTTCCATGGGCCACTCATCTAGATGTAACCTAATCATGGTACTGGACATTTCACTTAGTAGCAAAAGATGTCTGATTGGGCATTGTCTTTCTGAGTATTTGGCAACTCCATTAGAATTTCTCTCATCTATGTATGTACTTTTATTGTTATGTATTTTACAGAAGTCAGGTTCCATATGCTCCTCAAGTATCCTTTAGTGTTTATTGTTCCTAACATGTATTTCCTCCCTTATACCTTTCCCATTTAATCTTCCCATTCTTTTCTCCTTGCTGTCTTTCCATAACTATATATTCTATTTCCCATGCCTTGGGTGCCCCTATCCTTGCCAGCTAGTCCCTTACTCTATACGTAGTATCTGTGACCATACAGACTATAACATGCATATCAAAAGCTTAAAAGTAACCATCCATCTAAAATAAAAACATACAGTATTTGTGGTTTTGAGACTGGCTTACCTCACTCAGGATGATTTTTTTCTAGCATTATCCATTTAAATGAAAATTTCATGACTTTTTAACAGCTAAATAATATTCCATTTTATAAATATACCACATTTTCTTTATTGATTAATCTATTGATGGACATTTAAGCTGTTTTCCATTTCTGGTTATTATAAATACAGCAGCAATGAACGTGAATGAATGAAATGAGTGAGGGTCTCTGTAGTAGGATATAGAGTCCTTTGGGTATATGCCCAAAAGTGTAGTTGGTTCTTGAGGTTGGTGTATTCCAAGCTTTATGAGGAAACACTGGTTTCCACCTTGGCAGTACAAGTTTGTTGTCCTATCAGAAATCGATGAGTATTCCCCTCATTCCACATCAATGATGTTTCTGTGTGGACCAGAAGTATTTGAAACAAGAAAGGTGTTTTGTTTTACAGTGCCTATGTATGAAACCTAGACCCTCATGTATGTGAGACACATACTCTGTCACTGAGCTACCCCAGCCCTTACTTTTTTTTTTTGGTCTGTTAGGTTTTAAAACTCAGAATGTCACAGCATGTCTTTGTGTCTATGGCATTTTGTGGGTCAAATGCATGATTCATTTCCTGAATTTTCTATACAGAAATGCACACTTTAGTTTGTAATTGTTGTCTTCTTAATCATTTATAGACAAGATGTGAGACCTGGGAAAAGCTTGCACCGCTTTTGCTTCCTTCTTTCATTTTGTTGCAGGAGTCTCTCTGGAATAAATACTCCGACACCATTGAGAGTGGAAGGCAATTGCCATGGGTAGACCTGACTCCAGGATAGCTCCTCAAAGGCCTTGGTATAGGGTTCAGTTTGAATTCTCATTTTATACTCTGAAACCACAAGGTAAGAGGAAGAGAGATTTTACAGAAGCTTACATAACCAGCAGCAGGAAGTAGGGCAACTTCCCAAATGCTTCAGCTATTTCTCCAGATCTCATTCTGAGATGTCATGCTTGGCAAATTGGCAGTACAAACAATGCTTTAAGTAAATCACTAAACAAATTAATAAATCAGTATCTAATAATTGGTCTTTTCTATCTTATTCTACTTCAATTTTCCCTTCATTCTCTTTTCATTCAGTGTTTTGTTTGGGGTTTTGTTTGTTTGTTTATTGCTTGTTTGTTTTGAGACAGGATCTCATGAACCCAGGATGGCCTTAAACTCAAACTCCTGATTCTACTGCCTCCACTCCCTCAATATTGGGATTAAAGGAAAACACTATCACATCTAGTTTCTGGGATCTTAGGTTTGTGAAAACAATTTAATAAAAATATCACCAACATATTGTTAATCATTTCTGAAGTCAGCATATAAACTTTCGGTTTTATTATGGCACTTTCACATGAACGTCTCTTATCATACTTTGTCTTATTAATTCACTTCTTCAACTGCCCTCTCCCACTCCTTGTCCCTCGTGTGTTTCCATCCTTCCACTTTCTGCTTTCAGCTCGCATGAATTTTATTGCCCTCTTTTTCCCTCTTCCTTCCTCTTTTAATATCTCCTCCTCCCCTCTCATGGTCTCCTATCTACTTTAGTGACCAACATACACACAAACACACAAATCTGGATTCCATATTGAGAGAAATGTGGGTTTTTAAAAAAAATCTTTTTGAGATATGTAGGACTTTCTAAAGAAAGTTGGTTTATCCTACTGTATTCAATGTGGGTTGTTTAAAAATCTTTTTGAGATATGTAGGACTTCCTAAAGAAAGCAGGTTCATGCTATTGTGTTAAGTCTCTTCTGTATAGATACCAAACCATTCATGTAAGTTCAGATTTTAGGTTTACTTAAGGAAACATGTTGCGGGATATTTGACCACACTGTGAAACTCCAAAACTGTGTTAATAGAATTAATCTTGGTTCAAGAGGCAGAGCCACCAACAGGAATTAGCCAAAGAAAAGATGGAGGAAACAAGAATACAGAAAGAGAGATGCACAGGGAGAAGTAGGGAAGGACTTTTTAGTTTGGTCTTTTTGGTTTGGTCTTCATGGTCTTTTTGGTTTGGGTCTCTTACCAAAAAGGAAGGTTAGCTGGTTGCTTCTTGGCTTCTCTGATGGAGCAGGTTTTCACCGCAATGTCTGACTTCCCAGATTTTAATGAGAAATAGGATGATAGAGACTTAGTTAAATCTATGTTTGGTGGCAGAAGCCAAACGGGTGCCAATCAACCAGAAATCCCGCCGGGTCTCAGCCTGAGCAACAGAGTGCAGAAGGTGGTTAAAATATCAGTAGGTTCAGGTGTGGCCACTAAGCCAACAGAAAAAAAAAACAGAAACACTTGAATTTCCTTTTGTTTTTTTAGATAGGATCTTGCAATGTAGCCTACTCTATAGCCAAGATTGATCTTTTAAAATATATTCATTAGGGAGGAGAAGAAGGATTGGGAATTTGGATTGGTAATTTTTTAAGAAATCTAATAAATTAAAAAAACTATTCATTATTTCACAATTTCATACGTACTGTTCTTAGATCAAAGAACAAAAAAATCTCTCTTATTCCCATGCCCCTCCACTGTGTGTGTGTGTGTGTGTGTGTGTGTGTGTGTGTGTGCGTGTGTGTGTGTGTGTACTTGTTCCCAATTCACAGAACTGCATTTAATTAGAATTACTTCCTTGAGCATAGTTGAAGGGTGATTTACATAAGCAAGGGCAATATACCAATGGCCACATCAATGAAGAATATGATTATCCTTACCTCTGAAACCTTTAACTTCCTATCCTGCTGAGTACTGAGATTATAAATATATATTGCCATGACTGGCTTCAGAATTATTTTAGTTAATATTCTGAATTTGTAATTATTTGCAACATTTTAGTGAATGACGTTTTTCTCTATGTTTTTTTAAATTTGACAGAGTCTATTATATATCTTTGCCTGTTCACTATATAGACCAGGTTAGCCTCAAACTCACAGAGATCCACCTGCCTCTCCTTCCTGAGTACTAGGTGGGAATAAAGGTATGTGCCACCATGCCAGGCTCTTAGGTATGATTTTTTTTCCATTAAGAGATATTTAAACCCAGTTTGGGTGAAACATGTTTGTAACCTCAGGCTTTGGAAAGATAGTGGGTTGATTTGAGGCTAGGCTCATAGTGAGGCCCTGTCTCTAAAAAGTATCTGTTTTATTTTTTAACTATAAATATGTTTGTGGGTGGGTGCCGGCAGAGTCCAGAAAAGGGCATCAGATCCCCTTGAGCTGGAACTGCAGACAGTTGTAAGCTATCCAACTTGGATACTTTGGTTCTGGGAACTGAACCCAGGTTATCTAAAAAGTAATATACTCATTCTTAACCACTAAGACATCTCTCTGCCTACCCACACTCCCTTTTTTGAGGTAAAGGCTCTTGTAGTAAAACCTGCCTACAGCTCTCTATGTAGCCAAAGATGACTTTGGGTTTCTTTCTTTTTAGATTAGAATTAATGTGTGTGTGTGTGTGTGTGTGTGTGTGTGTGTGTGTGTGTGTGTGTGTGTGCGTTTATGCTTGTATATATACTTGTGTGTGTATGTGTACGTGGGTGCCTTCAGAGAACAGAAGAGGGTGTTAAATCCCCTGGATCTGGACTTCTAGATGGTTGTAAGATGCCCAGTGTGGTTTGTAGGGACTGAACTCAAGTTCTCTGCAACAGTAACCACTAGCCTCTCTAGCCCCAGACCAGGCTGGCCTTGAACTCAGAAGTCTGCCTACCTCTGCTTACCAAGCACTGGAATTAGAGTGTTTGTCTGCAATGCCTGGCTCTAGCCCCTAATTTGAGTCTCTCTAACCTGCCTGCCTCCACTTTCTCAATGCTGACATTACAGTCATGCACAGCCATGCTGGGGATCAGCCTCATGAATACTAGGCAAGCATACCACCTACTAAGCCACATCCCCAGACAGAGATTCTGTACTGAGAGGAAGAGGTGGGAAAAGAGAAACAGAGAGAGATGGGGAGACGAAAGAGGAGGAGGGAGTATAAGAATGCAAACACAGTGACATATCTTATTACAAAAATTAATAATAATTCTAAATTGAATATCCCTGATAATTCATCTAAAACATGGAGGATCTTACCAACACTGCTTATGCTTATTAGTCATGTGCTCAATTTCTATTAGTATATAAAAGTCATGACACTGTTTTCTATACACAATAGCATTAATATTTATGAATGAGTAAGCCAGGAGGATATATCAAAAATGTTCTAGATGCCTAGCCATGGACCTGTTAGAGACAGAAGATACTCCGAGGGAAAAACAGCAACTACACACAGAACCTGAGGAAGCCTTAACTCAGAAAAACCATCCCTCCAAATCTAGCACCGTCTGCCTACAAGGCATATATTCCCTACTTACTGTCCTTTACTTAAAAAGCTACTGTATGCAAAATAAGTAAATATTCCCGAACTAAATTATACTCAGGGTTTTTTTTTTATTTCCTTTATCGTTTCCCACAAAAACACTGTTTAAAACCATTTCCCCTTTTAAAATTTTAAGAATTTATTTGTAATTGTATGTATGTGCATGGAGGTGGGTGGGGGTGGCATGTGTCACAGAGTGTGTATGTGGAAGTCAGAGGACAATTTGCAAGAATTAGTTGTCAGGTCACCAGACTTGAATAGCAAGTGGCCTTTCACTAATGAGCCATTTTCCCAGCCGTGAAACCTCTTTCTATTATAAACATCGTGCTCTTACATTACGGCAGTACTTCCATGTGATTATGCTGGTTCATGTACTTAGTATTCGAATTTAAGTTGTGAATGGCTTTTCTCCTCCCCTTATAACAGATCAGGGGTGGAGAGGTCACACAGGCTAGAAGGTCCTTAAAACACACTTAAACCAAATTTCTCTGTTGTGATTTGGAAATTAGAAACACGGAGACATACTCTAACCATGGTGGCCATCATCCAGATCACATATCTATAGAAAACCTCTAATATTTAGCATCTAAGGGCTCTGGTTGAAACTGAATCATGGCACTTTTGTACTCTGCCAAGCATTCCCTAGGCAGACATTTGAAACGTACACACCCTGATAACAGCTCAGCACTATGAGAATACTGACAGGAAAGATACCTGTCCTCTGGCGTCACCCTGACGTGGTCCTCAGGAAAGAGCACATGGGAATGAGCAGAGGAAAGCACCCTTGAACCCACTAAGTAAGAAATATAGGGGTTCAAATAGAAACGGTTCTGATGTTTGAAAAATTAGTTCTTCAGAAAGTCAAAAGTAGTGGTACATTCAGTAAGAGTACAAATACATTTTAAAGGTTTTTATGGCTTAATTGTAGAGAGGATAAAGGAAAAGAGGGGGGACTGGACAGGATAGGAAGTCCAGTTGTAGCCCTGTAATCTTGTCACTCAGGGGATGGATGCCAGGGCCATTCTTGGCTACATAGCTTGAGGCCAGTCTGAGATACATGAGGCCTTCCTCAAAACAAATTAATAATAATTTTAAAAAGTCTGCTTGCAGACGAAGCTTGTCTATGCTCCTAAGTCTGAAGCAGCAATGCCTACTCTATCAGGTCATATAGATGTTACATATGATATGAATTATGGCAGGCATGTGGCTTTCTTCTGGTCATTTGTACATTTGGCAATTGCTAGACGGAATGCCTGTGTTCTGTGTGATTCTATTCCTGGGGAGAGGTGAGCAAATGTCTGCTCACCTCAAACAGGAAAGTAGCATCAGATCAATGTAAGGATACTACCAAAATCCAGCTTGGTGAACCAATGAGTTTTAGTTGGGATTGCTTACAGGAGTATGGGTGAGTGATAACCCATAAATGACTCAAAAACAACTACACTACTTAAAGCTCACCCCAGGATGGGCAACAGCTCACAAAACCTGGCAACCTGGAACTCATTGTATAATCTTCAGGCAGCTTGGCTGATTTGAGATTGTCTCGCAGCCATTTTTACAGGTCATAATCTCTTGAAGAAAGAAGAGCCTACTATATCTATCTGGTCAGTTTTAGAGAAATCCTGAAGCTTTTGTTTACTTCCTGAGCTTCGGCACCAATCATCCCTGCAGGATGTAATATTTTATCTGGAGAATATTACTTCACAACACCTATGTGACCACCAGTCCTGGAAGAGTCTTGGATTCTAGGACTTATAGATAGTTTAGCATGTAAAGGTGGTTGCTTTGTTCTTGCTGCTGAGCCTAATGCCCTGGGTTTGAACCCAGGGTTCTACATAGTGGAAGGAGAGAACCAATTTCTGCAAGTTTTTCTCTGAGTGCCACGTGTATACATTGGCAATATATACACATACATGCACTCATACATGCATGTGAATCTGTGTGCTCACATATAAATAAATAAATGTAAAATATAAAATAAAAATAAAATCTTAGGTGCTATGTCTCTCTAGGTGGCGTCAGCAGATCCACTGGACATGTGCCTCTGTTTTTGTTGCTGGAGAAAGAAACAAACAAGTTGCTATGCCTCCTCACCCCCACCAGGCTAGACAACACCACCAAAAGAAAGAAAGAATAAGAAGAATAAGTGTTATTTTTACTGTGCTGGTCCCAGTATGTGCCTTTTGTTATAATGAAACTAAGCCATGAATACAGCTATAGCATTAGTCTTGTGAATTGTATTTAACAAACAGCCTGGTACAATGAAGCTTGTATAAGTTATAACATCTTTCCTTTCCTAAAAATAAAAGAGCTATTATATTTACATTAAATATTTCCAGGTCACAAGACATCAAAAGACAGTTTTATTCAGCCTATTTTAACAAAGAGAAAGTATTGTTTGAAAGACACAAAAAATTCTAAGCACTCTTGTTTAGACCAAATTAGTTTTTTGTGGGGATTTTTTTTTTGCCCTGATTCTCACAGTAAAATCTTTCCTCCTTTCCCCTACACCACGAAGACAAGTTGTTAGAGCTACTTTATAAGTAAATAGGTCATGAGCTGCACTCCATTCAAGACTGGCATGTTTATAAAAGCTCTGTTTGTCCTACAGAGTGAGCACTGCTTCATTTCAAATATTGTTTTCAGCCTAGATCAGAATTCAAAAAGAGTACACATTGCACATTTTGTTTTAAGCACAATAGGTTAATTGTTTCTGTTTTCTTTTTTCTTTCTTTCTTTGTGTGTGTGTGTGTGTGTGTGTGTGTGTGTGTGTGTGTGTGTGTATGTGTGTGTGTTACTGATTTAATCCAGAATCTTATGCACAGTCGACAAATGCCTTCCAATACAGTTATATCCCAAACCCTAATTTTTAAATTTTATACGTATGGGTGTTTTGCCTGCATGTATGTCTGTGCACTACAGGTGTGCCTGGCACCTGAAGAAGACAGAAAGGGGCATCAGATGGCCAGGAACTGGAGTTAAAGATGGTTGTGAGCTTCCATGACAGTGCTGTAATTGAGCAATGGTCATCTGCAAGGGCAGTCAGTACTCTTAACAACTGGACTCTCTCTCCAGCTTTCCCTATTTTTAATGATTCTGTGACCTTTAGAAGTGTAGGTGAAGTCATACACCTGGGCAGAAGAGCAGGAATGACAAGACTCTCAGAAGACCATGTGAGGGTAAATCTCAGGAAAGGAGCAAAGTACGAATTTGAATGGTGATAATTGAACAGCTAAAAAAAAATTAAAACTAAGCAAACAACTTGAATAGTTTTTTTTTTCAGAAAAAGATACACAAATAACTAGTCAACACATAAAAAGACACCATCATTATTCATCAGGGAGACGTACATGAACCACAGTGACATGTCATTTCACACCCTGCGGATAAGTAAATAAGAACAGCAACCGTTCAAGAGCTTGTAGAGAACTAGTCTGCCAGTTCCTCAAAATGTTAAAGCATGGGGCCAGCTAGAGGGTTCAGTGTGTAAGAATGTGCCATGGTATGAGTGCACAAACACACACACACATACTTGTACATTTGCAACATAAAGAAGACCTACCCAAGCCAGGCGGTGATGGCGCACGCCTTTAATCCCAGCACTTGGGAGGCAGAGGCAGGCAGATCTCTGTGAGTTCGAGGCCAGCCTGGTCTACAGAGCTAGTTCCAGGACAGGCACCAAAGCTACAGAGAAACCCTGTCTCGAAAAACCAAAAAAAGGAAAAAAAAGAAAAAGAAAAAAGAAGAAGACCTACCAATAATAAATCAAGCATTTTTAAATGATAAGCCTTAAGGTCTATGAACCAGGAATTCTAGTCTTAGGTAAATAATAAGAAAAAAAAAGCAGAGCTAGCATTTTGGGTCAGTGGCTAAAAGGACTTACATTCGAGCCTGCATACTTGAATTTGACTCCTGAAACCCATGTAAAGGTAGAAGGAGAAAACTGACTCTTATATACTGTCTCTGACCTCCACAAGCATGCCTGTGCTCACATACACATATCATACACATTTATAATAATAATAATAATAAATAAAACAAAAAGTAAAAAATAATGTTTACACCAAAACTTATATTTAAATATTTATAGCAAGAAGTACTCATCAGCCACATAGCAGAAACAACCAAACATTCATTAACTGAAGAAAATAGACTAATTAAACATTTCCATATAGTAGATTATTATCTATAAGAGGAACAAAGCACTAGTACATATGCTATATCAATGACATTTAAAACATGCCAAATAAGGGCTGGGTATGATGGCACATACCCTTATTCCCAGTATACAGTAAGCAGAGGCAAGCAGACCTCTGAGTTCAAGACCAACTTGGTCTGCAACCTACACATATTCCTATTGGTCTGGAGAGATGGCTTGGGGACTCAGTGAACCCAGATTTGTCCCACCACCTACATTGTCTGCTCACAACCATTTGTAAATTCAGTCCCTGGGGATCTAAGCTCATCTTCTAACCTCTGAAGACACTGTATGCACGTGGTATACAGATATACATACAGACAAAATACCCATCCACATAAAAGAAACATAATTTAAAATAAATAAACACATCTTTAAAATGCCAAAATGAAAGAAGTCAGACACACACACACAAAAAAAAAACTACGTAGACTGTATGAAGCTATTCATTTGAAATGTCCAGAACAGACAAATCCATATGGACAGAAAGGAGACTAACAGTCACTTAAGACTCTAGGGCTGGATGGCTTATGAAGAGGACAGAGCATATCAAGTAGTTCACCTAGTGAAACAGAACAAGGGGCATGTTATAAACCATGTGTGGTGGTGCACATGTGTATAATCCCAGTGCACCAGAGGTAAAGTCATGAAAAAATTCCAAGGTCATTCTCTGCTATGACCTTGTAGCCTTTTTCTTTCTTTCTTTTCCTTCCTTCCTTCTGTCCTTCCTTCCTTTCTTTCTTTAGAAAAAGAGAGCAATGAGGTCTAGTGGGAAGGCTCAGTGGGTAAAGGTACTTGCTAGTAAATCTGACAACCTGAGGCTGGTTGATCCCTAGAATCCACACAGTGGAAGGAGAAAACCAACTCCTCAAAGTTGTAATCCAACCTCCACAAATAAACTATGGCAGGCATACCTCCCACCCACAAAAAAATAACCTGAATCAATCAATGAATGGGATGGACGGACCAAAAAGAAAAGACTATGTAGAAGCCCTATACTGAGAGGTTTAATGCAAAGACTTGACTTTTTTGACAGCCTAGACAACCTTGAATCCACAGACCAGGTAATTAGAAAGGAGAGATGAGAACTCTCAGGTTGAAATTGCAGTCTACTCACAGAATTTCTATGGAAAATCTTTCATCTAATTGAATCAGGCCCTCTTGGAGGAACTCAACTATAAGATACCCTTCCTAGCCAGATAGAGATCAAAGTTTCTTTTTTGTATATTTTGATTTTTGTAGTTGTTTTTGTTTATTTATTTGCTTTGTTGTTTGGACAGAATCTCACTGTATATCCCAGGCTATCCTCAAATACATGATTCTCATTCATTAGCCATCTGAAAGCTGGGCATCACCATGGTTAACTAGATTAGTTTTTGAATGAATACCTGGAAACTGTGGTCAAGTTGACTCATGAACTGATCATGTGGAAGCAGAAATGAGGAAAGGCTTTGTTGTTGTTGTTGTTGTTGTTGGGTTTTTTTTGAGACAAGGTTTCTCATAGCCCTGGCTGTCCTAGAACTAATCTGTAGACCAGACTGGTCTCAAACTTAAAAGATTCACCTCCTAGAGTGCTACTATTAAAGGCATGTGCCACAACCACCCTGATGAAGAATTTTTAAAGTTTTTTTTTCAGGTGTGGGGCAGTCATTGTATGTCTCTAAATATATTGAAAAATGAATTATATACTTTAAGTGGAAAACTGTGTGGCATATGAATTCTATATCAACAAAGTTTCTTATTTATAGATTTGTATTCATGGTGCTGTAGTTAAATGACAAAAATAATCCAGATGTCCAAATGCATAGTGATGTAGGATAACATTCTTGTACACTGTAAAGATTTGTCACTCATATTGGTTTAATAAAACACTGATTGGCCGGTAGCCGGACAGAAAGTATAGGCAGAGCAACCAGACTAGGAGAATTTTGGAAAGCAGAAAGGCAAAGAGTCAGACACCAGCCAGATGTAGAGGAATCAAAATAAGAATTCCGTACTGAGAAAAGATACTAAGCCACAAGGCTAAACCTAGATAAGAATTATGGGTTAATTTAAGTTGTAAGAGCTAGTTAGTAATAAACATGAGCTAAGAGGCCAGTTTATAAGTAATATAAGCCTCTGTGTGTTTCTTTGGGACTAAATGGCTGCAGGACTAGGCAGGGCAGAAACTTCTGTCTATAAGATAGGGCGAGCAAGTAGTTCATCGGGTAAAGGCACCTGCCACCAAGTCTAATGACATGATCTCAATCCCCAGATGTAGATAACTAACTTCTACAAGTAGTCCTTTGGCTTACCTGTGTCCTATGACATGTTCACCCACCCTACACCACACACACACACACACACATAGACACACACACACATGTACACACACAATGAGTAAATAAAAGTGTATTAAGATATTTTAAATGAATAGGTGAACATATTGGCACATATACACAATAGAATACTACTCTGAAGACAGGAGGGATTCCTGTTCCATATTATAAAATGAATGAGTCATGAGAACATTATGCCAAGTCAGAAAAGGAGTAATACTGCCATGACTTCACTGAAATGGGGTATCTATTTAAAGCTGTCAAATTTACAAAAACTGAAAGTAGATGGTAGTTCCTAGGTACCAAAATATGGGACACAGAAAAATAATTGTTAAGTATAGAGTTTTAATTTTACAAAGTGAAAAGTTTTGGAAATCTGTTGCAAGACATTGTGAATACTATTTCTAAGAAAGAGTTATTTATTTTTCCTTTGTGTGTATGGGAATTTTGTCTGTATGTATGTCTGTATGCTAGTAGCAGGCAGTGCCCACAGAGGTAGAAGAGGATGTCAGATATTCTAGGACTAGAGTTAGAGCAGATGGCTGTGAGTTACCTTGTGGATGCTGGGAATCAAATCAGCAGCCTCTACAAAAGTGACAAGTGTTCTTAACCACTGAGCCATCTCTCAGGTCCAGGAATATTTTTAATAATACTAAACCAAACCACAAAATGCTTAGGAGTGCATGCTTAGTAGGCACAGGGCCCTAGGTTTGATGTGCACCCCTCAGAAAGGTTGTTATATTTATATAGTTTGTGTCACCTGTTTTTTTAACCACAGAAAGAGACTATATCATGCATTACTTGAATCATGGCCCATCTACCACTACCACCACCCATTTTTATCTATGTCATTGTAGATAGTCTCCAGAACAAGAGGGAATGATTTCCTTCAAATGTAAACAAAATTTTCTTAGGGATTTAAAGCTATATTGCTCAATTGCCTATTTCATTATGGCCTATTTAATTTCATTAACCTCTTTCTAGAATTTGGTAGAGACATTTGAATACAACATAACAAAAACTGGGTTTGAGTTCATTTATTTGGTAATTTTCTGAAACCTGACTATATACCCAAATGAATTCTTGGACTGTCTGGTTCTGTTCAGACTATGAAGAGGGGCATCCAGCAGATGACCTTATTCGAACGAGGAAGTACTCAACTCCCTTGGCCAACCCGCTTCCTCTTTTGTTGCCATTTTACCAATTTGTCCTCCCAGACAAACTCAGAGGGAGATGGAGGCATCTCGGAGGGCTGAGGCTCAGCAATGAATTGTTGTTCATTCTTAGGGTAATGCCTTTGTCTGAGCCTGCTGCTTCTCAAAGAGGTGCCTCCTCCTCAGTGATCTTAATTTGGAGTTGGCTCTGTTTGGGAGCGAACACTATTGGCATCCTGTTGGCAGAGCCCAGGAAGGCTGGCAAACATCCAGGATTTCACAGAAGAGCCCATAGCAAAAGATGACCCAGTTGCAAGTGTCAGGGATACTGAGGCTAAGCCCAGGGGCTTTTCAAGGCTAGCTCTTGTTTTCTAGGTCTTGACTTGAATACACCCTTGGTTGAGTAGATTCTCATAAAAGCAGAAAGTGTTTAGGGAAATATAGGGGACTAAGAAGAAGGAAGGGATAGGAAGGTAAAGGTAGGGGATATGGGGAGGGAATATGCTCAGGACAAAATACGTTCCTATTGATAATTCTGAAGTGAAAGTACTAAAATTAATCACAATTAAGTGCTGTATCTAAGGCCATGAAACTAGAAAGTGACCTAATTGAGACAAATTAAAGATTTTTGTGATTACAAATACAAGAATTTTCCAGGAAGCCATCTGTTTGTTTGCTATTTTTTCATAATTAATCTTTTGTGGAATCAGATAAGCTGGACAAATCTTACACAGTTTCTAGCCTAATGGTGTCTTACAAAACATTGTGTACTAAAAGTGTAGTGAATGTGACCCTTCTCCAGCCTAGAGGTGTAAGTGTCACTTTCCTATAATTAAACTAATTGCTCAAACACACAGAGACCCAGTTTAGCAGGCAGTTCAGCCCTTTGTTAAGTCTCAACTTGCCACCAAATTGTATTTAGGAACCTGGAGTTGCCTTGGTCTGAATTAATCAGTTCTAAATGGATGTGGCTATACTATCTGACCATTACTGAAAATTAGCCTCTGTAAGAGCACGTAGCTGTACTGACATACTTAGTCATTATCCCAAAGAAAGTCCCATGCCATATTTAGTTGCCTCCCACCTCAGAGACACACTGCCAAACCTGCTGGCACTAAAAATGATCACAGCAATTATTCCAGTCATGTGTGTTTTTCTAAGACCTTGCCAGCCCTCTCTCCCCTTGCTATTCAGATTGGCTTTAATAATTTCCTCCTAATGCAATGGTTCTCAACCTGGAAGTCACAGCCCCACTGAGGTCAAATAAACCTTTCACATATATCAGATATCATGCGTATCAGATATTTACATTATCATTCATAATTTTAGCAAAATTGCAGTTATGAAGTGGCAATGAAAGTAATTTTATGATTAGAGGTCACCACAACATGAGGAACTGTATTAAAGGATTGCAGCATTAGGAAGATTGAGAATCATTTTCCTAATGGATTAGACCCAAAAGAAACACTATATGACTTCTGAACAAAGGCTATAACCTTCTACCTAGTTGTTTCTTAATATTTTCAGATTTTAGCCTCCATGCTGTGAGAAAGGCCAGACCACAGAAAATACACTCAGGTGTGTCGTCCCTACGTGGTGTACGAATCTGCCATGTAGTTGAGTGAATCTTGTAGTTAGTCCTTCTGGTAGTGCAGAGCCTTCTGGTCTTCCACCAGAGTACTGTCAAACTACCTCTGCCACACTGTGACACAATCTCCCAGCATCAGAAAAGTTTTGAGGCAGGGTCTCAGGTGGCCCAGCCTGGCCCTGAACTCATTATGCAGCCAAAGATGATCTTAAACTCCTGACTTCAAGTAGTGAGATTACAGGAGTATACCAGCATGTTATTTATGAGGTGCTGGGGATTGAACCTAGAGCTTCATTCGGGTACTCTGCCAACTGAGTGAAATTCACAGAACTGAAAAGATGGCCATCTGTCTTTGGAATGACAAATGTGGTAAGTGACAGTTCAGAGATAGTTAGATTTCTGCTTCCAAATCTGGGGAAAATTTGTTATGCAGTTGTAGTAATCGGCCACTCCCTTTCCACCTATGAGAGTTTGCACCCTGCCACTGAGGTCACCAGTCCAGATATTCCTGTCTTTATTGTTGTTAATAGTCTGGTAAAAGATTAACTTTAAAGCAATCTTTCTGATGCCTTGTGGGGAGAATTTATCTGCTCTTTTGTTCTAATGTAGCATTTACTATCTTGTAGGAAATCCATGAGCTCTCTTGTAGGCCCTGGCATATTATATTACCTACATTTCCATCCACCTGATCTGTGACAAGGCTACCATCTGCCTAAGCATAAATCATAGAGTTAAAAATTAACAACTTTTACTATATGATATATTTCCCTACCTTTACACACACACATGCATAAATATGTGTGTATGTATTTTTCTCTGAAAACAATTTGCATGTGAACATACAATACCATATTATTAATAAGTAGAAGGGACAAATACCATGATTCTACTTACAGGAGAAACCTAGAGTAGTAAAACTGATAGAGACAGAAAGAGATATGGTGCAGGCTCAGTACACCTCGGTTGGTATAGAGTTTCCATAGTATGCTAGGAGCCATGACCTCCAGTACCATATAAACCTGGCATAGTTGTGATCTCAGCACTTGGAAGGTGGGGTCAGGGAGGAGAAACTCAAGGCTACATAAAGAGTTCAAAGCCGGTCTTAGATACATAAGACACAATCTTTAAAAAGAGACAGAATGCTATGAGACAGATAGTGCTAATATGAATATACTTAATTATAACCTTAAAACCAAGGGAGGAGCCTAATTCTACCTCCACTTGATATGCCATGCTTGTTGACACCCATGGAAGGCCTTCCCCTTTCTGAACAGAAATAGGGGAGGAAGTGAATAGGAGAAGGGGTGAGGGGAGGCAGGGGGAAGGAATGGGATGAGAGGAGAGATGAGAAAATAAATAAAAAACTTCAATTAATAAAAAGGAAAAGTGCTTACTATGGGAAGGCTGAAGAGACAGCTCAGGGGTTAAAGAACACTTGTTGCTCTTTCAGAGGACCTAGGTTAAGTCCCAAGTACCCATGTGTTAGCTATCAACTCTGTAACTCCAGTTCTAAAGGATCTTACACCATCTTCTGTAGTAATAGGAGCGGCGGGGCTGTGTCCCCAGCACCCCGGCCACCTGCTAGCTTATGCCCAAAATAACGACACACAAATTGTATTCATTTAAACACTGCTTGGCCCTTTAGTTCTAGCCCTTACTGGCTAATTCTGATATCCCGATCAACCCATCTCTAATAATCTGTGAGCACTGGTCTTTCCAGGAAGATTCTAGCCTACGTCCATCCTGGGTCGGAGCTTCATCGCGTGTGTCTGCCCGGGAGCAGGGCATGGCGTCTCTGCTCCAGCGAGCAGAGCTGTCGAGTCTCTCTGAGCTCACTTCCTCTTCCTCCCAGCATTCTGTTCTGTTTACTCCTCCCACCTATGTTTTAACCAATGAGGGCCAGCCAAGCAGTTTCTTTATTTTTTTAAACAATGACCTTCCTCCATCAATCTTCTAACCTCCACAGGTACTGCATGCACATGGTGTACAGACATACATGCTGGCAAGAATACCTACACATAAATAAAAATAAATAAATCTTTTAAAGATAGTGGTTACTATGGGTCCGAGGATATAGATCAGTGGAGTGATTTACTAGCATGGATACAGTCCCAAGTTTAATCCTCAGTACCTCTTTTATTTTAAAAGTGATTACAATAGCCAAACATGGTGATGATACCAGCATTCAGGAGGCTGAACCAGAAAGGTTATGAATTTGAGGCTAGCTTGGACTGCACTTTTTCAAAAAACAAGCAAAAAGTAACTAAATGTTAAATGTTAGGTTATGTGACTTTTACCACCTAGCATAACAAATCTCAGTTATTTTCTCAAATATTACATTTTGCAGTATTAAAATGGAAGCCAGAAGCGCTGAACCACTGAGCTGCACTCACACAGCCTTCCCCTACCCCCCAGTTTTTACACAGTTTGTAACTTCTAAGTTTCACTAAGAAGTTGTGCAACCCATGCCAGAAAGCTCATCTCTGGAAGAAGCGACACCAATACTTTCTAGCCAGTTTCAGTTCTTCCTCATGAGCCTTCCGTGAAAGGGAGAGAAGGCACATGCTCAGTGAACCACTTCTCTTTCCCATCACATGCTGCTCAGAGCCTGTGAGTTGAAAATGCAGCCCTGGTATATGAATTCAACTTTCTGGACATTGAAGTAGCAGGAACCATATTTTTGTATTCTAAAATAATGTAACATATGTTCTTTTGAGGCAGCGATTGTGACAGTTGTGTTTTCTTTGTTACCCCATTGACCATTATTGTGATAGGAAATAGAAATGAAGAGTCACTAAGGACATTCGTTCTATTGATTCACTTAGAAGAAGTCATTGGGGGGGGGGGGGGCTGGAGCAATAGCTAAGTGACTAAGGGCCCACACTACTCTTGCAGAGGATCCAATTCTGTTTCTTGGCACCCACATTGGGCAGCACATAGCCACTTTTAAAGTCAAGCTATAGGGGATTCAATACCCTGTTCTGGCCTCTGCAGACACTGACACTTTCTACACATGACCCCCCACACACACACACACTTTAAAAATAAGCCAGGCATGGTAACCAATGCCTTTAATCCCAGCACCAGGCAGGCAGAAGCAGATTAATGGATCTCTGTGAGTTTGAAGCTACTCTGGTTTATATAGTGGATTCCAAACCAGCCAGGGTTAGGTAGTAAGACTCTGTCTCAGAATATATCAGTCACTTAATTTTTAGCAGATGAGGGAGGGGGACTTGATCGGGGGAGGGGGAGGGAAATGGGAGGCGGTGGCGGGGAGGAGGCAGAAATCCTTAATAAATAAATAAATTTTAAAAAAATTAAAAAAAAATAAAAAGTAAAAAGAAAACGTTTAGCCCAAGGCCGTCAACACATCATCAAATGCTGCCCCTCCTGAACCTTCCTGTAGCTTTGGCTCTGTCAATACATTTCAATTCAGGTTGGCTCCTAAGACACAAAGCTCTCTCTCTCCCTCTCCCTCTCCCTCTCTCCCTCTCCCTCTCTCCCTCTCCCTCTTTCCCTCTCCCTCTTTCCCTCTCCCTCTCCCTCTTTCCCTCTCCCTCTTTCCCTCTCCCTCTCCCTCTTCCTCTTTCCCTCTCCCTCTCCTCCCTCTCCCTCTTTCCCTCTCCCTCTCCTTCTCCCTCTCTCTCTCCTTTCTGTGGCAATTCTAGATTTGTTGATACCTGTTTTGAAGGAAACTGCCAAAGGTATCTGCCATATCGCCTGCATTTATGTCTCATTTATGTCTCATCTCTGCCTACCAACTGCTGTGACCTCAACAAGTCATTTTCCACGTTCCACTCACGTCTCGAAAACCTCCCTAAGCCTTCTGTCTCCTAGGAATGGGTTCTGAATTATACACTTTAGAGAATGTTTGTACTCCTACCTTATACCTACCTCCAATTAAGCCTTTCAGTCATTCAAATCTCTAACTATCCATGTTGTCACATAAAGAAAGTCAGACCAAGATATCTGGAATAAAAGAAATCAAGCGCGGAGAATGTGAAATCAATGTGAATAAGCATCGAGACACTTCTTCAGTTTCTAGAAGCAGCAGGGAAAGTCAGGCATTGGAGATTGTCAGACATGTTAAACTGCCATCATGATTCTGTAAGAATATAACAAGAGGATGTAGCTCAGAAGCCAAACATTTGTTTACTGTGGGAAAGGCTCTTGTGGTTTCAACCGTAGTACTGAGAAAAGCAAAAAGAAAGGAAGGAAGGAAAGAGAGAAGAGGTGAGTATCTAACAGGACCCCAGACATTAGGACAACTAACTTCATGATAGAAGTCACATTCAGGCCATAAAACTCAGCCTGTCAACTGCTAAAATGAAAACAAAAGCCCAATCCATCAAAGTCAATAGTTCTGGGAAAAATCTCTAACTGTAACAACCTTCCTTTATGACTTCTATAGTTCCACTTTGGTTAACTGCTCTTGTTAACTGAAGCATGTCAACTCAGGAAAAGTGTTGTTATACCTAAAAGCTTACCATGAGAAAGGCTCAGGGCTGCACTGGGATCCCAAACGTACTGTGTAGTTACCAGTAAGCTGATAAACACTCTATTGGCTTAAACCCATGTCTGGGAAGTTGTATCTAGTGGACAACACACAACAAGAATAGGATGGGATAGAATAGGATGGGATGGGATGGGATGGGATGGGATGGGATGGGATGGGATGGGATGGGATGGGATAGACTGGGCTGGGCTAGGGTAGGGTAGAGTAGAGTAGGACAGGATAAGGTAGGATAGGTTAAGATAGGGCGTAGGATATGGAGTAGGGTAGGATGGGATAGGATGGGATAGGGCAGGAAAGGATAGGATAGGTTAGGATACAGTAGAATAGGCTACGATGGGATAGGGTAGGGTAGGATAGGATAGGATAGGATGGGATGGGATGGGATGGGATGGGATGGGATGGGATGGGATAGGATAGGATAGGATAGGATAGGATAGGATAGGATATGGTAGGGAATAGGGTAGGATAGGATAGGATAGGATAGGATAGGATATGGTAGGGAATAGGGTAGGATAGGATAGGATAGGATAGGATAGGATAGGATAGGATGGGATGGGATGGGATGGGATGGGATGGGATAAGATGGGATGGGATGGGATGGGATAGGATAGGATAGGATAGGATAGGATAGGATAGGATAGGATATGGTAGGGAATAGGGTAGGGTAGGATGGGATAGGGTAGGATAGGATAGGATAGGATAGGATAGGATAGGATAGGATAGGATAGGATAGGATATGGTGGGGAATAGGGTAGGATAGGATAGGATAGGATAGGATATGGTAGGGAATAGGGTAGGATAGGATAGGATAGGATGGGATGGGATGGGATGGGATGGGATGGGATAGGATAGGATAGGATAGGATAGGATAGGATAGGATAGGATAGGATATGGTAGGGAATAGGGTAGGATAGGATAGGATAGGATGGGGTGGGATGGGATGGGATGGGATGGGATGGGATGGGATGGGATAGGATAGGATAGGATAGGATAGGATAGGATAGGATAGGATAGGATATGGTAGGGAATAGGGTAGGATAGGATAGGATGGGATGGGATGGGATGGGATGGGATGGGATGGGATAGGATAGGATAGGATAGGATAGGATAGGATAGGATGGGATGGGATGGGATGGGATGGGATGGGATGGGATGGGGTGGGGTGGGATGGGATGGGATGGGATAGGATAGGATAGGATAGGATATGGTAGGGAATAGGGTAGGATAGGATAGGATAGGATAGGATAGGATGGGATGGGATGGGGTGGGATGGGATGGGATGGGATGGGATGGGATGGGATGGGATAGGATAGGATAGGATAGGATAGGATAGGATAGGATAGGATATGGTAGGGAATAGGGTAGGATAGGATAGGATAGGATGGGGTGGGATGGGATGGGATGGGATGGGATGGGATGGGATGGGATGGGATAGGATAGGATAGGATAGGATAGGATAGGATAGGATAGGATAGGATATGGTAGGGAATAGGGTAGGATAGGATAGGATGGGATGGGATGGGATGGGATGGGATGGGATGGGATAGGATAGGATAGGATAGGATAGGATAGGATAGGATGGGATGGGATGGGATGGGATGGGATGGGGTGGGATGGGATGGGATGGGATGGGATAGGATAGGATAGGATAGGATAGGATAGGATGGGATGGGATGGGGTGGGATGGGATGGGATGGGATGGGATGGGATGGGATGGGATAGGATAGGATAGGATAGGATAGGATAGGATGGGATAGGATAGGATAGGATAGGGTAGGATAGGATATTGTAGGGAATAGGGTAGGATAGGATAGGATAGGATAGGATAGGATGGGATGGGATGGGATGGGATGGGATAAGATGGGATGGGAAAGGATAGGATAGGACAGGACAGGATAGGATAGGATAGGATAGGATAGGATAGGATAGGATAGGATATGGTAGGGAATAGGGTAGGATAGGATAGGATAGGATAGGATGGGATGGGATGGGATGGGATGGGATGGGATGGGATAGGATAGGATAGGATAGGGTAGGATAGGATATGGTAGGGAATAGGGTAGGATAGGATAGGATAGGATGGGGTGGGATGGGATGGGATGGGATGGGATGGGATAGGATAGGATAGGATAGGATAGGATAGGATAGGATAGGATAGGATAGGATAGGATAGGATATGGTAGGGAATAGGGTAGGATAGGATAGGATAGGATAGGATGGGATGGGATGGGATGGGATGGGATGGGATAGGATAGGATAGGATAGGATAGGATAGGATAGGATAGGATAGGATATGGTAGGGAATAGGGTAGGATAGGATAGGATAGGATAGGATAGGATGGGATGGGATGGGATGGGATGGGATGGGATGGGATGGGATAGGATAGGATAGGATAGGATAGGATAGGATAGGATAGGATAGGATAGGTTAGGATAGGATAGGATATGGTAGGGAATAGGGTAGGATAGGATAGGATAGGATAGGATGGGATGGGATGGGATGGGATGGGATAAGATGGGATGGGATAGGATAGGATAGGATAGGATATGGTAGGGAATAGGGTAGGATAGGATAGGATAAGATAGGATGGGATGGGATGGGATAGGATGGGATGGGATGGGATGGGATAGGATAGGATAGGATAGGATAGGATAGGATAGGATAGGATAGGATAGGATAGGATAGGATAGGATAGGATAGGATAGCATATGGTAGGGAATAGGGTAGGATAGGATAGGATGGGATGGGATGGGATGGGATGGGATGGGATGGGATGGGATGGGATGGGATAGGATAGGATAGGATAGGATAGGATAGGATAGGATAGGATAGGATAGGATATGGTAGGGAATAGGGTAGGATGGGATAGGGTAGGATGGAATAAGATAGGAAAGAGAATTTAGCATGAAGACAGTGTAAGTTGTGATGGTTTAGGAGACAGAGAACTCATACCCTCTAGACTGTTTGATAACTTTAAAAAGGGAAATATAAGAAGGGCTTTGGGGTTTAAGACATCCCCACTAGTTGTATCTGATTGAATTATGGTTAGGTGTAGCAGTGTAACCCTAAAACTAGAAGTTACAAAAAAAACTTGCCTCTTAAATAAAACTTTTTAAATATGCCACCCAGAGCTAATATAAGGCTTCCAAAGACACAAAGGACTCAAGTTCCTCCTAGCTTCCCACAATGTCATCTACAGGGTTGGTCCTTATTCTTAATGCTTAAATCTAGCCATTCCATTTTACTTCCAAGCAGAAGAATTAAAGAAGGGAAGAAGGAATACACATTATCTCTCCTCTAAGACATCTCCCAAATTCCAACCAACACTTCAGTTTACTCTTTGGCTGTAACTTAACCTAGCCAAAATGTAGTGACAAATGTATTGATTTCACTGGGAATCAAAATACTGAGCAAACGCCTGGGATTCTTTTAATTTAAGACATCACCTCAGAGTAGATGTTTGGTAGGCAGCTACTGCTTATATCACAAGAGTATGATAGCCAATAAAGGCCTGTTCAGTGGGAAATCCAGTTCACTTTAGCAGACAATCCAGAGCTTCCTTCACTGTTGTGTGTGTATATAGATAATATATGCATTTGTCTTGTTTAGCTAACAAACAATTTCTGAGTTCCAGCCATCACATTGAAGATCAAAAGGTAAGTAGGACATGGCTTTCAATCTTCAAAATCCCACAGTGGGGAACATATATAGTATTTCAGTCTTCCCAAGACTCCTTTCCCCTTCATCTCTTTACTGAGAAACATATTCTGTGTGTTCCCACTGAGTTTCATCCCTGAACTCTGAAAAACTCTATATCTAATTATGGTCAAAGGTGGAACCACCATGGACTTTCTGCTTCTTTGACTCAAACACATTCCCTGTAGGCTCACACTCTTTGTGGTAGGCTGTATCATGTGTACTCACACATCCTGTTTAAGAAGTTATTGCACAAAGAAGACAAGGGTGCCCTGTCTGTCTTCCCTGGTCATCAGTTCCATTGCAATCTGCAAGTGGCTTAAGCTTGCAAAGGGCACATTTTAGCCATTCCGTAAATGTGGGCCTTCCTTTAGAGTTTATACTTCAATAGTACCGCTCCTATCTCAAGGCAGATTTGGGCCACCTAATATGACTCCACCAATTGACGTTCCTAAGGTTGCTGTGACACCCTTACAAAAGGGAAATCTCTGTCATAACTTGTAGAGGAAGAAAGGAGGTCATGACATTTATACCATACTGACAACCAGAACATATATGGCATGCAGGGTGAATATCCATTGTTTCAAACTGACGGGAGCTGTTTCCCCAAAGCTTGATTTAGTACTAAGAATAGAGCAAGAGAAACACGGGCTCATTGCCTTTAGCTGAGAACTGAATTTTATCAGAGTCATAGTTATTGTCCATTGTTCCTACTGGTTAGGGTGATTGGGCTGAGATCTGATTTTTACTTTAATTCTCACAGCTGGCATTATTACTTCCCTTTGTGTAACTTAGGGGAAAAATCATTATGAATCAGTCTTTGTTTTTAGCTCCCACCAAAGAGAAACTTACAAAATTATATAATGAAAGTCGGGCTTTGTGATGCATGTCTCCAGCCTCAGTACTTGGGAGGCAGAGGAAGAAGAATCTAAGTTTAGGACCAGTCTAGTCTCTGTATGCGTTTCAGGCCAGCAAAGGCTACAGAATGAAACAATATAATTTTTTAAAGGCTCAGATAAAAATGACAAGTGTCTTTGTAGAACACTGATGAGCCCTCAACCAAGCAGTTTCACAGTTTTTGATTGCATGACTTTTCCTATCCCAATAAGAAAGAGTAAGCTACATCTCCCACCTGAACCTTTGACATTGTGCTTCCGTGTGTGTGTGTGTGTGTGTGTGCGTGTGTGTGTGGTTTCAGGATATTTGAAAACCTGAGATTTGTCACAGGATTCTTGCCAGTTAAGGGAACAAAGTTCCCAGTCTCTCCTTTGTTCTTTTTTAAAAATTGCACCTAAATGTGTGTGTGTGTGTGTGTGTGTGTGTGTGTGTGTGTGTGTGTGTGTGTGTGTGATTGTATGCCTGTGAATGCAGGTCAGAGGACACTTGTCAGGAGTCAGTTTTATACTTTCACCGCATGGATCCTAAGAATGAAACTCAGATCATCATGCTTGGTGGCAAGTTTCCTATCAGCTGAGCCATCTTATAAACCTTTTATTTTTCTTATAGCCTTTAGCCTTCCAAAAGTAATTGAGAGTAGCTTATATCTTACAAAGATTTCCTTCATTAAAATACCAAGATTCTGTTTTTGATTTTTAAAACCAAGAATTTTTCTTGCTCTAGCAAAAGAATTCATAATAGAAAACTTGCCATCTTTTTATGTCATGCCGGAGACAGAACTTATGGCCTTGCATATTCTAGGTAGGTGATGCTCCAGTAAGCTATGTGCACAGCCCTTTAAAAACGTCACAATTTAAAATTGCTTTAGCCATTTTTTTGTGTGTGTATGTACATGCGGGCAAGTCACAGTATGCATGTGGAGGTCAGAGAACAACTTTTAGGTATCACTGATTTCCTTCCACTCTGTGGGTTCCCTAGAGAGCACTCAAGTTGTCAGGCTTGATGACAAGTTACCTTTACTTGCTAAGTCATCTTATAAACAACTCCACTCAAACATACTGATATTGAAGCAGAGGCTTTTCTATACCCAAGTTGTCCTGATAGTCACTGTGTAGCCAAGGCTACCCTCACATTCACAGCAATTCTCTTGACTCAAGTGCCAGGACTATAAACATGAGCTACCACTCCCGACTTGAATTCATTTTTGTACAAAGTGAGATATATGGACCTACTTTCATGACAACTATGTACACTTTCTTAATTTTGTTTTTTAACATAGAAAGAATGGGGACAATAGGTGGTACTACTTAAAGTTTAGATTTTTTGACTGAAAGAACACATCCTTGAGTGGGTTGAGTGGATTTGAATCCTCTGAAGCAATTTTAAAAGCTGTTCTTACTTTGTCATAGTACCTGCTACACCATAGGTTATATTAAGAAGAAGCTGAATATCTCTGTCTCAGCCACCAGTTGTCAGAAACTTATTGAGGGGAGTAATGAACAAAAGCTTTGTACTTTCTATGAGAAACACAGGGTCACAGAAGTAGCTGCTGATGCTCTGGGAGAAGAGTGGAAGGGTTGTGTGTGGCCTGAATCTGTGCTGGGAATGAAAAAACAAGATTCTTACATGGATCAAGGTGTCTTGAACCACATCAGAGTATTTCTGCTGCTGAGGAAGGAGCGCTCTTTTTCAAAACCAAGAAGGAAAGAAGCACAAGTCTGTTTAGGATGCCAATGTGTTCTCAACTTGGTTAGTTGAACTAAAAGATACTACTATGCCTTAGTGGTTGAGGCCCAAAAGAACTGGTAGAATCCAAAATCTTTTCAATCGCTCTAAAGAAGATGATGTCTGACTATATGTTGTCAGAATTAAGAGAATAAGAAGCCCAGGACCAAAGCACCCAAGATTCATCATCTAGTTTCCTGCCAAATGCCAACATACTACTCTGAAGAAACAACACATTAAGAAAAAAAGGAGGATAGAGAATATGCTAAACTTTTGATAAAGAAAATTAAGGAAGCCAAAGAAAAACACTACAAACAGATTGCCAAGAGATATGTGTGATGTGGGAAGGTCATTTGTCAATCTGTTGTTTCATTAGTTAATCAATAAAGAAAACTGCTTGGCCTGATAGGTCAGAAAATTAGGTAGGTAGAGTAGACAGAACAGAATGCTGGGAAGAAGGGAAGTGAGCCAGATGCCATGCTTCTCCTCTCCAGGGCAGACGCGATGAAGCTCCAGCTCAAGATGGACGTACACTAGAATCTTCCTGGTAAGACACCACCTCGTGATGCTACACAGATTATTAGATATGGGTTAAAGCAAGACATGAGAGTTAGCCTGTAAGAGACTAGAGTTAATGGGTCAAGCAGTGTTTAAAGGAATACAGTTTATGTGTTATTATTTCAGGGCATAAGCTAGCCAGGCGGCCAGGAGCCAGGTGGCAGGAATGCAGCCCACAGCTCCTACTACAAATGGTGCCCAACATGGGGCTCGAACTCACGACCCTGAGATTAAGAGTCTCATGCTCTACCAACTGAGCTAGCTGGGCAGCCGGGAGCCAGGTGGCAGGAATGCAGCCCACAGCTCCTACTACATATGTGCTCTGTTCACTGAGAACTTCTACTTGTAAGGCTGAGTTCAGTCAAAACTATGAATTGTTCAACACCTACATAACTCACTGACTATGTGTGCTAGTGCAAGAGTGGTACAAAGTTGTGTGAGTAACCAACAAATATCTGATTAGATTAAGTCCTACTCCATGAAATGGAACCCAACACATACACTGTCCAAGTGGGACGAGGTAGGCCATGGATATAGGAGGAAACCAAATACTAATATTCTGCTAAAGGAATATAACAACAAAATTACTCCTAATGACTTTCTGCTATATCCGTAGATCATAGACAATCATCAGAGAAGCTTCCTCCTACAGTAGATATGAACAAAGACTACAAAGTTGACAATGTGCAGAGTGTGAGAAACCTTGGAATACCCAGTCCTAAATGGGATATCTTCATCAAATCCTTCTCTCCGGGGCTCAGGGAACCCGGCAGGAGGCAGAAAGTCTGTAAGAGCCAGTGGGAATAGATGACACCAAGGAAACAGGCCTTTAAGACACAACAGAACTGACACTCACAAGAACTCACGGAGACTGTGACAGCATGAACAGAGCCTGCACAGGACTAAGCTAGATGGGGTCCCAGTGCTGATAGGCAGTGTAGACCCAGGCCCTTATTGGTAACCCTGAACCTATTTCCAATTGATGAGCACTCTCAAAGGAAAAATTAGTTTTCTTGAATGCAATTTCACTAAGCATATAAACAAGAGTTAAGGTCAGGTCACATACCCAGTAATAGATGGCCAATGCAAAACAAAAATCAATGAGCTTTTTGACTCACAAAGCTTTATGTGGGAATTTTTCTTTATAGATCTTTTATTATATGTTATGGTTTCTCATTTTGTTTTTATGGGTTTTCTGTCTCTGGAAGTTGGGATGATCTGGGAGATGGAAGAGGAGAAACCATGATCAGAATATATTGTATGAAAAAAATCTATTTTCAATTTTAAAAAGTCTTTAAGAGTAACAAAATAAATGATCAGATCTTGGCTCACCAAAACTAACAAATAAATAAATAATAAAATAAAAAATTTATTCTGATATTCACAGATTACCTGAATGGCAAGAGAATCTTGGGATGGGACTGAGCAACAATAGTTTCACAAGCATTCCAAGTGTGAGAATTACTGAGCCTCAGAGAAGAAGAAAATTGCTACCATTTTCTACCATTGACCCAACATCATGATTTTAAAATTTACCTTTTATTTTTTCAGAAGACTGGGTGAAAAGATTGTAAGAGCCAAAGATTAAGGAGTTCTCTGTGAGTTGTATCACCTAGTAGCATCAAATACTACTCTGAAAGAGTGTCATCAGCATGACTACCCAAACCTGAGCTGAACAAGGATGACACCAGTAGACATGCCAAATTGGAGGAGGGAAGGCCCATGAAGCCTCAACCCTATACAAAGAACCTGAAACAGCTAAAGAAAGCTGGGAGCTAAAGAAGTGGCCTTCACTAGGGAAGATCCCGCCAATTGGTTGTCCAATACCAAATAAATAGACCTTGAGACATACATTAAAAGTAACATTATGTGAACTGAACGGATTATATTTAGGAATATATGTGTATATGCATCTATGCATGCAATAACAATTAGTGAAAAGAGGCCATGGATTTGAAGCAAAGCAGGGAAGCTTTGGAGAGTGGAAAGGAGAGGGAGAAATGTTGTAATTATAGTCTCAAATATTTTTCAATTGCCATTTTTCTTTTGCTTTTGAGACATGTCTCACTAATGTAGTCCTGGCTCACATGGAGCTCACTTTGTAGACAAGGCTCGCTTTCAGTTCATAGAGCTGAGCTTAAAGACATGTACCACCATACTTGGCTAAATTTACGATTTTTACTCAAGGACAACACACAAACTTTTATTCCAACTTGAAGTGCTATATTTTTCTATAGTATTTGCATCATCTTAAGCCTAAGGATCATTCTCTCCACAACAAAGAATGAGAAGAAAATAAACACGAGCTGCCAGACAACACATTTCCATTCTCAAGATAATTTCCACAAAGAAAATCATTTTTCCATCCTGACTGGCTTGACTGCAGAACATTGCTGCTCTCTCCCATTTCTATAGAAGTTGCCACTCTTCAAAGTGCTCCAATTCTATTCTCCCTTGGGGTGTCTACTGGTTCCCACGCCCACGCCGAGTCCTGAACGGTTGTGACTCACTGGAGTGTTTACTCTTTTTGTTCTTTTTTCAGTTTGCCTCCTGGTCTCCTTGATGTTAACTGGCTTCATTTCCTGTTTTTTTTTTTCCACTTTGGAATTAAATACACACATAAAGTAAAGTAAATGAAAGGCTCAGGCAACCATCATGTTTGGGGCTGTGATTTTGGAAGGTCCTAGTCCACCAACTAACTTGTCCTATGCCCTGAATGGAAGATGTCCCTCATAGGTCAAGGTGTCATGGTTGACCTGCTGTTCCCTGAGCTGACAGTTAGCTTTTTCTCTGTTAAAGCACATATTTTGCTGCTTAGGACACAGATTTGATGAAAATAAAATGAAGATTTTGGTCCAGGTTATGTAGCATGTAAGGCTTTGACTTGAATGCCCCTTATACTCCAGATTCTAGATATTGCATGGTACACGTTTGCTTGTTGGTTGACAAGAAATGGTAAAGAGGATGATTTATGGGCAACTATTTCCTTGTGTGGAATCTGAAGTCAGATATACTTGTTTTGTTTAAATTCATAATTCAGGTCAAAATTAGAGAATCATAAACTTGAAACTCAGAATTTGATTATATGGGTTAAATGAGATACCAAAATATACATAGTAAATGCTGTTCAATTATGTTTTTTGTTTAAGGGCTTTCTGACAACCTATTAGTGAACATAATCTTTAGAGAGATTGAAAAGCCCTTTTGGACCCCAACCACCAAGGCACAGTAGTATTTTTCAGTCCAGAAATATCCTTCCCTCAGTTTCTTTTTTTAAATAGTCAAGTTGAGAACACTCAGTTTGGCATCCAATAAGTATTACAGAAAAAAAAATCTGGCTTTATTATACTTTCTGCTATAAGAAAATAATTCCAAGCCTGAAGAGACTGAAGTATGAAGGGAAAGCATTTGAGGCCAGCCCAAAGAACATAGGAGGATACTGTCTGAAAAGAAAAAAACTAAACACCCCAAATGCCAGGCATGGTGCCTGTGACCTCAGCACTTGGGAAGTAAAGATCAGAGAATTAGAAGTTCAAGATTATCCTCAGGGGGCTGGAGAGATGGCTCAGTGGTTAAGAGCACTGCTTGTTCTTCCAAAGGTCCTGAGTTCAATTCACAGCAACCACATGGTGGCTCACAGCCATCTGTAGTGAGATCTGGTGCCCTCTTCTGGCCTGCAGGGATACATGCAGACAAAATACTGAGAATACTGTAACATAAATAAATAAATAAATCTTTTAAAAAATCAAAAAAAAAAGATTATCCTCAGCTACATAGTGAGTTCAAGGCTGTCTTTGGGTACATGAGTCCCTGTCCAAGAAGAAATGAGGAGAATGAGGAAGAGGAGAGAGGAAGAAAGACACACACACACAGGAGAAGGGGTGCTGCTTGGTTGAATTTACCAAGTCATACCTAGTAGTACCACTTTATTAACTACATACCAGGCTTGCACCGCACTAAAAGAATAAAGCATGGTATGTCCTGCCAGAGAGCTCTTTTAGGACTCGGGTGGGGAGAAAGGTTACACCCATTCAATCCTATCAGAAATATGAGGGACTGGGAAGATGGTTCAGTTTGTAAAGTGCTCATCCAAAAGGCAAGAGTACCTGAGGTCAGATCTCTAGCGTCCATGTGAAAAGCCAGGCAAGGTGATACATATCTGTGATTCTTGTTCTGGAGAGGTAGAGACATGAGGACTCCAAAGGCTCAATCAATAGCTAGTCTTGCTCAGTTGGTGAGCTCCAAGTTCACAGGACACTTAAGCCAAAAAATAGGATGGCATAGGGAAAGATGCCTATTAAAATCTGCCTTCCACTTGAATACACACACACACACACACACACACACACACACACACACACACGGCAAAAAACATCAGGCAATTAACAAGCATCACTGTGGCCTCAGGGAACCTTGGACTGGGAGAGAGGGTAAAGGACTTAGAACAGATCAGAGTTCCTGACAGGACAAGCATCGCAAGGCCACTTGAAGTTAACACAGGGCTTGACTAAGCTCTGATTCCTCCCAGTGTTGATGTCAGAGGGGAGGGAGAAAAAAAACTCTCTCCTTATGTGCCCACCTTGTTCTGAGCATTAATTTGATGTGTAATAAATTCACAGAGGAGCATAGAAACCTGATATAACTCTCACATGACATGGAGGTCCTTGGAAGGAAACAAATAAAATACCTAGAGACGTGGTAAAAATCAATGTGATCATGGACTGTGTTGAACAGAAAGAGGCTCTTATGGAAAAGTCACTACATTATATGGGAGACTGAAAAAAGGTAATTATTTTAAGTGTGCTTGCTCAGGATTCCCCTGGCTAGGGTTTCCAATAGAAAAATGTTTCCTTTCTTCTTGTAACAAGAAGTGTCTTTTCACCTTAAGTTTTTCCCTCTTGTTTTCAGGGAGAAAGCAGAAATGAAAGAGCCTTCTTGTGTCTGATGTTTTTTACATGCCCTCAGTCAAAGTAATCCTTATGGCATCTTAATGAGGTAGCATAATGCACCCCATTTTAGACTCATTTTGCAGGAAGTACACTGTTAAGAGAAGGAATATGGTGAAACAGTGCAAATTGTGAACTCCTTAGCTGCTCTGTTCTCTAGACCTGGGTCAAGAGCTGGAAGTAGAAGGCTATAGAGACTGGCAAAACATCACATCTAGTTGTATTATTAGGACACTTGGCAGGCAGCAGGGGAGGTTTGCAAGTGTAAAATGCATGATAAAGTTAGACACAGGCTCAAGCCCCTACAGGCTCTGACATTTGGCATTTCGCTTATTTTCTTTCCAGAGAGAACATTGAAAAACCAAACAAACAATACAAAATCCAGACAGCCCTGAACTTTCCACAGATTCTTCAAGGTGATCGGCATGCTGATCCCTGTGACGATAATAAAGACGTGGTCACGTGTTGCTCAACTCTGTCCTGCCACTCGTGTTCTCTGTGACTTCTCACAGCTCAGCCGTCTTTCTGCACTCCACTGCCCCTTTGCCCTGCTTGCAAAGCATGTGATTTTAGCTTTAAAACTCTTTGCCTTTCCTCTCCCAAAGCCTTGAAGATTTATCAGCACAATTTGTTTGGGACTTCGTTGAAAATACTAACAATGAAGACCTCCCGCAAAAGTTATTCAGATGTCATTTACAATCTCATGCTGAGAAAACTGGGCTTGTTCCCCTAGCAGCCACCCCAGGCTCAGCTCTGTAAACTGAGAACAAAAAGGTACACAAGAATCCAACAACATGAGTTAACCCCCCCCTTCAAAAAGAATTGTGTATGAATAAGTTTATTTAAAAAAATCACGTGGTTCAGCTGGTAAGGGCACTTGCTGCCAAACCTAGTGACCTGAGTTCAATCCCCAGAATCTGCAGGATGAAGGGAAAGACCAACTCCAGAAAGTTACCCTCTGACCTCCACAAATGCCATGACACATAAACACAGAGACATGCAAACACACAGACACACACACAGACACTCACACACACAAATAATAAATAAATTAATTAATTAATATAATATAATATAATAAAATATTTCTTAAAAAGGAAGTTGGGAGCTATGGATATAGCTCAGTGGTAGAGTGCCTTCTTAGCATTTGCCAGGCTCTGGTTTTCATCTCCAATGCCACAAATTAATAATAATGATAATAAGTATTTTCAATTAGCACAAATAATCCCCGTCACACCCTTAATAATCCCGAAAACATGTTTGATATAGTATTCTCCAACTTTATGTGTTCCTTGTTTGTCTCAGTAGTCAAACAATAAAGGCAAACATTGCTGGCACTCCAATGACTCTTTTTCCTTCACGGAAAGCTGAACTGCTGGTGTCACAAAGCAGACAAGGGAGATCACTCGATGATGAAATCATGCTGACTCAATCGTCTCAAATGTCAAATGGACATTCGTGTACAACCATTTTAAGAATTAAGTTTAAACCGGTTGTCAAAATGCACTCATTTTACCCAGCACTTGGGAGGCAGAGGTAGGTTGATCTCTGTGAGTTCAAGGCCAGCCTGCTTTGCAGAGTGAACTCCAGGACAGCTAGGGTTGTTACACAGAGAAAGTCTGTAAGTGGAGACTGCTTGCTTATTTCCAGACTGCTCAGACTTAAATAATCACACAGAAACTATATTAATTACAACACTGCTTGACCTCTTAGCTCAGGCTTCTTATTAACTAACTCTTATATCTTAAATTAATCTATTTCTATTAATCTGTGTATTGCCACGAGGTTGTGGTCTACCAGTAAGGTTCTGGCGGCTGTGTCTTTCTCATTTGGCAGCTACATGGCATCTCCCTGACTCTGCCTACTCTCTATCTCTGTACAAATTCCCCACTTGACTTTGCTCTGCCAAGCCATTGGCTGAAACAACTTTATTTATCATCCAAAAAAAGCAACACACATGCAGAAGGGCATCCCACATCAAAAGCCTGTGTTGTAAAACAAAGTAAGTTAACCTGGAGTTCAGCTTGCTTTCCAGACAAAGTTGTGTAACTGGAACAGTGTGAGCACAATTTAAAATGTATTACAAACATCTCTGACTTCTGGAACTCAGGAGATTGCTACAGGAGGATAATGAGTTTCATTCACTGCCCCCCCCCAGTCAGGATCTCAGAGCCCATGCTGACTATAGCTGACAGGGGGAGTGAATGAATGTTGTACTCACATACTAATTAGAAAAAATGCAAGTCACAATCATTGCCCATTTTGAAACTGGGAGGAAGTAGAAGCAGGAAGAGAAGTCATTGAAAGCTTTGAACAACAAGGAAATGCCCAGTCACTTTTAGGTCACAATTCTTTTTTCTAACATACATTAAAAAAGAAATAAAACTTAGAAAAAAAGTGACATGATTCTACCTTCCTTCCTTCCTTTTTTATTTTTTTAAAGTATATGATTCTTCTCTATGGTTCTTTGGGACAGAACTCAAGTCACTGGGCTCAACACCAAGCACCTTCTTTATCTGCTGAGACATCACACCTATTATAAAACTGACATGATCCTTGACTTTATGGAGTGTCTGTCTCATCTAGCAGAATGAGTGCTAATCTGGGAATTTCACAAGTAATCAGCAGGTCATACTGAGGAAAGTTCAATGAAGGAAGTAGAATGAAAGAAGTGAGACTATACCACTTAAGTTGAGAGCTAAGAGCCTCAGAAGGACCTCAAAGGCAAAGCCTCTTTATGATTTCTTGACTTTCTTTCTCCTTGTACTTTGTCCTTCTAAGGCAGAACATAGAAACTAGAACCTCTCCTCCCCAAGGCAAGGTACAAAAATGAAAAACCTCTCCTGCAAAGACAGCCATTAAAGCTAGACACGTTACTCTGAATTCCCTGCTTCTCTGTGGTAGAGCTGGCATTGAAAACAATCTCTGACATAATCTTGGCTAACACTAGGGCCATTAGAGTCTCATTCTAGGGCTGGTGAGATGACTCGATGAGTAAGGGAGCTTCCTACCAAGTCTAACAGCCTGAGTTTGATCCCTGAAATTCACATGCTGGAAGGAAAGGGCCCACAAGTTGTTCTCTGTTCCCCACATACACATTGAGGCATAAACATAACCCATCCACCTCTCCACCCTCCCCCTACTCCATCACCTCAACAAAACCAAATGAATGTAAAGCTGGGTGTGGTGACACAAGAATCTAATCTCAGCATTCAGGGAATCAGAGGCAGATAGATCTCTGAGATCAAGGCCAGCCTGGACTACAAAGCAAGTTCCAGGCCAGCCAGGACTACACAATGACACCCTGCCTGAAAGACAGATAGGTGGGTAGGTAGGTAGGTAGGTAGGTAGGTAGGTAGGTAAGTAGATAGATACATGATAGATAGATAGATACATGATAGATAGATAGATAGATAGATAGATAGATAGATAGATAGATAGATAGATAGATAGATAGAAAATTTACATTCTACAGGGGGACTTACTCTGTACCCAGGAAGAAAAACGTACTATACAAAAAGAACAAGAAAAATCTGAAAGGACAGGGCTTGTTGGGGTGCCCCTCATGAGAGTATCTACCATTAGCTTGTATCACTTTTGTTCAGCTACAGTTAGACATTATTGTGCTTCATCTAATTTAAGCATAAACATGGGTCTTGTTTTGTGGTACATGCATATAAATCCCAACACTGGAGTGGGACTGGAACAAAACAATAGGATTATATGTTCAAGGCCTGCCTGAGCTACATAGTGAGATTCTGTCAAAAAAATAAAAAATAAACACAGGGGGAAGGAGAGAGAGAGAATAGGTAGTTTTCCTCAAGTGTTTGGGTCTTCAGTTCTCAATCTCTTTCATATAAAAAAGTTTGACTGAAACAAGTTTGTTTTCAACATTTGGGAGGCTGAAGAAGGGGGATCAGAAGTTCAAGGGCAGCTTTGGCTACTTGAGACTCTGTCTAAAAGTGCAAAATAAAATAAAACAACAATAAAACCCAAGCCTCAAATCCAAATGTATTATGATATTATGGTTTTCTCTTGTTTAACTTTTCTTTTTATAGAAAAGGGAAGTCTTATGTAATAGTTACAATGCATAAGGACAAGCCACATCCCAAGCTTGCTTTTTCTCAGTGGCCCCTTCATGGAAGATAGAGCAAATAGTATTCTGTGGTTATTATTCCAGAAAGATCATTTGGTACTCATTAAACATAAGCTCTTCAAGGTCATCCTTAATGGAATTGACTAAAGAAACAAACTGTTCTAACTCTGCCACATATAAGCTGAAACATAAGAAACTGAAAGGGTAATTTTAAAAGGTAAATCTCAAATAATTATTGTCTGAACCAAAAGATTGTGGATATTTCATTAAAAGAATTTTTTAAAAAATAATTTTTTTTGTTCCTTCTTTGCTACTCATAAATGTAAACTTTAAAACCTTGCTTCCTTTCTCTTAGTCCAAATCTTGGTAAAATATTCTTTCTCCCAAGTCACTGGCAGGAAATCCCTACATTTAAAAAGGTACACTGACTGTGTTTTCCCACTGAGCTGTAGTTAAAAAGAATAATAAACCATGAAATTCAAACCTAGAACAATACAGCCAGAAAAATACCAACACAATAACATGGTCTGCAAAACTTGTTTAGCAAGTTTCAGCTGAAGGTTAATGAAAAACTGCTTGGAAACACAGCCTGCAAGGGAAAGTGCCACAACTTACAGATCTACCAAGGGAGACTGTTTCCTGCAGAGTTTTCCCCTCCCCACTTCCCTGGATTCCAGTGGGAACATTGCTTCAGCATTCCATTAGGTCTGGCTAAGACCCCAGGTCTATGACCATGGCATAGCCTCCCCAAACCCACCCCCCACCTCCACAGCAGTGGAAAAATAGGACAGGAGAGAGAGGAAGAGACACAGAGAGGGAGAGAACACGATTAAGCATTCTCCTCTGGGATGTGGAATGGGATTTAGGAGCCTGTCTGGGAGTTAGGGGCTGGAAGAATTTTCTCCAGCAGTTCAAAGTCTCCTTTCTCTTTTGATACTTTGAATTGAACCCCTGGGCCTGGCACATGGTTCTCCATGAACTACACACCCAGCCCATAAGTCTTTATGTTGAAAGGTATAGAAGTAACTGGCATTGTTCTGGACAGAAATCAATGGCAGATTAGGAAAAGCTGAAAATTCAGCCTGATGTAACTGGCTTTTACGAAAAAATTTAACTGGTGGAATATTCTCGAACTTTAGCTGTATATTCTTTCAGAAGTTACCGCTATTAATCCTTTTGTCCAAGCTTGTTCAGAGTGATACTTAGCTAACATCCTCCTGGTGGAGAATAAGCATTTGTGAGATGTACAGGAAACAAGGCCCGGGATAATTATAACATAATGCTATAACAACATTGCTCAAGACTGCCTCAGGGCTGCCAGAGTACATAATAACCATCTCACTGACAGGCATTTGGATGATTATAAGGGTTGGACCTTGGCTGAAAATCAGTCTTGAAGCCACAGAAAAAGGAAGATGATTTTTGTTTCTTAACTCCTTGGAGGTTTTTGTGGATTATTTTGAAAAAAAAAAATTTGTGTCTAATACCAACAGTCAGATATAATTCAAGAACATGAACACAAAGTAGGATGGTTTGCTTATCTGTCACTGAAGCTAGTCTTAGCAGAAAACTAAAACTTTCTTACAGAGTCCACAAATACGGAGGCATGGGGTTCATATCCCACCTGATGCCTCCAACCTTGTGACACATGAGAAAAAGTTTTTCAAAGAATGTGTCTCATCTTTAAAACCCTAACAGTACTTGTTGACAAAAGGCCACTGGTCCGAAGTAGTTCCTGAAGTGTATGTTAAATCCTGTTACCCTCTTTTTTCTGTTGTTGCTATTTATTTATTATTTATTAATCTTAACTTGTTTTAATGAAAAAAAATCATGAAATGCCCTTTATTCATGTTCCCCTCTTCAAACTTCCCCCCACAGATTCTTCCCACCTCCATACCCATCCAACTTTATGTGTTCTCTCTCTCTCTCTCTCTTTCTCTCTCTCTCTCTCTCTTTCTCTCTCTCTCTCTCTCTCTCTCTCTCTCTCTTTAGTTTTTTTGAGACAGGGTTTCTCTGTAGCTTTGGAGCCTGTCCTGACACTAACTCTTATAGACCAGGCTGGCCTGGAACTCACAGAGATCCTCTTGCCTCTGCTCCCCATGCTGGGATTAAAGGCGTGCGCCGCCACCACCTGGTTTATGTACTCTCTTAAGAACAGATAAAAGCCAAAACAAGAAACATATACAAAACACCCACAAAAACCTACAAAATTGAAAATAAAAATAAATAAGCAAAAGACTGATAAGACAAAAAATACAAAAACCAGGCAAAGTGAGACAAAAGGTCTACAAAAGTATCATTGACTTTATTTTGATTTGACTGTTCTTAGACAAGGGGCCTGTGCTGAGGATAAACCCAGTGAAACTCCATTTGAGAATACTGATTTTTCCTTTGCCATTGGGTATCAATTGCAGATAGCATCTTGGTTAGGGGTGGGAGCCTATGTCCACTTCCCCCATTCCAGTGCTAGGCTCCTGTCTGATTTGAACCTGTACAGGCCCTGTGTATGCTGTCACATAAGTCTTTATGAGCTCATATGTGCATAAGTCCTCTTGTATCTGGAACGCGCTGTTTCCTTGAAGTCATCTATTGCATCTGATTCTTAGAATATTCTACCTCATCTTCCAATTAAATTTCTAAGCCTGAGGGGAGGGTTTTGATGAGGATGTCTCACTTAGGACTGAGTGCTCCAAAACTCTCACTTTCTACATATTGTCCAATTGTAGGTCTCTGTGTTAGCTCCCATCTGCTGCAAGAGGAAGCTTCTGTGATGATGGCTGAGTGAGGCACTGATCTATGGGTATAGCATTATGTTATTAGATACCATTTTATTGCTATGTTCCTTTAACAGAATAATATTATGTATTTTCTCCTAGGTCCATGATCTATTTAATCTTAGGTTCTTGGCCACTTGAGCAGTATCAGGTATGGGTTCAATTTCATGGACTGGGCCTTGTACCCAATCAGAAACTGGTTCGTTGTTCCCACAACATTTGTGCCACTGTTGAACCAGGAAATCTTGTGGGCAGGTTACTGTTGTAGGTCACAGGGACTGGAGATGGGAGATAGTGATTATTTCCTTCCTCCTCATGTAACATTTAGAATATTTTCTTTTTTTAATGTTTTTATTAGATTTAAAAAAAAAATACCTGATAGCTGACAGCCAAAATCAAATTAAATGGAGAGAAACTCAAAGTGATTCCAGTAAAATCAGGAACAAGACAAGGCTGTCCACTCTCTCCTATAGTGCTTGAAGTTCTAGCAATAGCAATAAGACAACATAAGGAGATCAAGGGGATTCGAATTAGAAAGGAAGAAGTCAAACTTTCATTATTTGCACATGATATGATAGTGTACATTAGTGACTCCAAAAACTCTACCAGAGAACTCCTACAGCTGATAAACACCTTTAGTAATGTGGCAGGATACAAGATCAACTCCAAAAAAATCAGTACCCTACTCTACAGAAAGGATAAGGAAGCAGAGAGGGAAATCAGAGAAACACCACCTTTCATGATAGCCACAAATATCATAAAGAATCTTGCGGTAACACTAATAAAGGGAGTGAAAAATCTATTTGACAAGAACTTTAAGTCTTTGAAGAAAGAAATTGAAGAGGATATCAGAAAATGGAAGGATCTCCCATGCTCTTGGATTGGTAGGATCAACATAGTAAAAATGGCAATTCTACCAAAAGCAATCTATAAATTCAATGCAATCCCCATCAAAATCCCAACAAAATTCTTCATAGACTTTAAAAGAACAATAACCAACTTCATGTGGAAAATCCCAAAACCCAGGATAGCCAAAACAATCCTATACAATAAAGGAACTTCCGGAGGCATTACCATTCCTGACTTCAAACTCTATTACAAAGCTACAGTAATGAAAACAGCTTGATATTGTCATAAAAACAGAGAAGTTGACTAATGGAATCCAATCAAAGACCCGGATATTAATCCACAAACCTATGAACACCTGATTTTCAACAAAGGAGCTAAAATTATACAATGGAAGAAAGAAAGCATCTTTAACAAACTGTGCTGGCATAACTGGATGTCACCCTGTAGAAGAATAAAAATAGATCCATATCTATCACCATGCACAAAACTCAAGTCCAAATGGATTAAAGACCTCAATATTAATCTGAACACACTGAACCTGATAGAAGAGAAAGAGGGAAGTAGTCTGCAACACATGGGCACAGGAGACAACTTCCTATGTATAACCCCAGTAGCACAGACAATAAGAGAAACAATGAATAAATGGGACCTCCTGAAACTGAGAAGCTTCTATAAAGCAAAGGACACTGTCATTAAGACAAAAAGGCAACCTGCTGAATGGGAGAAGATCTTCACCAACCCCACATCAAAGGTCTGATCTCCAAAATATATAAAGAACTCAAGAAACTAGACACTAAAATTCTGAATAACCCAATTAAAAAATGAGGTACTGAACTGAACAGAAAATTCTCAACAGAAGAAGTTCAAATAGCCAAAAGATACTTAAGGTCATGTTCAACTTCCTTAGCAATCAGGGAAATGCAAATCAAAACAACTTTGATATACCATCTTACACCTGTCAGAATGACTAAAATCAAAAACACCAATGATAACCTATGCTGGAGAGGATGTGGAGTAAGGGGAACACTTATCCATTGCTGGTGGGAATACAAACTTGTGCAACCACTTTGAAAATCAGTGTGGCGGTTTCTCAGGAAATGCGGGATCAACCTACCCCTGGATCCAGCAATACCACTCTTGGGAATATACCCAAGAGATGATCTATCATACTATGAAAGCATTTGTTCAACTATGTTCATAGCAGCATTATTTGTAATAGCCAGAACCTGGAAGCAACCTAGATGCCCCTCAATGGAAGAATAGATAAAGAAAGTGTGGAATATGTACACATTAGAGTATTACTCAGCAGTAAAAAAACAATGAAATCTTGAATTTTGCATGCAAATGGATGGAAATAGAAAACACTATCCTGAGTGAGGTAACCCAGACCCAAAAAGATGAATATGGTATGTACTCACTCATAAGTGGATTCTAGCCATAAATAAAGGACATTGAGCCTATAATCCGTGATCCTAAAGAAGCTAAATAAGCAGGTGAACCCAAAGAAAAACATAGAGTTGTCCTCCTGGATATTGGAAGGAGACAAGATTGCCAGGCAAAAATTGGAAATTTGGGGGTGGGGTGGGGTAGGGGTAAGGGGAGATGGGGAGAAAAAAATGAGAAGGGGGGATGGGGAGAGCTTGGGGGAATGGGACGGTTGGGATGGAGGAAGGGTGGATATGGGAGCAGGAAAGTATCTATCTTTTTTTTTTTTGAAAGTATCTATCTTAATTAAGGGAGACATTTTAGGTTTGGCAAGAGACTTGGCTCTAGAGGGGTTCTCAGGTGTCCAAGGGGATTTCACCAGCTAGGTCCTTGGACAACAGAGGAGAGGGTGCCTGAACTGGCCTTCTCCCATAGCCACGCTGATGAATATCTTGCATATCACCATAGAACCTTCATCCAGCGATGGGTGGAGATAGAGACAGAGACCTACATTGGAGCACTGGACTGAGCTCTCAAGCTCCAGATGAAGAGCAGAAGGAGGGAGAACATGAGCAAGGAAATCAGAACTGCAAGGGGTGCGTCTACCCACTGAGATGGTGTGACTGATCTAATGGGAGCTCACCAAGGCCTGCTGGACTGGGTCTGATGGAGCATGTAATCAGACTGGACTCTCTGAATGTGGCTGACAATGAGGGCTGACAGAGAAGCCAATGATAATGGCACTGGGTTTTGATTCTACTGCATGTACTGGCTTTGTGGGAGCCTAGTCTGTTTGGATGCTCACCTTCCTAGACCTGGATGGAGAAGGGAGGGCCTTGGACTTCCCACAGGACAGGGCACCCTGACTTCTCTTAGGACTGGAGATGGATGGAGGAGGGGAAGGGGGAGTGGGGGGAGTGGGAGGGAAATGGGAGGAGGTGTAAAATTTTAATAAATAAATAAATAAATACTGTCAGGGACCGTAGGTCCCAACATAGAAATTATCTTCCCCTATCTGGACTGATACGGAGGCTCGAGAAATAACCAGACATAGTTCATACAGTCATCATGGAAGGGCATCTCAGGCTTCTCTCCATCCTGAAGATCGGCCTGTGTTTATTACACAAAACATCTTTTGTCCCCCAGGTAAACCAAGGTGGAAGCTCATTAATATTCTCTTTTTAGGGGACACGCGGGACTAGGGAAACACCTGCAACTTAGTCACCAGCTTTACCAAACACCTCTCCCCAGGTGATCTACATTTTTAACAAGGAAGAAAGGAGCAATACTTCCTGGCTTCTGTTAGTTGGCTATCTTACTTGTTTGGCAGGGTTGCATCTGCTTAGTGGCCAGTGTGCCTGCCTGTAAATTATTTTATATGAAATATGAGCCCACAAAATACAAAAAAAAAATACTAATGGAAATTTCCACTCCCTCCCCTCCTCCCATTTCCTCCACACACCCTCCCACTCCCTCTAATTCTAAGAAAGGGTAAGGCACATTGCTTTGTGGAAGGTCCAAGGCCCTCCCCAATACATCTAAGCTGAGCAAGGTATCCATCCAAAGAGAATAGGATCCCAAAAAGCCAGTACATGCAGTAGAGACAAATCCCAGTGGCACTATCAGTGGTCCCTCAGTCAGCCCCAGCCACACAACTGTCAACCACATTTAGAGGGACTAGTTTGGTCCTATGCTTGTTTCTTCCCAGTCCAACTGGAGTTGGTGAGCTCCCATTAGCTCAGGTAAACTGTTTCAGTAGATGAAGCCTTCATGGTCTTGACCTCTTTACTCATATTCTTGTTCCTTCTACTATTTGAAGAGTAGAAGGAATGAGGAGTATTTTCTGGCTCCATAAATGCTAGTCAGTATTGGTGAAGCTTCTACTTGGACACCAGCTGGACTCCTCTATGATTGATAACATAAGTGAGCATTCATCTCATCACTAGGGACTTGTCATCAGGTTGTGAAGTATAACAAATAGCTTAGACAATAGCCTGTTTGGGGGTTTCTATGTACCCCTTTGGCCAAAAACACTACATGTGATCTACTCCTGGCATTGGAGTTTTCCTCAGTGGCATAAGATGTCTGGTTAGGGAATTAACTCTCTTCTTATTTGGTGACTCTGTTTAGATTCCTTTTATATATGTGTATATTTTAAGAAGCTTGTACAATACTAGGTTTCCATATGGCTTTTCAAAAGGCCTTTAATGTTAGTTGTCCCTCCCCCACATTCCCTACTTTACACTTCTCTTCTATCTCCCTCCCTACTTAATCCTATTCTAGTTTACCCTTTGTCTCTCAGTATATATTCTATTCTTCCTTCCTTAGGAGATCCTCCCCTCCCACACAAGTCCCTTACTCTATACCTAACCTCTTTGGGTATTCTATCTGTAACACACCTATCAAAAGTTTAAAAGCGAACAACTACATAAAAAAGAAAACATACAATATCTGTATCTTGGGGCCTGAGTTATCTCACTCAGGATGATTCTTTTCTAACCCCATCCATTTACCTATGAATTTCATAATTTCATCTTTCACAACTGAATAATATTCCATTATGTAAATGTACCATTTTTTATTATACATTCATCAGTTGATGAACACCTTGGTTGTTTCCAATTTCTAGCTATTATGAATGGAGCAGAAATGGACATAGATGGACAAGTATCTATGAAGCAGGGTATCTTTGGGTATATGCCCAAGATTGGTAAAGCTGGATCTTGAGGTACATCAAGTTACATCTTCTTGAGGAAAAGCTAGGTTTCTTTTCATTTTTTAACAATTATTTATTTATTTTTATTTCTTTATTTAGCTTTCTGAGATAGGGTTTCTCTGTGTAACAGCCCTGGCTGTCCTGGAACTCAGTCTGTAGACCAGGCTGACTTCATACTCAGAGAGATCCACCTGCCTCTGCCTCCCTAGTGCTGAAATTAAAGGCATGTGCCACCACCGCCTGGCTACATTTCTTTTCATAGTGGCTACAGTTTGCACTCCTACCAGCAATGAAGAATTGTCGTCCTTTCTCTGCGTGCTCACCAGCATGTACTGTCATTTGCTTTGTTGAGCTTGGCTATTCTGACTGATATGAGGTAAGCTGTCAAAGCAGTTCTAATTTCCATTTCCTTGTAGCACCAGGGACTCTAGCATGTCCCGCAGTTAGCTGCTGAAGACCAGTCCACCTCATGGCTGCTCTGTGAAGGACCCGCTAGCATTTTTAAATCATAAAAAGTATCCTACAGTGTTTTAAATATTTTTGTCAGGCCTGGTAATGCACACCTATAACTTAACACTTGGAAAGTTGAGTCAGGATTGCCACAGGCTTGAACTTCATAGTAAGTTTAAACCCAACCTGGGATATATAGTGAAACTGTGAAAGGAAGGGGGGGGGAAGATAGGAGGAAAATTCTTAAGTTTTTTTAAATTGACTTATGAATATTAAAATGGAAGTCTATTGAATAATATTAAATTTGATTTCTATCTCTCTTTTCTTCTAAAACAGATTTCTTTGTCTTATGTACTTAATAGCTGTTTATGAAATGGATACCATGCAATGCAAAGATTGAGGCTTTGAGAAAGCAAAGATTGTGAAACATGGTCCCCACTTCCTAGAATACTTACAGTCAGGAAAGGTAAACATATTTGGTCATTCATACTTACGGGGAACTAGAGACTAACAAGAAAGAAGCAGGAAGAGGAAGTGGCGAGAAGGAATGGGGGACGGATAAGAACAAAGTATAATGTTATATACATATTAAAAGGGACATAATAGGTTGGATGTGGTCAAACATGCCTTTAATAATACCAAGCATTCCAGTGGCAGAAACAGGTACGTCTCTGTGAGTTCAAGGTCAGTCTGATCTACTTAGCACCAGGCCCTCTGGGAATATGTAGTGAGATCCTGTTCCAAAAATGAAAGAATGAAAAGAAAATAGAACAAGAAAACGTCATAATAAGACCCATTACTTTGTGTCCTAACTTTAAAACATGATTTTTAAAAAGTCACTATGAGGTCAAACAGTATAGAACTGCCTATTAAGACAAGTGGCGGAGGGGTAACAGAAAAACACACATTTGGTGAAACATAGGCTGGCTTGACACTCTGCATCTCTACCACATGCAGCAGACTCAAGTTTTTAACCTCTCTAAGCCTTTGTTTACTTACTTTAAAGTTGGTCCAGGACCTGTGAAAGTCTGACAACCTGAGTTATATCTCAACACCCACATCTTCCTTTCTCCCTCCTTCCCTCCCTCCCTCCCTCCCTCCCTCCCTCCCTCCCTTCCTTCCTTATCATATATCCCAGAACGGACTAGTGTAAGTAAATCCTCTGTCATGCCTACACATATATAGACACACACATGATAATAGATTTAAATATCATTTAAAATTGGCCAAATTCAGTTGTATGTGCCTAGTAACTTGGAAGAATTTATTGTTAAAGTCAATCCTGAAAATTTTTGCAATGTTTTGTAGTTAAAGTTATTGATACCAGCCCAGTGTGATGATGCATGCTTGTAATCCTAGTACTTAGGGGCCTGTGACGAGAGGATCTCAAGTTTGAGTCCAGCTTACGATACATAAGGAGACCCTGTCTCAAAACAAATACAAAACCAACAAATAAAACTGTTGGGATAACTTTGGGGGAAGTCATTGTCCTTTGGAAAGCAGAAAGTTCTACAAATCAAGGATAACCTATCCCTATCTGACTTACCGGCACATCTTGAAAATCCCTACAATACTGTTATGGGCACTAATCAGTGCTTAGCACATAATAGATGCTTAATATAGGGTTGCCAGAAAGCAGCACAATTTATTGACAATGGAGCTGGAGGGTAGCTCAGCTGATATACTGCTTACCTAGCATCATCCAAGTCCTGGGTTTCATTTCTAGCACCGCATAAACTGGGTGCGGTGACAAATGCCTGTAATCTGAGAAATAGGGAATAGACACAAGAGAATAAAAAGGGCAAAATCATCCTAAGTTACATACCAAGTTAAAAGCCATCCTGGGATATTAATAATGTGCATTCTGAATATCCATATTCATAGCCTCATTTAACTAGCTCAGGAACTCTAGAAATTTATTTTTAATTTCAGACATTTTTAAAAATTACATTTATGTGTGTATGTGTGAGAGAGAAACACACACACAGAGAAAGAGAGAGAAACAGAGAGAAAAACAGAGGGGGAGGGGGGGTTATGTTGGGTCCCAGGGACAGAACTCCTGTTGTCAGGCTTAGAGGAAAGTGCCCTAACCAGTTGAGCCACCGGTTGTATTTTTATTACCATAAAGAGCCAGGATCTAATTTAAATTTCTTTGACTAAAAGTCAAATGTTCACCAGACGCAAAGCTTCTGGACTACATCCCTCCAGCAAAAAGAACCGTGGTTCTGCATCCATTTAGCTTTTTGAAAATTTGTTTTCTGGTGTTGCCACTGCTTGTTTGTTTGTTTTTGTGTGTATTTATTCATTTGTTTTTTGAGATGAAGGCTTTTGATGTAACCTGGGCTGGCCTTGAACTATTGATCTTCTTGCTTGACTCTCCAGAGTGGTCCAGGCATGTGTCCACACACTCAACTGATTTAGCTGTTTGTTCTGGGTTTTCTGGCAGGAAAAAAAAAAAAAAACAGTGGAGGACAAGGTGGAAGGTAGCTCTGACCCACAGTCTGGAACACTCCACCAGCAAGCCTGGAGTGAGTGCCCCCACTCAGAGCCTCCACTTCAAAGGATCTCCCTGCTGTGTCTCTGACATTATCAAAACAGAAAGCTGTGAACACCATCTGCTCTCAACAAATGTTGTTTCCCCATGGGAACCTCTGTAACTCAAAATGACCAAGCCATTGATGTCAGGTTTGAGGAAGGAAATGTACAAGATGAGGCTGGGACAACTTAAGAGCAGGAAACTCGCCAAACCTTCTGAGGTCACTTCCAAAGGATTCTGGAACAAACTTGAAACAACTTTCACAGAGCGTTTAGGAAGATCTGAGCTTCGCCATGAAAAATAATGGCCATTAGTTAAAACATAGGAATTATAAGAGTTTAAAAGAAAAAAGTCTAATTGGAAGATTATGGGGAATGCAATCATTCTTTTGAAAATGAATAAATAAAAGGAAAGAGGTGAGCATTTGTTCAGAGTGAGTTATACCTCAGGATAAGAAAACACAGGATGAGGAACGACTGAAATAACATATCACAATTTTGCAACTTTCTAATGAATCATCTGCTTACGTGTGGATAGCCACTAAGCCCTCTAGCAACTCATTGGCCTCTTGATGGGAAAATATCACCTAATGACTATTCTTGACCACACGCAAATACACAAAAGCCAAACCTTAATCTGATGAAATAATACCTTTTCCCTTTCTTGTTTTTGCTAATAAGGAAAACTGGGACCCCACACATTACAAGCCCACATTTTATCATTGAGCTACTTCCCAGCCCCCTGATACATTGTCTTAAACTAGTAGAGCAGATAATTTTGCATAATGTTTACTTATAATGTTATTTCCCAAACTTGAGTAATGTGGGGCCTTTTAAAGAACTATAATTCTGGGGCTGGAGAGATGGCTCAGTGCGATAAGAGAACTGGAAGTTCTTCCAGAGGACCGGGGTTCAATTCCCAGCACCCACATGGCAGCTCACAACTGTCCATAGCTCTAGTTCCAGGGAATCTGATACCTTCATACCAATGCACATAAAATAAAGTTAAATAAATTATATATAAAAAAGAACTATAATTCTTACAGACCAGTAGTAACTAGAATTATTTTTATTATGCAACTATAAGCATACAACAAGATGTGAACATTTTATATCTACTGCAATATACATTTAAAGATTTATATGTGTGTATATGCCACGTGCATGCAGGTGCCCAAGAAGGCCAGAAGAAGGCATCAGAACTCCTGATATTAGATCACAGCTGGTTGGCAATCACCCAACTTGGGGTAATGGGAACTGAACTTAAGTCCTCTAAAAAAGCAGCAAAACCAATGGACCATCTTTCCAGTTCCTAAACCCACTGTACAGTTACATGTCCATATAAACAAAGCAACTAAGTAAAGGAAATTCAATGTAATAATAACATTGATTCAAAGAGAGGGAAGACATTTGCTGAAAGGAAGTTGTTGTTTAGCAAGAAGAACAGTGCTGACTGCTGAGGGAGGTGTTCTGTGGGCTCCCTGACCCTTAGAGCCTTGGGATGTCCCTGAGAAGTATCCTTCTCTAAAACATTTGAGAAGGTTCTCCATCCTGCAGTGTGTTATGACTCACTTGTTCTTTCCATGGAGGCAGCTTCCTGTTAACTTTGTGGTCCTGAGATGGTCAGCATGAACATGAACTGCAAAAGTTACATTTCAGCTATAAACTGGATTCAGGCCCACGCCAATTACCCAGAGTGGTGAATCGCAGATGTATCTTCATTTTGGTATTCACATTAAAATATCAGTGAATTAGGCCAGTGGCATATTAGCCATTAAGTTTGGGGACCTGAGATTAACTCCTGAAATTCATAGTGTGGAAGGAAAGAGACAGCTCCTAAAAGTGAACAGGGAAACACTGTCTCCATTGATAACAAAGGAACTAATAATAATCCCTACTGAATAGGGAATTTGTGAGAATTATATGACAATAGTGTATGTAGTGTTAAACTTAAACTCCATATTGAGGAACAAGCTTGCAAAACCAGTACTTTGGAGACTGAGACAAGGGGGAATCACAAGGTTAGTGCTAGCCAGGATTGTCCAAGGAGTCCCTGTCTCAGAAAAGCAAAAAGAACAGCTGGAGAGATGACTCGGTGGTTAAGAACTTTTGGTGCTATTCTAGAATCCAGAGTTTTGTTCCCAGCACTTGCATTCAGCTTACAACTGTCTGTAACTACAGCCCCAAAGGATTTCATGCCCTCTTCTGGCCTCAGTGGGCACCTGCACTCACATACATATTTATATACACACACACATACATACACACAAAAGCATTAACCTTAATGCCTGATTAGAGAACATTAGCTCTTATTGTGTTGAGAACTAGCAGGAGGGAAGTTATTGAAACATTTGTAGGGCACATTAAGACCACAAAAAAGAAATAGTTAATAGGAAATGGGATTGTGGGAGAAGACTATTGCGAGACAGGACATCTGTTGGCCTTTTTCTTTTAAATATGTAGAACAACAAATTGTTAAATCATGGAAGTAGGATCAGTAAAGGTGTGAACTGTCCGTTTAAGCTGACTAGATTGATGCCAGACTGAAAGCACGAAGAAACAAATAAGAATGAAACACAAGGTCACCCTGTGGTGACAATGCACTGAAAGAGATGATAAAGGAGCAAGCAAACAAGATGGTACTAGTAACACAAATGAGATTCTAGAAGACATGGCTGCCTATGACTCAGACAGAGAGAAGAGAGGTGGGGAGGGAGGGTGTGAGATGGAGAGAGATGGAGAGAAAGAGAGAGGAGAGGGAAAGAGAAAGAAAGAGAGAAAAAGAGAGGGAAAGGAAGAAGGAGAGGAGGCCTTCTATCGTAAGGGATGAAGATGGTTCACTCTTAGCAAAATATGGTGGCTGGTGTGAGGAGCATGTGAACAGACACAATGATGTAAGTGTCTGGAGGGTAGTGCAGAGATAAAACCCTAAAGAAAGGCATATAGTGCAATACCATGAATGTAAGGTAATGACAAAAAGGGAAGTATAAAGCCACGACCCAGAATGAGGCAGACAGAAGCTTCCAGATACAGTAGCGATGGACCTTCTCCGCCAGATCCTGAAGCATGAACCGCCCGACCTTGTCTCAGCTGATCAAAAATCCCACTGAGAAACCCAAAAGAAGACATCTGAGCCCAATCACTGCATCATGACAGGTATACAGGCTAGTCGATGTCCCATGTGACAACAGTATGTCGGGCCCTACTGGGGTGTGTGTGTGTGTGTGTGTGTGTGTGTGTGTGCTGATTTAATGTTAAATAAATGAATTAACCACACTCGTGTATGGAAACCTAATTCCTCCCTCTCTACTGAGAGGTAAGCGCTTGTGAGAGTTGGTTTAAAGCAAGCCCCATCAGTCACTGCTTGCCTCAAGGAGCAGTAATTAAGTATGCTCTGTTTTTGAGCCCTGTTGGAAGTCAGTTGAAAGGAATGTGTAAGACTGAATTTACAGGATTTGAAGGTTATAAGGTCATATCTCTTCTGAATTGTCTCTTTCGCAGTTCAATTCTGAAAAAAGACCCCTCCATGGAATCTAAATATCATGATCCCGAACTCTGGTTCAAATAACGATAAACCATGGTCCATTGTCTAACTTATAATTTGATCAGTAGTGATATGCTTCATGGCTAACTATTCAGAAACAAATCCCACTTGTTTCTTGCTTTAATAGTATGAAAACTGAGTTTTTGTACACCTTTGAGGACATCATAAATAGAAAAAGTAAAAGATATTTAGAAAAAAAGTAAACAGCAAATCACAAAATGATAATTAGAAAGTGCTTAGTTCTCAAATACTATCCCTTTAAAGATTGGGCATAATCTTTAGTAGAGATAATTCTAAAGCAATATTTCATTTTTTAAAGCTTCATTTTTATTTTATGTGTTTGAATGTCTTGCCTGCATATGCCTGTGTAGCTTGTGCATGCAGTGCCCACACTGGCCAGAAGAGGGCATCAGATCCCCTTGGAACTGGAGTGGCAGAGCCACCAGGTAAGTGCTGAGAATTGAAACCTGGTTCTCTGTAAGTGCAGTCAGGGCTCTTAACCCCTGAGCTGTCTCTCCTGTAGCTCCTTTTTCTTTTTTCTTTTTTTTTTTTTGAGACAAGGTCTCATGTAATACATGCTGGCCTCAAATTCACTATGTAGTCAAGGATGGCCTTCAACTCCTGGTCCTTCAGCCAAAGCTTCCCAAGTGCTAGGATTATAAGTATGCACTAAAGCATTCTTCTTAATGTTATCTTATTTTTTTTAATAAAGGTCTCACATTATAGAACATGCTGGCCTTGAACCCCTGTCTCATTTTCCCCCGTGCTGGGATTATAGTCATGAGCACTAGGCCCAGTATAAAACTTTATCTTTTAAAGTATTGTTTACACAGACTCATTTTTTTCTTTTCCTTTTAGGCTTATCATTGCTTATTGTTTCTTTGTAGATCATTTTCTTCATAACCTGTTTTTTAATCCACATATTGACTAAAAGTCTTAAACATACCTTTTTCTTTTCTTCTCTATCTCTTTCTCTTTCCCTTTTTCTTTCTTTTTTTTTTTTTTTTTTGGCAGGGGGAGTTTTAAGACAAAGTTTTTTTGTTCTGCCTGTCATGGAACTCACTCTGTAGACCAGACTGGCCTCAAACTCACAGAGTAGCTTACTTCTACCTCCTGAGTGCTAAATTGTGTACCACCACTGCCCAGCGTAAATTTCTTTTTTGAGGGCTTAGTATGCTCCGGAGGATGGCCTCAAACTCATGGGAAAAAAAGTGATGCCCCTGCCTCAGTATGTCAAGCAATTGAGATTATACGCATGTATTCCTGTGCCCAGGTGGTTTTTGTTATTGTTGTGGCTTGGTTTGTTTGTTTGCTTTTGAGACAAAGTTCCTTGTGTAGGCCAGATAGGCCTCAAACTTCAGCCCTTGCCTCAGCCTTCCTGGGTTTGCAGTACTATGCCTGGCTCTGTAGCTGTTTGGATAGAAGTATCACTATAATTGAGTTGAATAATAAGTGGGTTGATGGCGGTCTGCGTTTCTAGATTTTTACTTCTAAGGGACTCCTCTAAAGTATGAACCAAAATTTCACAAGTGCTCTGTCTTTCCAGCACAGCTCCCTTAAGGTGTGAAGACAAAAGATTAGATTGTAACTCACTGGGTTGATTTATTCATATATTTAACCACAGTCAGCAGCATGTAGTTGTTTTCCTCTAAGAGGCCCAGTTTCCAAAACACAACCTTCAAAATATCTTCCTTCTTCACAAGGCTCTTTGTGTTCGGTTAGCCTTTGATTTTTGCCAGCAATTCTGTTACTTGTCATCTGAACAGGACCCTGGCCGAGAACAGACTCTGTCCGCCTGTTTTCGTGACATGCTGAGTCACCAGTGAACCCCAAAGTGTTAATGAAATGCACAAAACATCTTTCTATATGGCTACCTTCTAATCCAGAACTGTGTAACAAAAACAGACGCAAAGGAATATAGAGCCACACTTGTTTCCATGGAAGAGCTCAGTATTCCCTACCGCTTGGCAAGGATCCTGTAACTGCTTTTGGAAAACATGAATCTTGGGCACTAGTTTTCAGTGACTCTTCACAGATCAGTTTTATGGTGGTGCAAATTAGTGGGTTTGGGAATGCAGGTCAATATAGTGAGTAATTAGAGTTCCCAGATCTAAGAAAACTGTCTTTCCCTTTTGCTCTTTCAAAGGCCCCTTTTCAGTTCCTGAGAAAAGTATTCGCTTACTTCTCCCTAGTGGTTTGGGTGACTCCTACTCTGTCTTTACTGTAAGGACATTATGTCAGCACAGTACCTCAAGATCAGTCTCTGCAGTCACAGTCTTCTCGTTAAAAAGCGGCTTTTTGCTCCTGCTTGATTAGCAGAATGACCCACTTAAGTTTTTCTTCAAAGAGCACTTTGTGTGGGATGAGGTCACTGGGGACAAGATGCTTTTTTCCCCCTGATTTCGAGGTCATTGGGGACAAGATGCTTTTATCCCTGATTTTAGTGTTCCATAAACCCACCTTCAACATTTTACAACATGGTACAACAATGGGCTTATTCATCGCATGCATCACCCGTTTTCTTTCTTTCCTTCCCAACCCATTTTCTCCCCTTTCTTTCTTTTGTGGCACTAAGAATGAAATCCAGGACATTGCAAACATGAGGCGACCGCTACCATTGATGTTCACCAGTTCCTGAGAACTGTTGAAGGGACATTTTGATTTTACATATTATTTTCGTTACAAGAAAAATGAGTAAGATGGGATTATGCTAAATAACTAAATTAAAAATGCTTATGCTGAATAATTAAATCAAAGAGTAGTTTATTAAAAAAGAATCAAAACAGAAACTCTAAGTACCAGTGTGTACATTGTACACATTTAAATGACTCACAAGAATGAAGTTTTGTTTTTCATAAAAAGTAAGATCACACCAACTTGTTGTTCATCAAAAGATGTTCAAAAACTCTGCCTCCAAACCACATACATGACTGCCATTTAAAACAGACTGCCTTTCAAACATGCAACAACGCCACTGGTAATAAAGCTTTGGAATGGGTGCTCATGCTATTATTTCACTACGAACAAGATAGAAAGCAAGGTAAGTTGAGAATTTCTTCTAAAGTATAATGGAGGTTGTCGTCGTCACTCCTCTGCTGCCATTTTCAGCAAGTACTCTTTGTCGATCTTGAAGAGCCTCCATCCCTCTTCACTGGACAGGTCAGAAGCACCTCTTCGTTTGTAGAAGTTGATAGATGGTTCATTCCACTCTGCAACCAAGAAGTGCATACTGCTGCAGCGACACTTCATGGCGACCTGGAACAAGAGGGAAAACGTAAGCCCAGTGACGTTTCATCCACATTTCATCCGCGTGCCAAGAACCAATTTTGATTCATTTGTTTCAGTAACCCAATAACTCTTACAAATTCAGAAGCCTAAATCTAGGACAGTTGGATATGTTGGGCCACAACTAGAATCCCAGCACTACGGAGGTGGAGGCGATCTTGAGGCCAGCCAGGGCTACGTAATGAATATCAGGCCAACCTGGGGTATATTAGTGAAATGCTGGTGAACATACCTGGCTTAGATTCTTCAAAATTTCTGATCCTATACCAAAGCCTAGAAGAAAGCAAGACAATTCAAATTAGTCATGTTAAGGTCATAGAGCTCTGATTTCTCTTTAAACTGCCTCCAGTCCCAAATTCAAGCATACCTCTGTAATCACTCATCACGAAGAAGTCTTCAAGATACAGTAACTTGCCAATCCATGGATCATAGGTAAAATAGTACATGGCGAAACCAACAATGCTGTGCCCTGTAATAAGAGTATCCCATGAGATACAGAGAAGAAAATCAAACCATTCAAGCTGTATTGGCAGAATCAGAAGCCTATCGTAAGATTTTAAGAAAATATACATGCATGCATCATGGAAACAAGTAGCCATGAACCGGACTGCCTCCTCATATTTATGCTAGCACAGTGCAGACCAATGATGGACGATTTCTCTGGTCTCAGACATGTATTTGCAAAAAGCACACATTAGAGTTAGTTGAAGCTAGAATACACCCGTGGGCTGGCTAGTCCGCAGTCTGCTGGGCTCACACTCCAGAAGTGAAAACACTTTCATTATGTGTACCAGAGCAAAAACTGCCACGGCCTTAAACTAAGCACACACATTATTCACACCCTAATGACATACTGGTATGTGGGCTTGACCAAAGCTGGGTTTACACAGCGGTTTAAAAGAGGGAGCATGTGTAGTTTACTGACTCTTGCCTCCTTAAGGTCAGAACACCAGGCCAAAAGGACAATGTTGACTTTCAGAACATGCCTTCCCACGCGAAAGTTTTCAATTTACTTTCCCCCATTTCTGAGGCAGGAGAAGTAGCAGTAATGAGATACAGGTGTTACGTAACACCCACACGTACTTCTAAAAGCTAGTTCATCGTGGGGGTGTTCTGATTGCCTTCTAGTCTAAGGAACAGACGTCAGAAGAAAACTGAAGAAAGCATCCACCCAAGCAACTTCCCCTTTTAGCCCTCTTCTGGCCAGTCAACAAGGGTCAGCAAAAAAAGAAATACATTAAAAAATTAAAAAAAACAATTAAAAATTGACTCCCTCATAAGGAGTGTCAATTCAATTCCAAATGGAAGCAACGGTTGCAAATTCAACTTTCTAGCCAGTTTCCATTTCTTTGCAAACAGACAGGAAGCGAATTAAGTTTCTGATCTACCATGTTTCAAGTGTGTGATAATAGGACCTTACCTCATTTATCATGATCATCTACTTTATTGTGTAAAGGATCTTTTAGTTACCTCCCCGCCCATCCATGTACACAGAAGGGCCATGTACATGGCGAAGCTAGAGACTGTAACCTGAGGATTGGGACAAATTAAAGAAAAAAATGTGATTTAACACAATTACAAAAAAAGGTTAGGTTAGGGTCAAACAAAAACTATTCTTATGAAACTGAATTACAACAAATGACATTATACCTAACTTCGGGTCTCCACAGCACTCTGATACTCACTTAAACAGCTCTCTTTACCCGCCCTACTATAAAGTTACAGCGCGTACATTTTCTTTTTCCTCAGTCATTTGCACACTGGCTGGCTGTTATTTCTGGCCAGCTTCTCAGTAACTTCCACCCGTGTAGTCACAGGTCCTGCACAGTAGACTCTACGGCTTTGATACAACACTCGTCCTCTCTGACTTCTGGACAGGGAGAAGGGGTTACCTTCAGGAGTCCAGTGCTCTTTAGGCACTTCCGCAACCAGGCAGTGGTAGAAGGGGTGCTCTCCGAAACCATCCTCTAGGAGATCTGTAAGATGGGGGAGGAGACAGTGTTGAGTTTTGTAGGTGTCAGGTAACAGATAAGCTTATTTCCTCCCTCCCCCCTCCCCACCCCGCGCCAGGACTTCGTTACCTTTCTCAGTTAACATTACTTGATCTTCCATGTATTCATATTTAGCCAGTTCCTGGGAATGACACGAATAAAAAGAAAGAACAATGAAAGTCCTGTCCGGCCCGGCCAGCTCACAGAAGGGGAAATGGGGCAGGTGCAATGACTGGACCTGACCTGGGCTGGGGTAGGCGGGTTGAGTAAAGGGAATTACTGACCCAGCAACATCTCAGAACCAAGGGTGTGGACTACCCGGGGAAATGGAGCTTCCCCCCACCCTCCGCGCTAGGGAGAGCCCGACCTTTTCCCTACCTTGATCAGTCGCAGGATGTCACTGCAGTCCGAGGCAGTGGCTGGACGGATCTTGAATTTGGCCATTTTCGTCTTTTGCTTTTCTTCCCTTTGCGCACCAGGCCCCTGTACTTGAACAGCAGGAGGAGGTGGTTCCTCATTCGTCTCCCGGGAGCGTCCTCTTCTCAGTCAGGCTGGCACCATGACCCGGCGAACCTCACTATGTGACAAAAGACCAGCAGACTTTGTTTAGGAGCTGCGCAGCTAAACTGGGGCGAAACCTCGCTTTTTAAGTCCTCAGAAGCTCCGCCCCGGGGCCGTGAGACGGGAGAGATCTCAACCAGTAAGGAGGCAGCGAGGCCGCAGGAGCACCACCCCCTTTTCCGGGCACCGCCCTCTTCCGGGCTCTCCGGTGACTGCGAAGCCAGGGGCGCAAACCGGGAGGGCGGGGCAGGGCGAGGCGCCGGGCTGCTCTCTAGCCTCGTAGGCTCTAGGGGCGCCTCGCGACCCTTCCAGGAAGCCTGAGTGCCCGCGTGTGCCCTAGTAACCTTTGTAAATAGAAAACGAGGGTTGCCTCTGTGACCCCGACATTGCTGAGAAAAGCAAACTCAGAAAGCCTGGCTTTAGGGGATGGCAGAAAGATTAGAGCAGCCATTCTCAAAGTGTGGTCCTGAGGTATAATTTTTTCCTTTTCTCCTTTTGCTGTAATTTTCCACAGGCAGTTCATTGCTATGTAGTGATGTCATCGTGTTCATGACTAAAGGAGTGTGTGTGTGTGTGTGTGTGTGTGTGTGTGTGTGTGTGTGTGTGCATCTTTTTTGTTCTGCTCTGTTTCGTTTTTGAGACAAGGCCTTGGCTATCCTGAAACTCGGGTTTTCCTGGAATTCACAGATGAAAGAGATCTGTCTGCCTCTGCCTCCCCAGTGCTAGGATTAAAGGCATGTACCACCATGCCCCTGATCTTCTTGTGTTTTCTCGGATTTTCTAAGGTCAATTCTTATAAAAGTTACTAGGGTTCCTCAAAGTCTTTCCTTTTAGTTCAGAAGTTCTCAACCTGTGGGTCGAGATTCTGGGGGAGAGGGAACAACACTTTGACGGGGGTCACCCAAGAACATCAGAAAACACAGATATTCACCTTACATTCATAACAGTAACAAAATTACATTATGGAGTAACAATGAAATCATTTTATGGTTGGGGATAACCAGAGCCGAAGAACTGTATTAAAAGATTGCAGGTGGCGGTGGTGGAGCACACCTAGCCCAGAACTTCGGAGGAGAGGCAGGCAGATCTCTGTGAGTTCAAGGCCATCTTGGTCTACAAGGGCTAGTTCCAGAACAGGCCTCCAAAGCTACAGAGAAACCCTGTGTCAAAAAACCAAAGTGATGGTGGGGAGATTGCAGTGTTAGAAAGGTTGAGAACCATTGTTGCCATGGCTAGATTTAAAATATTTTCATTTTTACTTCCCCCTCCTTATTCCTTCTTAAACCTCTGTTCTTTCCTGTGGACTTCCTTCTGACTGAGGGATTTACTTCATAATTTCCTTTAATAAAGGTTTGTTTTTGTAAAAATTCTCTTGGTTTTGTATATTATGTGTGTTCTTACATTATTGAAAGATTTTTCACTACTCAGAAATTTTGAGGTTTGGAATTTTTTTTCAGCACCCTGATATCTGACCATCTTCTGGTTTCCTTTGCTGTTGTAATGCATACTTGCTCCAGTCCCTGTGCTTCTTTTGTTTCCTTTAACTTTTTATTTTGAAATAATTCTAACGTTACTGAATGTGTGATGTTATCAATACTCCAATGACTACAGGAATTTGTGCCTCTGTGTTATGTTTCCTAGGCTTTTCAGAACCAAGCTCCTTAGAGTCACTAAATTTTAGATGTCCAGAGATCAAAATGTTTGGGGACAGTTGGCCTTGCATAGTCCTTGATCACTTGATATCCAAGTCTATGAGGAATGACTTGACTTTTGCTAAGGACCTTCCTGGACAGACCCTGCTAAGGGCCCCACTTCTATGGCCTTGTCTCGGTTTCATAATCAGAGAATTTTTTTTAAATGAGAAAAAGCATCTAATGGTCTCCAACATCCGGTCTGTCTGAGGTGTTTAAACTGTTACCACATGGCCACTCCTAACATTTAGTAAGTGACTTTGTCTTTATTAACTAGTAATATCCTGTATGTAGAAATGAAAGCTGAAAGGCATTTTCTGTTACTCCTCCCACTTTCCCGTGACTCAATGATTAGTGAGTCACCGTGAGAGCTTATGCAATGTTTTTTTTTTCAAAGAGCTTTAAAAATAGCACCCATTTTACTTGAGTTAACTAGTGGTGTCATTCCTGACATGGAAAAGCAGGTCCTTCCCTCCTTTGCTTTTGTTTAGAAAGCCAGAACACTTACAGGAGTTTTGTTATGTATTTACTGCTAGCAGTACATTAGATTTCTATGACTTAGAATCAAGATTAGCTTTCAGCTGAAGCAAAACTTTGCTATTTAGATTGGCAGCGTTTTAGAATAGTAATTGAAGCAAATTTAGCAAACTTGTATTTGCTTAATGAGTCAACATTTCAACTTGTTGAATCTTATATGAGGTACTTGGGGATTATACGAGGTTGCCGAGTATTACAACTCGTTCTAAAGGTGCAGTTTACTTTTAGAGAAGTGTTTCTTGTTTACTATAACGGATTTGAATCTCTAAGAGAAAGGGAATTCCTGTCACTGAGTGGAGAGATGGGGCTAGTGGAAAGAATAAAAATGGTCAAAGTAGTGTTTATTGTTCCTCGTCCCTTTTCAAGTTTCCACAAATCCAATGCCCCAAAGATTTTTAGACTATTTCATGTGGACCATGGCCCTAGAAGGCAATGATTTGAAAGCAGGCTGTCTTATGTATTCTGTCTTATGTATGTCTTATATCTCTTTTCTATTTGTTATCTGATACCTCATAGAAAATCACCACACACTCAGCTGCTTAAAATAGCACCCTTTGTTTATTACTGCAGAATGTGTAGTTCAAGAGTCCAGGCAGGGCTGCACTGATTCATTCGCTCCACTTGTCAGCCAAGCGGCTTTCCTATACGAAACACTCCAAGTCCAAGTTCACTCAGATTATTGACCTTGACAGTGTTCATCTCTTTATGAAACAGATTGATTTTGTTTTTTTAATTAGGTGTATGCCTCTGTGTGTGTGTGTGTGTGTGTGTGTGTGTGTGTGTGTGTGTGTGTATCTGAATGTGAGTACAGGTGCCTGAGAATGCCAGAAGGCATCAGATACCTTAGAGAAGTGGTTCTCGACCTGTAGGTCACAACCCCTTTGAATTGTTTATCAGATAATTACACTACAAGTCATAACATTAGCAAAATTACAGTTGTGAAGCAGCAACAAAATAATTCTATGGCTGGGGGAGGGGGTTCACCACAACATGAGGAACTGTATTTAAGGGTTGGAGCGTTAGGAAGGTTGAGAACCACTACAGTTACAACAGGTGGTCATGATCAGCCTGATGTGAGCGCTGGGAGCAGAACTCAGGTTTTCTGAAAGAACGACATATACTATGAACTATTATGCCATCTCGCCATGCCCTGTCATATTCATTTCTTGACTGAAGGCCTTGGCTTCTTGCTGCTTATCAGCTAGAGGCTGCCCTCAGCTCTTATAAGCTGCTTAGAGTTTCTAGAAAGTGCCTGTGTTTCCCTGCCATACGGTCTTACCCTACATGACCACTTATAAACCAGCAAAGTCTCTTGAGTAACTAGACAATTTAAAAAAAATCTATTTGAGTAAAAACTCTTACATAAAGTTTATTATCTTAAACATTTTTAGTTAAGTTTGTTTTGAGATAAGGCCTACCTGTAACTTCGTGCCTCAGCCCCCTTACCCCAGGCACTGGGATTAAAGTTGTTAAACCCCCATGATGCCCAGCTTTCTAGAAACTATTTTAAGTGCATAGTATAACAACAGATGAAGCGCTCCAGAACTTTCTCATCTTGAAAACTAAAACTCTGTACCCAGGAATAATGGCTTCCATTTTTCCTTTCCACCCAGGTCCTGCTAGATATGTTCCACTTTCTGTCTCCAAGAGTTTGAACTTTAATAGATTATGTAAGTAGAATCACACAGAATTTGTCTCTTTATTTACATAGTTATTTCTTTTGCAACTGGCTCATTTTACTTAGCATAATGCCCTCAAGGTTCATCCCTGTTTTAGCACAGGACAGGATTACCTTCCTTTAAAACTGAGTAATATTCCTTCCTCTATAGTCCTGTGTTGTCCCATCTGATCTCAAACTCTTGACAATCCTCCTGCCTTAGCCTCATAAGTTATAAGCCACCAAACCTGGCTTTAAATTATTGACTTATTTTATTTTTTAATCAAGAAGTGAGAGTGTTCCATTGCACTCATTTGGCTTTTAGTATTTTGGAGAATTTGCCACTGTTTTCCATAGTGGCTGCACAATGTATAGTCCCATCGATGGGGTACACAGGTTTCCATCTCTCCACATTCTTAACTACCATTTGCTATTTTCCGATTGTTTCTTCTTTGATAATGGCTGTCTACAGGTATTGGTGTGCGAACATCTTCTGCTGCACAGGTTGCCTTTTCATTCTTGATTGTTTCTGTTACTTGAAGTTGTGCATTTTGATGTATTGCTGTTTCTTGTTTGCTTTTATCTGACACATTAGAGTCTTACATAATGTGCTATAATTGTGAGAATGGTGTCTCATCGCCGATAACGTTGTACTAGTTAAAAGCAAGTCACAGCTCCCAGCCACATGAAGGGGAGGGGAGAACACAAAAGCATAAGCACCAGGAGGCAGAGTCATGGAGTCTACAATCGAATCTACTGGGCCATGTTTTGAATGGGCTAATATTTAGTTAACTTATAACAGAATCTTAATTAGGTCTCCGTGTGCTTTGAATATGATTTATATCTATCGTCTGTTATTGCTATTAAGAATGTAGAAACAGGCCAGGGGATATAGCTCACTTGGTAGAGTGCTTCTCTTGCAAGCATGAAGAAACCCTAGTCAAGGTCAAAGGCTTAGGAGATGGTTTAGTCATTAAAGTGTTTGCCTTGCAAACATGAATACCTGAGTTTGATTGTCAACACCTATGCAAAAACAAACAAACAAACAAAAAGCAAGCACAGGTGGCATGAACTTGTAATTTCAGTGCTAGAAAAACAGAGACAGAATAATCTCCCAGACTTATTGCCAGTTAGTTTAGCTCCATCAATGAGTTCCAAGTACACTGAGAGACACTGAAAACAAGGTGGAGACTGAGAAGGGAAGACACATGACATCAAGTTTTGTCACTCTCCAAACACACACCAAACAAGCAATGAAACCGTGAGGTAAAGGTTGATGCAGGCACTTCCAGTGAACCTTATAAAGAGGGGGAGAAATACCACATAGACACACATACACATGCCTTTATGCCATAATGTAAAACAGCTTATGGAGTCCTTGACACTGTCAGGTTGTTTGAATTTACAGCCTCTAAAACTGTGAGCTACAGAAGTCTTAAAATAAAAAAAAAAAAGAGAAAGGCTACAGGAGGCAAAAATCAATATATAAAATATTTTGTTTCTGTCTAGCAGTAATGAATATCTGGAAGAAGAAAATAAAAACAAAACACCCTGAAGTAGTATCAAGAAATATGTAATATTTAGAGATAATTTAAACCAAGTGTATTTAAACCTCATTCACTGAAAACTTTGGGAAATCGCTAGGAAAAACTAATGAAAACTTAAATAAATGAAGAGATACCCATACCCATGTTCATAGATTGGAAAGTCCTATGTTGTTAAAACATCAATTTATGTCCAATTTGACCTATGAAACTCTAATAAAAATTCCAGCAGGTTTTCCTAGTAGAAATAGACAAACTAATAGTATATATAATGGTTGATATAACAATGCTAAGGACCTATGATTGCTAAATAATCTTTTTAAAGATATATCCATTGGGAGACTTGATGTTCCGCTTGATTTTCAGATGTGCTATAAATCTGATGTCCAGGATCATGGAAACTTTTAGTCGACTCTCTAATAGGGTTCTATTGCTGTGATAAAACGCCAGGACCAAAACCAACTGGAGCAGGGCGCTAGTCTATCTTAAATTTCCATATCACAGCCCATTATCAAGGGAAACCAACTAGGTCAAGAACTAAAGGTAGGAACCTGGAAAGAAGAGCTGAAGCAGAAGCCATGGAGAAACATTGTTTACTGACTTGGTCCTCACAGCTTGCTCAGCCTGGTTTCTCACACAACTCAGGACCTGGTACCAGCCCAAGGGTGGCACCACCCACAGTGGGCTGAGCCCCCAACATCAATCATTAATTTAAAAATCTGTTAGGGGCAAGAAAACTTCTTTTGCTGTAGAGTTGACAACTACAGAGAATGAGAGACTCTGAAGTCTTCTGTGACACTCTTTCCTCATCCTCCCTCCCGAAAGAAATAGTGCAGACAGAAAACTATTGAAGGGAGTCCTTAGAAATTGTGACAAAGATACCAAGATGCAGCTCTTCACAACTGATGGCTTCTGGTGAGGGGATGGGGAAGGATTCGGTTATCTTTAAGAGGCTGGTCACTGTGAATTTGACCGTGCTCCATTGAATGTATGGGTAACATAATTATACTTGGTATGGTTTGGCTTTTTGGGGGGGTGGGGGTGGATGCAAGGGTGAGAGGGTAGACCTAGGAGGAATGGAAAGCGGGTGTGATCAGGGTGCATTGTATGAAATTCCCAAATATTAAATAGGATATTATTGGAGGAAACAATAAACATAAAAGATCAATTTGGTTAAAAAAATAAAAATAAAAATGTTCTACAGACTTGTTATTCGGTAAAATCCAAAAAAAAAGAAGTCTTTTTTTTCTTTATAAAGTAGCCTGCCTCTAGTATTTCATTATCATAATTTCTATTTTCTGGAGACTTTCAGTTCAATAACTGAAGCTCTTGAGATTCTAGTTGTGGTAGAAAGGATTAAGCCTCCTGGATGAAAACAACAGCTACAATTAGAACTAAACTGCAGCACAGTTTGTAACCCAGCCAGTGTGACTTATCTCCAGTCCCATCATGCCTCCTGATGTGATGTCCTAAGGGGAGATTCTTGCTCATCCATCAACTCAAGAGATCAAGGCTCTAACTCCTCATAAATATGGAGGAGATCTGAGAAGGGCAATCAACCACCCCAGGCCTCCTAAAATATCAGCACTTTGAATCTGGGTATGGAAGTTACCCAATAAGAAGATCATAGAAAATAATTGCTTGTTAGTACTCAAAGTGAAAGACACCCCCACTTTTCCCTATGGCCTCTGGGTACATGTAACAGATTTCAAAGTTCAGGATCCAGCTTACCAGTCTTTGTACCGTTTGCAAACTGGCAATTAAGTGTTAAGAGAGAATTCAAGAAAATAGAGGATACTTCAAAGAGGCAAATGCAAGAGAGTAAACTCCACCCAAACAGCCTCAATTTTGTCTAAGAAACAAGGAGCAGCCTTAAGTTTTTGGCCTGGTGTACATGGTATTTGGCAGAGTTTGCTGGCTAGAACAAAGCTTATTGCCTGAGAACTCATTCTGGAAGTAGAGTACTTGGGGGTGAGTCATTTCTCATGCAAGGATGATAGAGTTAGAAGCAGGCAAGAAGATTAAAGGGGGCCCATGACCTTAAAACCGGCAACATTGGAACACATTAAAGGTATCCTTCAAAAATTTGTTGTAGATAGATGTTGCATCCAAAGAAGAAATATGTATGTGCAGCATATTTCATTCATTCATTTGTTCGTTCATTCATTCATTCATTCATTCATTCATTCATTTGTAGTACCAAGATCAAATCCTGTCTTCTTGCCTGCTATAGAAGTGTTTTACTACCGAACTACACACATAGCTAGCAAATAGAACTTCACAGTGCTTGTCATGAGGGACATTTGTTGCTTGTCATCTTACAAACATGGTTTTATTAATTTATCTTATTTTTATATTTATCCCTTCCTTTTCTTCCCTCCAAACCCTCCTATATACCCTTCATTGTTCATTTTCAAATTTATGGCCTCTTTTTACATGAAGCGCTATTCAGTGCACACACAGAGAGGCATGTATTGTCTATATGTTACTGGTATGCATGCCTTGGTCATGGTGTTTCTTCACAGCAATAGAACAGTGACTAAGATAATGATCTTGTTGATGATGTGGTCTGTGCCATTGACTTGGGATTCTTCTCTCTCATCTGTGCCTATCATTAGAGGGTTTGGTCTTTTCATGTTGTCCCACATCTGTGTGCTCCTTTCCTTATGTTTTTAATTTTTTTATAATCCTTACTTATTTGGTCTAAAATTTTCTACTTTACCTTTGAATCCCAATATTCTGTTTCCTGCTTGATTTTTTTTTCTATTTGTGAGGCTTTCCTTTGAGTTTTCTAAATAAGTTATTGGGTTTTTCAATTCCAATTTCATTCCAGCTTGAGTCCTCTGCAATATTTCTATCTTTTAATTAAATTCTGTTTCCAAGTCTTAGATTGCCTTCATCTTTTCCACCAGCCTTCTGTTTGTGTTTTCTTGGATAGCTCTCCTTAAGCCCTTTATCCTGGGTTTTGTTGATCTGTTTCTTTATATATTCTTTAACTTCTTTAACTCTGTGATGAAATTGGTGATTGTTCATTTAAATTCTGTGTCTAGAGTTCATCTAGGTAATTCACATTGGCAAACATTTTACAGAACTTATACGTGATGGACAGAGGATACTGGCTTGAATTTTAATATTGTTGGTATTCTTGTAATGATTTATAGGCATGTGAACTTTTTTTTGTTAGTTCTGAGTTTGTTGTGAATGGAGCAGGTTGTGGAAGAAGAGAATCTGTCAGACGTGGGTTGAGTCTAGAGATTGGAAACAACTTGGGTGGCATGAAGTCAGGTGGACAGAGGGACTGGGCTGGTGTACAGAGGGACTGGGCTGGTGTACAGGATGTATTTCCTGTTCCAACCGGGAGTGTGAGAGTAGATCTAGCTGGATGGAAAGAATATATATGTCATAAAAGAGCTTTGTGAGTTTGAGGGTAGGCTGGGTGGACCCTGGCCCAAGCCTAGAGCTCCTTTGTGGTGCAGTCAGGAGAGGCCAAACTAGGCTGGTGAACTGCATGTGGGACCCAGGCTCAGTCTAGTAGGTTGCAGAAAAACCATGGATGAGGAGGTCGGGGTACTCTCCAAGCTAGACCCTGGAGGAGAATGTGGGACGTTTGGGTACTAGTTGAGGGTGGTAGAGCTCACCTTCTTTTTGACTTTTTGATACAAAAATCTTGCTGTTTTGCCGGGCTGACTTCAAATTGTAGCAGCCTATCTTCCAATTACCAGGACTACAGGCTTGTTCCACTCTGCTTTACTTTTTCACTTAATCTCAATGTCAATAAATTGTCACCTTTTTTATATTTGTCTAGCTTTCTCATGTAAATTCTAAAAATTAGAAAATATGAAATTCAGTGGTATGAGGGACTCACTGTTACATGTTTTTGGTGCCTTCCAGCCTGTGATATGCCCAGCCTGTTGACAGTTAATTCTTATACCCTTCCACTAGTCTTGGAACTGCCCTCACTGGGATGGGCCCAGCCTATGCTTCCAGCACAAGACATCATGGGAGAACTTGCTGTGCCTTTGGGCAAGGTTGAATGGAGCTCCAAGTTGCTGAGCATTTCCACAACTAATTTTCCTTTAAGTTAGTAGACAATTTTGCAACTCGTGTATCAGCTCTATGATGCTCAATGATAACTGTTAACTTGACAGCTTCTAGACTCTTTTAAGAGATAAGCTTCCGGGAAAGCCTTGTTTATGCTAACTGATGTGAGGATACCCCACTCCAAATGTAGGCAGGACAATTCTGTGGACTGGGGTCTTCAATGCAAGAATTGGAGAAAGCTGGCTGACCATGAGCATCCATTGTACTCTTCTTCCCCACAGCAGATACAACATGATTCACTGACTCAACCTCCTGCTAGACCACTTTCAGTATGATGGACTGGACCTCCAAACTCTGAACCAAAATAAACCCTTCCTTCGATCCTTAACTTGCTTTTGTCAGGTATGTTGTTGCAGCAGTGATGTAAGTAACTAATACATACTGTCCATAAACTTGGAATATTGTTGGACATGAATGTGTAGATAAGATGGTTGTGAGCCTAGGATAGAACCAATACTTCATGAATATGAAAATTTCCATGGGAACTCATGCCAGAAAGCAGATTTCCATGGGGAACTTCTCAAGTTTGCCAATATTAACCACCTCAGACCATTTTCTTTTGAAGCTGATAGTTTACTTATTTCAGTAATTCAAGTTAATAGTAAAGAAGCTGTGAAACTGCATAGTAAAAAAAAGAAGCTGTGAAATGACACAAGTTATCAGGATGCTTGAAATTCAACAGAGCAGGTTTCTGACTGTGGTGGCACACATCTTCGAAGCGGCTACTCAGAAGAATGAGGCAAGAGAATCACATGTTCAAGGACTGTCTGGATAATTTAGGGATATCCTGTCTCCAAAGGAAATATAAAGAGGAATGCAGTTATAGTTTAGTGTTAGAGCGTGGGCCTAGTATGTGCATGCCCCTGGGGTCAAATCTATTACCACGAAAGCAAAAAGAAAACAATAAAAGATGATTCTTCCTATGTTTTTAAAAGAATGTTTTATTTATTTATTTATTATTGTTGTTGTCTTTTTTTTCTCTCGCTCCCCACCATGCGCATGTGTATGGGCATGCCATGGCACATATGTGGAGCTTAGGAGACAATTTTTGGGTGTCAGTTGTCTCTTTCTACCATGTTGGTCCTGGGAATTGAACTCAGGTCCTCAAGCTTATGTAGCAAGTGCTTTTACCCACTAATTCATCTTGGTGGCCCTCTTACAGGTTTCTAAAGGCAAAATTATAAGCAATCATTGATGAAAAATTGTCTTTCTAACACATACACTAGTCTCTAGTATTGTCCTATCCATAATTATTTACTCATATTGATCATATTTTTAAAAATCAAATGTTTTCTTACAGTTGTGAATTAGTTTTAAAAGTCTAATGTTGATACCCTGTTTTTTCAACTGTTCAATCAAACCTGTAGTTCTATAACACTAATATTATATATTTTTTAAATTTCCAATTTATGTTGAGGATACAGCTCACTTGCCTACTATTTGTGAAGTTCTGGATACCATCCCAAATATGGAAGAAAAAAAGAAAGATTTTATGTATATGTTTCTTAAAATGAGCCATTAGAAATATACTAAATGTCCTATAATGGAAATAAAATATATATTAATTTAAATTAAAAGGTCACTAATTTGAAATGATAACTATAATTTTTGGAGTAAAATACCAGCATGTATGTAAACATATGGCATATGCTATTAAATAGAAGCATATAAAAATAAATGCACTGTATAGAAGCCTTAAGTTTGTTTATTATAAACCTTCAAACTATGTTTGATATCTTATGCACTGATAGATTTTGACAGACATAAAGACATTTGTGAATTTTGCTGTGGTCATTTCCCACATGAGGTCATCTATGCCTCTGTGTAAAGCTGTCTCAACTCTGAGTTTCCTAGATGTTCTTTTATCAAGATCTCTGTGTGGCATCATTTAAGATTCAGAATGATTGCTTTATAGAAAAACTATTTGATGATATATAAAGAAAGAGAGCATATATTTCTATTAGGCAGCTTCAGAAAAACTAGGAAGTGAATTGTCAATCTAAATAAGAGTATCTACATGAATATTATTTAGAAGCATAAGGGTTTTTCCCCCATTCAATCCTAGCAATCAATGAAGAGATGGTTATGAAAATCAGATCAACATCATATCTGTTTTGTTCCTTCCAGTGCCTCCAATGTCTGTTGTGGAGATTTCTATCAACACAGAAACATAAAGGGTTCGTGATTGATTATCTTATCTAAATTTCTCATCAATTCCTAAAGGAAAACTAAAGCCCAAAGATGGGAAACTACTAGTATGTGGTTGTTTGGGGGAGGCTGCCTGTTTGTTCCTGGATGCCCAGACCTGAAATAATCACTCAGAAACTATATTATTTGCAATACTAGTTGGCCAAAAGCTTAAGCATCTTTCTAGTTACCTTTTACATCTTAAATTAACCCATTTCTATTAATATGTATTGCCATGTGCCTGTGGCTTACCAGCAAGGTTCTGGCATGTCTGTCTCTGGCTGTGGCTACATGGAGTCCCCCTGACTTCACCTTCTTTCCTCCTCTATCTGCTTGGAATTCCGGCCTTGCTCTATTCTGCTAAGCTACTGGCTGAAAGAGATTTATCCATTAACCAATAAAAGTATCAAATATACAGAAGGACTTCCCATACCATGTGGCCAAACAGTTAGACAATAGCAAAGTCAGAAATACAGTTAGTCTCCTGACTTATTTAGTTGACCTTTTGTTACACTCAAGTGCAATTGCAGCCCTCATATATCTCCTTGTAAAATATGATAAGCATGAAAAGAGATACTGTATCAAATAATATATTGAGCTAGAGTTAAGATGAAAGCCAAACAACCAACATGTTTGATCCATATCTCACAAATTAAGTTTCTCTAGTATGTGTCTCATTTCCTTGTGATTATTTTGTGGTGCTGAGAGATTGAAGCATGAACTCATGTGTACCACAAAACCAAATCTCAGCTCTGTATGGGTCTTAGTTTTTCTAGTTTTTTTTTTGAGATGGGGTGCAAAGATATAGCTCAGGCTGGCCTTTAACTTGAGACCCCTGCCTCAGCCTCCCCAGACCTGATATCATATTCCACTATGTCCCACATACGCACATTTAAAAAAATTACAACAGGAATATAGTTGACAGTCTCCACACCTTCATCTTCCTAAGCCTTCTTCCTCTGGATTACTTACTTCCTACTGCCCCCTCAAATGAAACTGTTTAGTAGAATTTTGCATTATGAATCATTAATGCCTATAGTCCAGGCTGAGTAAACAGACAATACCAGTAGGTCCCTGCTACTTGAAGAGACTGAAGGAAACTTGTAGACAGAAGTTTCTGTCCCACCTGATCCTGCAGCCATTCAGTCCTGAAGAAACACACAGAGGCTTATATTAATATAAACTGGTTTGCCTGTTGGCTCAGGCTTATTATTAATTAGATCTTACAACTTAAATTAACCCATAATTCTTATCTATGTTTAGCCTTGTGGCTTGGTACCTTTTCTCAGTGCAGCATTTTCATCTTGCTTTCTCATATGTCTGGGTGACTACTGTAGACTGAGCCTTTCCTCTCCCCAGAATTCTCCTAGTCTGGTTGGCCAACTTATACCTTCCTGCCTGGCTACTGGACCTTCAGCCAGTATAAGTGACAAATCTTTACAGGCTACAAGAGCATTATCCCACAGAATTTCCTTTTTTCTTTCTTTTCAGAACAAGAACTCTGAATCTAATCTTCTTTGTTTAGGCTATTTTCTGACTATCAATAACAATTTGTAACCAACACTCTAAACAAAGACAAACATCCATAATCAATTTTTTAGCAATATGAGCATAGTTTTCTAGGCTACTTCTTGCTGATTGGGGGTGTTGATAATCTTATAGGGGCCTAAAGAAAATTTAGGTTTATAGTAAAGTCCTGACTGGAGTATTCTGTGAGCCTAGATCATCTCAACCAGAAGTCTTGAGGCTGTTCTGGATGTAGAACTCAGAGAAAACTGCAACAGAGGTGCTCTAAAATGTTAGATCATCTGAGCAATCTGTTTCCATTGGAGATTTTTCAGGGGGTCTTTATTGATCAAACCTTATCTTAACCCAAAATGAATCCATAGCTTCTCATTTCCTGTGGAAACATAAGCAAAACCTCTTCTCCAAAGTAACATATATTTGACTTAAATTTTGAAGTCATGGCATGATCCGGGTGGCAGGAATTGGCCTGCCGCTCCCCTTTTACTACAAAGGCATTTTCAAAATATATATGTTGGATTAATCCTGTAGCATTCATAATCAAATGTCTTTTAGCAGCTTTTTCTCCTTCCTCAGCAGTCAAACAATTCAAAGACAATGTAATAATATATAGTATCTAGACTCTCTGTGTATTTTCATCTCTATGTGGCTTTTAAAAACTATTTTTTTATTTTTATTTTTAAATTTTGTTTTTTTAAGACAGAGTTTTTCTGTATATCTTTGACTGTCCTGAAACTAGCTCTTGTAGACCAGGCTGGCCTCAAACTCAGAGAAATCTGCCTGCCTCTGCCTCCCAAATGCTGGAATTAAAGGTATGTGCTACCACAGAAGCTGCCCCTGTCTACATCAATTTATACAAGGAGAATTTTGGAGGACACAGGGCTTCTAACTGAAGGGTGATCTAGTTGGTGAGTTTAGGTATCACAGAACCATCATTCTTTCTAAGGAGAGCACTGTACTGACACTATAGACATGGTTCACAGCCCTTAATTTATGATAGAATGCACATACACATTCTTCATCCAATGGATGTATGGGTGTTGTATGAGGAATCAGCAGGCTGTATCCCGGCCGCCTGGCTTGCTTATCCCCCGAAATAACCACATGGAAATTGTATTAATTAAATTATTGCCTGGCCTATTAGCTCTAGCCTCTTATTGGCTAACTCTCACATCTTGATTAACCCATTTCTATTAAATCTGTGTATCACCACGTGTCTGTGGCTTACCGGGAGAGATTCAGCATGTCTGACCTGGTGGCTGGCTCCATGGTGGCTCTCTCTGCCTGCCTTCTTCCTAGAATTCTGTTCTGTCCACTCCGCCCACATAATTTTCTACCCTATCAAAAGGCCAAGGCAGTCTCTTTATTTAACCAATGAAAGCAACACATAGACAGAAGAACCTCCTACACTATTTTTCCTTTTTCTGTTTAAACAAAAAGGAAGGCTAATGGTGTAGGAGGTTCTGTTTGTGTGTTGCTTTCATTGGTTGAATAAAGAGACTGCCTTGGCCTTTTGATAGGGCAGCCCTTAGGTGGGCGTAGTAGACATAACAGAATGCTAGGAAGAAGGGAAGTGTGGCAGACACCATGATTCTCCTGCCCAAGACGGACCCTGGTTAGACACATGCGGGTAAGCCATAATCAAGTGGCGATACACAAATTTAATGGAAATGGGTTAACCAAGATGTGAGAGTTAGCCAATAAGAGGCTAGAGATAATGGGTCAGGCAGTGTTTAAATGAATACAGTTTCTGTGTAATTATTTCAGGGCTAAGCTAGCCTGACAGCGGGACACAGCTGCTCTCCTCATACAACATATGGGTGTTCCCACCCAAGCAAGTGACTGAGAGCATGCCAACATGGACTCAGTAAGTAGGTTTTGAAGAATGGACCTAAATGTGCAGTGGCTGAAGGAGCAGGGAGTTTTGAGGTCAGACAAAATTAGATGCAAATCTAAGTGCTGCCAATGACTATGATTTTGGACAATGTTCCTGAATTTCATTATATATATAATTATAATTCATTATATATTATTATTTAATGAATTATATATAGTATTATTTAATTTCATTATATATATGAAGAGCAAAGTATAATTGTGAGCTCTAAGATATATATGTGTGTGTGTATATATATGTGCATATATATCATAAAGCTCACAATTATACTTTCCTCTTTCCCCTGGTTATGAACATTAAATGATTTAAAGCTCAAAAGTGTTTAGAATAAAGTGGGCATCCTCTAATTGTCTGTTCCTTCCTTGCTACCTGATGACATAAGGATGACATCTATTTTTGTATTAGGAAAAATAGTTGTGAATGGTACAACTGGTTTAGGAGTTTATTCCTCAACCTGTTTTTATCCTGGCCTTAGACAGGATCATTGTTTTGTTTTAAAAAGTTTTTTAAATTAGCATGCAGCATAATAGGTTTCCATGAGATATTTTCATACACTAGTATTATTAAACTTGGTTGTTATTTCTCTTTCACTGCTTTGGCATATTCCTTGCTGGTTCTCTTCCTCTATACAAACTGTCTCTCCTTGTGCTTTCATGCCATAACATTCCATCACTATTTCTTGTTTTCTCTCTTCACTGTCATAATCATTGCCCTTTTGTGACATTGAATTTTCTCAGGAATAATAAACATGCAATTATTCTTATTTTGATGTCTGCCAACCAATGAATGAGGTCTGTCCTAAAGAATGTAAACTTGGGAATTATCACAGAGGTCACATAATCAATGCAACTGTTCTTTTCTTGGAGCATTTTATCTGCCTGGCCAGACATCATGTGAACAAGGTCCAATCAACATATTACTGAGGATAAATTATTTACAGTCCTGTCTCACTTTAGAATCAAATCTCATCTATAATGTAATCAACCTTCAACTGTAAGTCACACTTGGAAATAATTTTAAAGAAAGTTTAGAGAAAAATACAAGGGTATCTGGGTATGTTGGTACACTCCCGTCCATAATTACAACACTTGGGACACAGAAGCAGTAGGATGGTGAATTTGAATCCAACCTGAGCTGTATAAATAACTCCAGGCCAGTAAGAGTTATGTGGGAGATCCTGTCTCAACAAACAAATAAACAATGCACACACACAAAGGACAAAGTAGGAGAACATATTTAAAAGCCCATGATATGGAATATACTAATTCATCGAACTGTTTCCTTTAAGGGTTATTTGTGAGACCCTGTCTCAACCAACAACAGTGAAAAGGACATCGTAGGAGAATATATTTAAAAACTCATGATGTGGAATATATTAATTCATTCAACTTTGTTTTTCTTTTTCTCTCTTACTAATTTTTTTCAGGTCTACCAAATTTTAGCTTGGGGTAGGAGTAATGAGGTTCTAATGTTAGAATATGAGCAGGATAGTATAAAGAATAATTTCCCAAACTTTCCTTCAAACCTACTCTCTGATTCTCTCTGTGGTTAAAACCGAAAAGTTCTTAAAGAGTTCTCAAGAGTGCTTCAGTAGTCAAAAATATTTTTAATTATGTGTAGGTGAGCGTGTGTGTGTGTGTGTGTGTGTGTGTGTGTGTGTGAGAGAGAGAGAGAGAGAGAGAGAGAGAGAGAGAGAGAGAGAGAGAGAGAGAGAGAGAATGAATGAGAAAATGAATACAGATGCCTGAGGAGTCAGAAGTGCCAGAGCCCCTGGAACTAGAGTTACAGAAGAGCAGCCTGACATGGGTGCTGGAATCAAACTCTGATTCCTTGGAAGAGGAGCAAATGCTCTTAACTGTTGAGTCATCTTTCCAAGTCCTTCATTTACTTTTGTTAGTACATATTAATGTAACACAGTTCGTATTTCCAAGTTCATTCATGATAAACCAGCATGGCCAAGAAACTCAAAGAGTAGCTAGTGGTGGAGCTTCACTATAGGGAATCTCATAAGTCCACTTCCATTTTGCTCTCTGTATCCTATCTTGGGGGTGGTGTGATGGCTCATAGAGTAAAGGTGCTTGTTAACAAGACTGATCACCTGAGTTTGATCACTGGTATTTGGTGGAAGCAGAGAGCTGACTACTGAAATTTGTCCCCTGATTTCCACATACATGACACATGTTTGCACACACACACATTCTTTTTTTAAAAAAAGAAAACAAACTATCTTTTTTTTTCATTTTACATACCAATCCCAGTTCCCACTCCCTCCCCTCCTCCCATTACCTCCACCTATCTCCCCACTCTACCCCCATCTACTCCTCAGAGAGGGTAAGACACATTGCTTGAGGAAGGTCCAAGGCCCTCCCTACTATATCTAGGCTGAGCAAGGTACCCATCCAAAGAGAATAGATTTCAAAAAGGCCAGTACAAACAGTAGGAATAAATTCTGATGTGGCACTCCTAGTGGCCCTGCAGTCTGCCCCAGTCATACAACTGTCACCCACATTCAGAGGGACTAGTTTGGATCTATGCTGTTTCTTTCCCTGTCTGGCTGGAGTTGGTGAGCTCCCATTAGCTCAGGTAAACTGTTTCAGTGGGTGTCCCCATCATGGTCTTGACCTCTTTGCTCATATTCTCACTCCTCCCCCTCTTCAACTGGACTTTGGGAACTCAACCCAGTGCTCTGCTACGAGTCTTTGCCTCTGTTTCCATCAGTTGCTAGATGAAGGTTCTATGGTGATATTTAAGATATTCATCAATCTGACTACAGGGCAAGGTCAGTTCGGACACCCTCTCCTCTATTGCTTAGGTTCTTAGCTGGGGTCATCCTTGACATCCACACAAACATTCTAAGAGGGAAATGAAACAGATGGGACAAACCGAAGTGAACAGGGTTACTGTTGTTACTGGTAAGAAATGACCAAAAGAAAATCCTAAATCAGCATGTAATTCTGAGGTAATTAGAATGAGATGAATAACAAGTAAACAAGCATTTGCACAAGACAGTGTATCAATTTTGCTAATGCTAACATCAGCTACTTCTGATGACTCAAACTAGTAAATCAAATCAGTTCTGTTTATCTGCTTCTAAAAGAGGCAATTTGTATTTAGAACTGCCTACAATTTTGTATAATGTGGAAAGATTTGAAATTGGTGACGGATCAGAGGAAGGGAGTCCTTGTGCTGTTACAATTTGGGGGATTGTGTGGTTTTTGTAATGGAACTGGAACTGAGTAACATTAGAACACTGCCTGAAAGTGAAACTTAAAACCAACAGTCAAACAGGGATGTTCAAAATGGATCCCAAGCCAGTTAATATGTAAATATAAACTGAATGAATTCACATATCTTAGGAGAGAAGGTATGTTAGATTATAGTACTTTAGTTACCATAACTTAAGTCATAAATAGGTTTTTCTCTGAACCTAATTAAGAACCGCAAAGTTGCCAGTTATAGGACTCATCTTCCATTAAGCATGCTATGAAAAGTCATTATTATTATTAATTTTTGTTTAGCATTTTAAAATTATTTTTAAATTAACATAAAAGATATTAGATATTGTGCCATTTTAATTTTTTGAAGCAATATTTCACTGTGTAGCCTGGGGAGTCTTGGAAACTTTGATCCTCCTGCCTCAGCTTCACATGTGCTAGAATTACTGGCATGTACCACCACATCATACCAAGATATAGGAACTGGGACAATTTTTCAGTGTTGGGGATTCAAGTATTTTAAACCTGAGCTATATTCTCAGCCCTGTGCTAGTTAATACTGATTATCAACCTCATCAGATTGCAGGAATCCTTGGAGGTTAGCACACCTTAAGATGTATCTATGAAAGTATTTCCAGAGATTATAAGACCATGAAGGCTTTGACAAAATGAATCATTTAATCTACTCATAGATTAAAAATTTGAGTGGGGTATTATGAAGTGGTGGAATTGTGGAAGACGAGGCCTGATGGGAAGAAATAGGCCTCTGGGGCATGTCTTCTAGTGCTGTCTGTCCTCTGCCCTGGCCCCTTACTGTTGCTGCTGTGATCTCCTTCATGACTGTCTTGAATTAAGCACATCTATTACACCATGTCCTGGATGTCACGATGGACAAAACCTCTAAAACCACAAGGAAAATAATCCTTCCTCATTTTCAGTTGTCCTGTGACAGCAGCAGAAAAAGCGAACACACATGCTGAGCACATGCTGGATTACTGTACCCTTGGATCGAAGATCTCTATTTTCAAGCCTGGGGAGTAATATCTGTTTGTAAATGCCTCAAATTTCCTCTTTATGTGACACTGGATAGTGCCAGATCACATGGCTGTGCATGGCTGCAAGGGAGACAGGGAAAATGAATATCTGGTAATGATAAAGGGGCTGTGATGTATCTGGTTCCATTTCTATTGCTGTGATAAAATATCCTGACAAAAAGCAACTTAGAGAAGAAAGGACTTATTGTTGACAATCCCAGGTTAATTGACCATCGTGGCAGGGAAGTCAAGATAGCAGGAACTTAAAACAGATAGTTTCAACACATCCACAATCAAGAGCAGAGAAAAAGCAATCAATGTAAAAAATGCTTTACTATTCAGCTCACTTTCTTCTCTCGTATACAGTTCAGCACCCAGTCCCAAGGAATGACACTGCCCACAGTGGACTGGGCTTTCCCCCATCAACTAACATAATCAAGATAATCCCTCAGAGACTTGTCCATAGGCCAACCTCATCTAGACAGTCCTCATCTTAATTCTTCCCTGGTGATTCTAGATTGTGTCATATTGATACCCATCACACTACAGTGGCCAAGAACAATTAAGATACTTTGAGGTTAGGAACGTTGCAAAATAATTAGAATAGCTCCAAGGTAGACAGCTAAATGTGTTTGCTAGGCTCAGTCCTAGATGCACAGAAAAAGGACTTCAGAGGCCAAAATGATACTGCTCCATAACAAAAATGCTCTGATGCAAAACATCTAGTAGTTTGGGGTTCAGGGTTATAGCTCAGTGATAGGGCCCATTGCCTTATGAAGTCCTAGAGTGTCAGTATCCAGCACCGCAAACAAAAATAAACAAGCCCTCCAGTAACTGGATTTTGAGACCAGTGTATTTAAGTTGGTTTTTGTTTTGTTTTGTAGCATGTGTTGTAGTCCTTGTATTTATAGCAGTGGGAAAATCAGATAAAACACTTTGCCATCATAGTAATCATATTCTTGTAAATATATTTTAGCAGAAAGCCGTGGATTCTATGCACATTAGTATTTTTTTCTAGTTGTAATTAGGCTTTTCAATCAGGAACTGTAAAACATGCCCGTAATCCCAGTAGAGGCAGAAGGATCAAGAGTTCAAGGCCATCTCTGGCTACATAGCAAGTTCAAAGCCAACCACGGATACAGGAGACCCAGTTTGAGACAAATAATTAGGTTTCTCATGGCTATGGACCAGCGCTCCAGTGCTTCTCTTGCTAAGACACTGTAACAAGTATACTATAATGTGGAAAGTAAAGGTTAGGGAGAAAGCTATAGCTGGTAAATATATAAATAAAGCTGTATTGAAATACTCAGTTCACAAAATGTTATTCAAATTAAAAAAACTATAAAGATCAAAGGGACCAAGTGTGTTGACAGATATTTGTCATCCCGTCACTCTCAGGCTCACAGAGTAGAAATGCCTTGCTGTATTGACTGTGGATCAGGTACTGGATTTTCTGTATGCAACTCAGAATGCTGATTTTTCATTCCAAGCAGTCACATACCCCACTTTGAATTTAAAAAACAGATATTCTAGGGCTGGGAGATTTGCTCAGAGGGTAAGAACTCTTGCTGTGAAAGCATGAAGACTTAAATATGGATTACGTCTGTACCCCCCTGTTGGGGGGGGCATAAAAGACAGGCAGATCGAGGGAGCTCCATGGCCAGCCAACCCAGCTAAAATGGTGGCTCACATGTGAGTACACACACACACACACACACACACACACACACACACACACACACTTCAGCCTGCATGACTCTGGGATTGACCTGACTGGGGTGATGGAGGAATAAGAAAATTACAGACATGTGTATAGAAATCTGGGATTGGGTGTGGGCTGTGTGCTCTAATTGAGCTGCACTAGTAGCGGACTGGACACTCAACCCATTTATTACATACAGTATGAAGGAGGAGGGGATGGGCTAGCAAATCTCAGTAGGAGGTCTCTATAGGAAAGCAGTCTCAGGTTAAAGTATGTCAGAGGGGAAATCTTTGATTGATAGTTTCTGCATACACTGATTTTAGCTAAAGGTCAACCATTTATAAACATCTGTATTTAGACCAGGGGAAGGTTTTGCTATTTGTCTAATCCTGGGCTGGGGAAGGTTTTGCTATTTCTATGGGTCTGAGGTACCGGAGTCCATGACGCGGCCATGCTTATATCACTAATACACATTTACTCTGGATTTCATCTCCCTATTTCCCCCCCACACACAAATTTTAAAGAAATAGATATTCTGATTTCACATATCAGTACCTGGGCTTATGTAGGTCCTCCAAGAGACAAAGATACACCATGGGCGAAATAAAAATCAGCTTTCTGAGTTGCATATACAAAATCCAGTACCTGACCCACAGAAAACATAACAAGGCATTTTTATTCTTGAGCATGGGAGTACTGGGATTGCAAATATATGCCAACAGACTTGGTTCCTTTAATCTTTATAGATTTTAATTCGAATAACATTTTTGTGAAGTGAGTATTTTGATACAGCTTTATTTTTGTAGCTATTTACCAGATCCATCTTTTTTCCTTAATCTTTACTTTTGACTTTATAGTATCTTTATAGTGTCATACCAAGAGAAACCCTGGAGGGCTGCTCCATTCACTTTGCAGACAACAGAGGCCCAGTACCTCCACTCTCCATTCACATGTTTAACATTCTGACTTTGAGTTTTATGCTTATTTCTTTCCTATCTTTATCTACTACTTCCATGGTGAATAGGATTATAGTGTAGATAAGAACGACATAAATAAGGATCTAGCCAATACATGAGGCAAACTTAGACCTGCCCTGCCTAAAAAGGATCAAGTGAAACAGTACAGAGAAATTTGGAATCTAGTTTTGTTAAAATACACTAGAAAAAAATGAAAGTAAAGTTCCTTTCTTTACTAGTTTGAGATAGAAAACATTTCAGATTAGGAAAACCCAAACACAAACAGGAATTTCTATTTGTGTGTATTTTTACTTGTTTGAGTGTCCTGTGCATACTCTGCTGTCATCAAACTTGCTATGTAGTTGATGATGACTTTGAACTCTTAAAACCTCATCCTCTGCTTTCCAGTGCTGAGATTACAGGTATATATCATAGTGATTAGCAGACAAAAGAGTTTAAGAGGACAGTTTTCTTGCTTTTGCCTGTCTTTTGGGGGTGTGTGGTGGTTCTCACTAAATAACTCAGACTGGTCTGACACTCAGCTTCTCAAGTGCTAGAGGATTCCAGACATGTGTCACCACACCTGCGCTGACGTTTTCCAGGCCGTTTTGTTTGCAATATGTTGATCGTCCACCATCAGTTAGGCTGAAACTATGTGCCTATTCATTACCTTACAATTTGCTAAAGTAAGAAGACGTTCATCTCTAAGCAGAAAGTCAAAAAGGGGGAAACATTGCTTGAAGGCCTCCAAAATGCTGAATGTGCCCATGAGAGAGGAACTTGAGGGTGACAGCCTCCGACCCCATGATCATTTAGGTTTCTAGATGATTTCTTGTTTCTAAGTTTGGACCACTGATTTTGCAGAACCCTGTTTCCAGTGGTGGTGGTTGTTATAGACAGCTGTGGTCATGAGCCTGCCAGTTCCTCAGAGTACTCTCAACACCAGTTTACTCCCAACAAGTCTGGGCTGTCAAGCCTGTACCTGCTGGTGGAGAAGAGTGTAACTAATTGCACGTCTGATAAGAAGAATTTGGAAAATAGTTGATAGCCATTACTTGTTAGGCATATTGACTTCGGGGACCATTAGTTATGTTTTGGGGATATTAGTTCTTCATCTATAAAATGGAGATTCACATTTCTATGTTTAATTTTGAGAGATTACATGGGATAATTGATCAATGAGTGCTCAATTAATAATACTGCCTACTACTGTTAATCCCTCATTTACTTAACATGCACTTATTATGTAGTCTCAACATGTACGTACTGAGCTAAATACTGAATATATGGGAACAGTTGCTATTTCTATTTAGTCATTTGGCCAATCCATATTTTTATGAAGTTACAGTGTATTTGGGCTCTGTGCCACATATAGAAACTATAGTAGTAAATGAGAAGGATCCTTCAGGACTTTAGATACATATTTTGATTCTACCAATAGGACACTTTTTTTCTTATTAATTCTTTGGATATCTTTGGTGAAATCTTCTCTTTTGGCTTGGATGTAGCTCAAGGTAAGAGTACTTATTTAGTATACACAAGGTCTTGGCTTCAATCCTCAGCATCACAAAATATAATGTTGGGCACTATAGCATACACCTGTAATCCCTGCACTAGGGAATTGAAATCAGGAAAAATTTTAAATGAAGGCCATATAGGGAGACCCTGCCTCAGGAACCAAGGACTGTGGCTTTAGTTCAATGATAGAGTGATTAAGTACCTAGTATATACCAGGCCCTGGGGTCCACCCCTCTCACCACAAAACAAAACTAAAAACTGTTCAGTGAGAGAGTTCTCAGTCAGATGCCTTCCTACACCATACCTGGTTCTGACTGATTAATGGGCCACAACAGGGGTTATCAAAATTCAAGAAGCCTATGCCCACATAGGTAGGTAGAGTTAATGGGAGCTTCAGTTTTCTTTCTTCTGTTTAGAAGAACCTAGCATACTGAGGGAGAGATTTCACTGACGAACTGAGGGGAGAAATTCTGCTGTAAGCCAGAGAAAAAAATATAGAAGCATTACAAACCAAAATGTCTGCTCCAGACTTCCCTCTAAATGCCAGAACAGGCTAGAGGACTTGTCTTTCCCCGGTAAAGAGGGGAAAAAGCGTGTTCTTACAGTTGTCTTCCTATTTACAGCCTTTAGTTGAGTGTTATTCATCCCGTTCTTTCCGGCTGGGAGGGACGAGGGGGTAGAAAAGTGGTAAGAATTTCATTGAGTCTCAACCCTTCAAGTAGGCAGAAGAAGGAAAGAAAGAAGTCTTTATGGTCCTCTGTCACAGAGAGAATAAGCTACAAAAGCTGAGCTTTTTCGCATTGCCAGCACTCATGTTCTCTCACGCATTATAATGCCACAGAGGACTGCTGTCTCTTTCCTTGCTCAATGCCCTTCTCTGTTAAACAAGCTTTCAGTAGGAGGCATTGAAGTTCAAGAACAGGAGAAATATATAGAGAAAAAAAACATTTAAGGCAGTAAGAAAATAAATTCTTTTCAATTTTAAAAACCTTGAAGCGTTTAAGTTTAGGATGATGGCTTAATCAGTTCCATCAAGGATGCTTTGAATATGTATAATGGACACAGGTTATGAACTAGGATATAAAAGTCATTGTTTTTCTAGTTCTAATTATGTCGTGGATTTTTTGTTTTGTTTTTGGTGGTAGATAAGTGCATAAAATATATTTGACACTGAAAGTGTAAAATTTAATGTGAAACTCGACGGTTTCCGCTCCAAATGCCTGTTCTAACTGTGTTGAGTTGTGTTGAATTTAGGTCTGGTTAATTTTGGTGTGTGTGATGCTTTGATTTATTTGTAATGTTTTTAAGCAAGGAAGTTTGTAAAATTTAAAAATCAGGAGGTTCTGGGAGTGATTTTGAGGTTGGCATATCACATAAGAAGCTGTTTTCTCATGCACCAGATCATCCTGCCACTGTAATGGCCCTAATTTTCAATGAGATGGAATGTGAATGTTATTTATAATGTAGCTTCTCCCAGTTTTATATTTTGCTCATGGAATTTCATTGTTCAAATTTATCTAGTTGAGAATTGAAGCCTGGATTAGTACCAAACTAACCTTTGAAAGAGAGAATTGTTCAGCATCTTTGTTGAGGATCTGCTTTCCATCATCCAATCAACTAAGTGTTGTATTTTTTCCATTGACACAGTGTCTTGATACATATCCCAGGATGCCCGTGAATTGATCATTCTACTTCAGTCTCCTGAGTGCTGGCATTACAGGAGCATGCAATTATGCCCAGGCCCCAATCAAGGAAGTCTTACATATTGAGAATAAACTATATGTCAGATGCAAAGCTTAAAAGGCGACTCCTGCCTTTGATAAGTAACAGTATCACTGCTGTACTGGGATGAACAATCCAATTATTAAAGGAAGAATACAAAGAAAAATTACAACACAGAAAATTATCAGGTAAGACTTTGTGAAATAAATTGAGGGCATGTAAAAGCTGATCGTGAATAAAAGAGTCAGGAAATCCTCTTAGATCTAAGGCTTTATTTGGGCCTTTAAAAATATCCATAAAGGCTGGAAAGCAACTTAATGAAGGGTGTACAGTGTTATCAGACCAGAGAAAGAGATGAGAATTTCAGATTCTGTTTCCCATCTGTAAAATGAGCCAAGAAGCCAGATATAAGCCCCCTCTGTGGCTGAGACCGTTGCCTTCACTTTATTATCATTATTATTATTGATATTATTATTTACCTTTATTTGTGTGTGTGTGTGCGCGTGCGTGTGTGCGCACGTGTGTGTGCTTTAGTGCTGGGATGGAACTCAGAGCCTTGTCTATACTAGACAAGCCCTGTACCATGGTGCTATACTGTAGCCTGTTTTCACTCCTATTGTTCCAGTATTCAGCAGTTTCTCACCTAGGACAGTCACTTGATATGTGTGTTCTATGTGATTTATCTAGAACAACACAGTGCATGGGAGAGAAGGTTTGGGTGCTAGTTTACCTGGGACAAAGATCACATGAGTAAGCAGTCAATTTCCCTCAGTAACTTGGCACTTAGTTCAGAATTACCCTGCCAGAGGTGTGTTAATTCTCCCAGAGCATCAAACTAAGTTCTTCAACAGTCAGGCAAAGGAAGGCTCTTGCCTTTAGATATTCACTTCTTCTGAGGACACATAGCTCCAGTTGCTTACATGGAAGATTCACCTGGGTTGGCAGTGATGGTAACCCTGTGGTCAGGAGGAAGGGGACTCGGTTTTAAAGGTACAGGGTACCTGGCCATGTTTCATTGGTACCTTTAGTTTAAATGACATTCTTTAATTAGCCAGGCATGTAGGTGTATGATAGTGTGTGGCATAGCATATTAAGTATAAAATCTTATTTTGGAAAACTCTAATTGTATAATAAAGAGTTTAAGAAACTGGAAATTTTAGTTTGGATAATTTTGTAATTTCTTTCTAAGTGCAGAATTCCCTCAAATGTCACGTTCTCAGTGTGGCTTTATAAGTCACTGTTCTATGTCATCACTGAGATGTCTTCCATGCTCTGTCATGATAGAATGAATTGAATTATTTGCTGCTGCTTCTGAGAAAGGGTGGCACACTGTGCACTAGAGTAGTTATAATGCATTTGGTGACATTTTCCCCTTTTTCTCTCTAGTGATGATGAACTCCTAGGTGTTAGGAACTCTCCTTATCTTTTTTGTTTGTTTGTGTGTTTTTTTTTGTTTTGTGTTTAAGATTTATTTTATGTATTATGAGTGTTTTGCGTGCATTTATATGTATGTACCATGTGCCTGTCTGGTGCCCGTGAAGGTCAAGAGGGTGTTAGATCCCCTAGAACTGTAGTTACAGATGGTTTTGAGTCAAAACTGGGTCCCCTGGTAGAACAAGAAGTTCTCTAAACTGCTGAGCTATCTCTCCAATCATTATTTTTAAACTTTGTGTGTGTGCGTGTGTGTGTGCATGTGCGTGCCTGTGAACATGATAGTTCAAAAGATAATGGCTATTCTTTTGAAATTAATATTTTATGTCCATCTTTCTGAATGTCATTTTTTTCTTTTCTAAAAACCAAGTATGAGAAACTTGTGAAGCATAAAGAACGTGGCAGTGTGTTCTGAACTGAATGGATCTTGTAATAATGCTATTCACATAGAACTATAATTTTTCCTTGAAACATGGGCAGCTTTAGCTCACAGAGCACAGCCTCCCACACAGCTTGGAGCCAAGAACTGCCCCATGCTGTCTCTATGCTCAGCACTCCTTATCTGTGTTTCTCTGGCTCCATTCTTCTCGAAACCTTATCCACACTCCCACAGCTTGGGGACTTGATCCATGAACTCTCCTTTTTTTGATCTGTGTAGGCTCTGTACCCAGCTCAGGACTTAATATATAGTGACTCAATAAAAGAATTCAGTAAAACTGAATTACTATATTGGCTCTCTATATTTAATATGTATTTTAATATGGATTCTCTTTCTCCCCTCTTTTTTCTCTCTTCTATCCTCTCATCTCACAATATATAGCTCAAGCTGGCTTTAAACTCATGATTTTCCTGTCTCAACATTCACAGTTCTGGGATTAGAGGTTTATGCCATCATCAGTAACACTTGACTGAATATAAGTCATTCATGGAACTGTTTTACAAATGTTTCTGAGCAGAGGAGTGAAGGAGGAATGGGCTCCTTGTGGGATGTGCTCAGAATCCAGAGAAAAATTGAGTTTCAAAACAGATAAACTTGTGCACAGTACTCACAAAGCTTTAGCTTCTGTTCCCAGCAACACACTAACACATGCACACATGCACAAACAAAAGCACCCCACACACGCACATGAAGGGAGGGGACACAGAAAGAGAGAAGAGAGAGTGAGAGAAACAGACAGAGATTTTAATAGTTTGACTTAATTCCTATGAGTTCAGACATTGACAAAAAAGCCTGAGAAAAACCAACCCAAGGTATACAAATTAAAAATCTGGAGGAATATCGTTTTAGATGCAAAGTTCTAGATGTCATTGGAGAAATTATTTGGTGCTGGAAAACACAGTGCTGATTAATTAGTCAACTAATTAACTAGTTAATTAATAATCACAAAGTTAAATTAGTGTATCACAAATAATCAAAAGACTCATCCAAGTTTTAATGTATAGTTTGCATTATAGTGTTCAGGCAAAAAATCTGAAATAACTTAGTTTCTTTTTTCTGCACTTGACATGGCATATTATAAATGACAGAGACCTAGGAGAATATCTCCATGGTGAGTGCCTAAAGTTATAGATAAGAAATGATTTTAAGCCGGGCGGTGGTGGCACACACCTTTAATCCCAGCACTCGGGAGGCAGAGGCAGGAGGATCTCTGGGAGTTCGAGGCCAGCCTGGTCTACAAGAGCTAGTTCCGGGACAGGCACCAAAGCTACAGAGAAACCCTGTCTCGAAAAAAACCAAAAAAAAAAAGATTTTAAAATTTGCATTTAAAATAGCAGCATCATTCATGGTAGCCCCAAAGGAGAAACAACGTAAGTGTCTATCAACTGATGGGTAGATGAGCCAAATAAGTTATGCCTGACATTTCATTCCACACGAAAAAGAAGTGGGGGCTGATGAGATGGCTTAGTGGGCACAAACATTTACTGGGCAAGCCTGATGACCTGAGTTAGATTTTTCAGAACTGATGGTAGAAAGAGGGAATCATTCCCCAAATTTGTCCTCTGACCGCCATGTATGAGCCATGACAAATGCACACACACTTACAAGACACATATCTACATACCTATGCACATGCATGTGCCTTTCCCTCTAACCTACACAGTAAATGAAATTAAAATATAAGACTAGTGAGTTACTGATACATAAATGGTCCTCAGAAATGTTCTTTTAAGTGAAAGATATGCCATGAAGGACCAGCGCATTTTGGATATTTCAATTTGTATGACATATCCAGGATAGGAGAATTCATAGATAGAGAAGAAATCTTAATTGTTCAGGGAAAGAGATTGGGCAATGACTTCCGGGATATGAGACGTGCAATTTCTTATTGGAATAGAGAGAATATTCTGGATGGTAGTGACAGTCCTAACTGCTATGAAGGAAAAGCTGAGAGGTGCTTATCATAGCTTGGGAGTCAGTAGAGTTGGGGGTGGATCAGTGGTATTCAGGGCAGCCTATTTTTTGGGAAATGAGTTGAAGAAGTTGGCCAAGGACAGAGTGAAAGGAAGGGCTTTTAGGGAAAGGCACAATGGGTATGAAATCAGGAGCTGGGCAGTGGAGCAGCCTAGTAATTGGGAAGCTCAGAGAAGGCTAGGAGGAAGGTGATAAGGAGGAACAGGAGGAGGAGGAGGCAGCAGTGGCGTAGGTTGGTGGCTGGGAATGAGGGGATTAGCAAAGATCAGTGGCCCATGCAGAACAGTCTTGTTTTTATTCAAAAATTAGTGGCCAGCCTTTAAAGTGAAAGATTCATATGATTATATTTTGCTTTCAGTTCATTGTGTTGGAGGAGGGCAGGAGAGATGAAGAGTGGATCAAGAAGACGAAGAGTGGATGAAGAATGTCTCTACTAGGAGGACGCCACATGAGGGCAGGTTACAGCAGTGGGGAAAGGTTTGAAATGCTTTTGAGAAGTTAAAAATCAGTACTTTTATAGGCAAGGTTTTTGCCACACAATCATCGCCTTTGACTTCGTGGCTTGTATCATGGTTCAATACTTCCTTTGGAGGGTGTACATTACTGTGGTGTTCAGAAGGCAACCTTGACTCCCTCCTTAGGCACTGTCCATATTGTTATTTTGAGACAAGGCTTCTCACTGGCCTGGACCTTTCCAAGTATGCTAGGATGGCTGACCACTGAGCCCTAGGAATCTGCCTGCTTCTGCAATCCCAGCACAGTGATTACATCAAGTGCTACCACACATGGTTTTTAAAAACAAAAACAACACAAAAGCAAGGATTTTTGGGAATCAACCCAGGTTTGAGCTATCTCACTAACCCTCAATAGTTCCTTTTTCTCTGGTTGGTAGAGAATATGAAACTCTTATTTCCTCTCAATAATTCCCTCTACTCCCTGCAAAGTTCAGTGTTAGACATGCAGGGAATTTCTCAGTCCGCATGTCTTTCCATCTGCAAAAGGAAGATGAATCACCAAATCTATCTGTCATTCTACATGTGGATGTGTGGCCTTGTACTATTTTTTAAATGGTTATGTTAACCATTCATTGAAATGTAGAAAACCCAGTAGGAGTTTCTTTAAGAATACACTCTTCAAGAAACAGACTCATACGTGTCACCTAGACTGCCTAGGACTACAAACCTAATATGTACTTGAGAATGGATGACCTGGAACTTCTTACCCTCCTGCTCCCATCTCCTGAGCACTAGAATTGCAACTCATCTTGGAACAAAGCCAGCACATTGTGAATACTAGGCAGACATTCTACCAACCAAGATATGTCCAGCCCAATTATAAATGTTTAAGAATGGCTTCTGATGGTATTTTTAGATGAGTTATCTAAAGCTGACTATCACATTTTCCACTACTTTAGATGACACACACCTTTAATCCCAATGCTCTGGTCTACAGAGTGAGTTCCAGAACACTCAGAGATATACAGAGAAACCCTATCTCGAAAAACAAAACTAAGTTCCACCACTTTAGAATGGAAAATTCATTGTTTTTTAATTAAAAGGCTTTAGATCCTAGTGTCTTGGGACTAATGCACTAGCGAGCAATGGAAGATACCAGCTATTTTTCCTCCATCTGTAAGCTTTGGCATTCTTGTTTCTGTATCTATTTTTGCTTAGTGATTGGCTAAGTATATTCTAGAACAAGGCAGAATCTGGCCACTATAGTTTAGGTCTTTGATTTGAGATGACAGTTCATACTTGGATGAAATTCAACAAATTCTTTGTATGTGAAAGTAGGATGCTGGGGAGATGTTAGTAGAATTAGAAGCAATCATTTGAAATGAATTGTAAATAAGAGTATAGTGTGATACACCTGTAATCCTAGCTATTCAGGAAGTTGATTCAGGAGGATTTTGAGTTCAAGGCCAGCTGGGAAATATAATGACAATCTGTCTGGGAAACGAACTGAGGCATCTGGGCTAATACAAGCTCTCAGCCTAAGTCATCATTTTAACATGTGAAATGTAGCTAAAATTATGGTGAGGTAAGTGTGTCATTCATTTTGTTTGCAAAATTTAAGGGAACACTGAAACAGCAACAAAAAAAAGATAATGAAGATTGTGCTGGCTAGTCTTATGTCAGCTTGATACATAAATGAGTTATCTGAAAGGAGGGATCCTCAACTGAAAAGATGCCCACATAGATCCAACTGTAAGGCATTTTCTTAATTAGTGATTGATGGGGGAGGAGGGCTCAACCCACTGTGGGTGATGCCATCCCTGGGCTTGTGGTCCTGGGTTCTATAAGAAAGTAGACTGAGCAAGCCATGGGGAAACAAGTCAGTAAGCAGCTCCCCTCCATTGCCTCTGCATCAGTTCCTGCCTCCAGTTTCTGGCCCTGTCTGAATTCTGCTCTGACTGCTTTCAGTGATGAACAGTGATGTAGAAATGTAAGTCAAATAAAACTTTTCCTTCCCAAGTTCCTTTTGGTCATGGTGTTTTATCACACCATTAGAACCCCTAAGACAAAGGTAGAAATATTTCTATGTAATATTTTTGAAAATCAAAATTTGCAATCAAGGCATTTGCCTGTCTCACTTCACCCTAGTTCCAGCAATGCTTGGCATTGGTGGTTTCCCTACTTAGTAACAAAGGGAATGAATGATGAGGTCAACCATCAGCTAGGTTTCAGACATCAGTAAAAATCAGGGATGAAGCTTCCAAGTGACATATGAGGTAAGAAGTTAGGGAAAGCCTGGAATAGAGACTGTGTTGGAAGGACATCTCTCCCTGTTATGTATTTCTGGAAACATTTGCCTAACATCTGTACTTTAAGAGGCAGTGCTATTATTATTACAATGGCAGGTACATCCTCCACAAGGCACATAGAATAGCATCTTGCATCCCTCTGTGTAAAGAAAGTTTCTAGAATATCCCTGTGGATACTACTCTGTTGTAGCACTTGAAAGAAACTGCAGTGTAATTGAAATTAGCAGTGAAGTGGAAACAATGGAGAAGAAGTAGGAGCATGGCAAGAACTTAAAGCACATGAAAGTCTGTATACAAGAATGGCACTAGACTTGCTCTGTATTGTATCAAGGATAGCTTCCAAGAAGAAGCGATTAGCTTAGCATTACATTTAATGACAGGGTTGGTCTCTGGAGAGATGTCTCAGTGGTTTAGAGTTCTGGCTGCTTTTCTAGAGGATCTGAATTGGGTTTGTAGCACCCATACCAAGTGACCAACAACTACCTGTACCTCCAGCCTCCAGTTCCAGGAGATGTGATTCTTTTATCTGGCCTCTGTAGGCACACAGTTGTGTGTGTGTGTGTGTGTGTGTGTGTGTGTGTGTGTGTGTGTGTGTGTGTATTCCCTAAATAACTGCTCTAAAAAAATGGGGAAATTCTGGGCCAAATGGTCACAGAATGGCAATTTAGATATACGGGACAGATTGAATGAAACCTGTGTTTTAAAGTTTCTGCAAATTCCTATTTTGTTTCTTTCTAGACTGGTTCTCAGGAAATATTCAACACCTCTATATTATGTATATGTGTTTTAGATTAATTCCATAAAATTTAGCTAGAGGGAACATTAAGATGCAATTGTACCATCTGTCTTTGCCTCAAGTTGCAAATGAAATTTGCTCAACTAATTCATGAAAATGGTTTGATAGCTTTTTCTCTGTTTTTGCACTGTATCTTTCATTTTTAAGGCATTACAACTTGATTAATTGGAAAATGTGCTCTGTTTTCACACCCATGCAAATTTCTCTTTTGACTGTGAGGGACAGGGTGGGTGACTGAAAATACCTTGTTTTGGTCTTAGGAGCCTTGAACTAAAGTATTGGTTCTGTCAGTACTGCTTTAGGCATGGCTTCTCACTTCTCTAAACATTTCCTTTGTAAAAATTGTTATAATATATATTGATGTTGTTATTTATGGGTAATTAACAAGAAAGGAAGTAATTGTTGAGATTAGGAACCACCAGAAACATGGACAGTGAGGATTTAAGATAAATATGGATCAGAAGATTGGGATGTAAAGGTTTTCTTTACAGCTCTGAAATTTAATGCATGCATACTTGCTGAACTGATTTAAGCCAAACTCATTCATTTCTTGATCCCAATTCTATTCACCTCCAATTCAATATTGCCTGACAATATGGATTAGATAATCACTGAGGACAGTGTGAAATGTAAGCAAATCATATTTAAATGAACCAGCTATAGTATCTTGATCACTTGGGTGAAACTGTTTATAGAATATTGTTTAATCTAGGATTATTATCAGATTAATTGCTCACTTTTTACTATTTCTCCAAATTAGAAGTTCACATGTTGTGCTGATTCTGGCCCTCAAGTATAATACAAGCAGCATATCTGGTAGTGCAGTTATGCATGCTATGTTTGCCATTAGATTTTAGGGACATTTATAGCACCAGGCATTGTCCATGAACTGGGAGATGTTATTTCTTTGCGTTAGAACACAGACTTGAGTGTTGGTCATCATCAGTTGTCCACAGGACTTACATTTGGGTCAGGCTTAATGGGTAAGGAATAGTTATGGGTAACTTGTGACCTACTGTATTCGTCATCGTGCTTCAGAACTATGTTTTTTATTAAAATTCATTTTGTTTGATGTGTATGTGTGTTTTGCATGCAATGCCTTGTACCTGAGGAGGCCAGGGCACTGGATCCACTAGAACTGGAATTACAGCCAGTTGTGAGCTACTATGTGGGTGCTGGAAATTCAACCTGAGTCCTCTGGAAGAGCTGCCTGGGCTCTTCTTAACTGCTCAACCATTTCTTTAGTCCCCAGAAAAATAGTTTTTATCCGGGGAAACTGCACCTGCAGTTTTCCTTTGAAGACGTAAGTCATAAACAATGCCACACCAGTTTGGAATTATGATTAATAGGGTGGTATTTATTTAAAGGGGAAAAAACTTACAGATCACTGTCAGCCCTCTGCGTAAGCAGGAAGGAAGTCAAGTCACCAGCGGAGCAGGAAGTGAAGAGAGAGAGGAGAGGGAAGTGGCCGCTTTTTTAAAGGGAGAGAGACCACGCCCCAAGGGGCTGGTATCTCAACGGCGATAGGCTGGAGGAGTGGGAGGACCTCCCGTAACACCTCCCCCTTTTGTTTAAATAAGAGAGTTCTAAACCTACTATGAAATTATATACAATAAGTACAAATATCCTATTCTAACTAGCTTAGGTCTTGTATAATAAATAACTTGGCCAAGTCATGAGAGAAAAGTAACTACATCTATATAGTCTTCAACCCCATCAAAGATCTGAGAAGGGAAATAATGTTACCTGGTTAATTAGGAAGTTCAATAAAACAACTTCCAAAACATGCAACAAATCACAGAGACAACTAGCTACGTAGGCAATCACCCAAAGTCACATTAGCAGCGTTGAAGCAAACAACTTTGGCTAAGGCCTAACATAACTGACACACCATTTTCAAAGGCAAGCAACTTTTCAAAACTATCTTACCCTGTCTTGGCAGGATAAGACAATCCTGTTTTATCCATTAATGCATGCTCTGTATCTTTGTCGGTGGTTGAGGTACGGGCATTTCTTTGCCCAAAGGCCAGTTCTGCTAAAAAGAAAGGCTCCAGGTGGAGTGTCTTTGGTGCTCAACATTCTCTCGGGAATAGAGTGGTGTTGCCAGGAGCAATTGTGTCTCACTACCACAAAACTCTGAGTTAGATTAAAGGCCATTTTCTACAGCTCTTTGAAGAAGTTGAAGATTATCTATCTATACTGAGTATAATCTCTATATATCTAAAGAACCTGATTAGTCTAATTATAAATGACAAACTTAGATGACTATTAGTCTATATAATTCTCAATATCTATCTAACTTAAAGATTAAGACAATAAACAACTGTGAAACAAATGAGGACAATGACCTCCAAATATAAACAATGTACAAATATACATTGCAGTAGGTAAATATATATCAATACACAAACATTATATAAGTATCTTAATCAGAGGTAGAAATGTACACAGCAATATGGTAAATATATACAATACAATATATGTCAATACATAAAAATGTTTTAAACAAGGTAGAAACATGCATGCATACAATAGTCAATATAATTTAACTTTGTATCAATATACAAGAATCTATACCAATATATTTGTCTAAAAACAGTAACTCACAATTACAAATCTATTATCCCATCATCCCTCTTTTTTTTTTCAAAATGATCCCTGAGCTTATAAAATTCCTCCCCCAACCCTCAATCGTATACTAATTATAATCAACCCCTAAATGTTGTCCCTAAACCCAAGGGCAAACTTTACTGGGAGAGGGGACGTCGTCCTCTAGAATTACTTCCAGCTGTCATGGGGGCGACGTTCTTTCTGGGGGATCCTGTGAAAGTAAAATGATGGTTAAATTTCAAGATCAATGTCTTTTAAAATTGCCAATAGTCTCTGAGTATTTTGTGCAGGTCTGGCCAAAATGTTGTACAAGATGTGCACCATTTCAGCTAACCAAGTTGGAACTGTCTTGTGCAACTGGTACCCAAAGCAGGTCTTGTTGTAGCGCTATCAGTATCATGACGTCATATCAACCAGGTGGAGTTGTTGTTATGGGGCCCCATCTTCTTCCTGGAAACTTCAAATGTCACTTCAGGAAAAACTCATTGTTCATTATGAAAAACTTAAGCATTAATCATATAGACATATATATATATATATATATATATATATTCAATGAAAGACATGATAGATATATTCAATGAAAAGTATGATAGATATGAAGAAAAGCAAAGATGTTTTCTAAACTCATATTTCTTTCTGTCCCACATCATGGCTCTTGACATGAGACAGAAACTCCAGAAACTCTGGGTTTTTCTCTTACTAACAGGCTTGGAATTGGAGAGGGACTGAGCCAGAGTCCAACTTCAAAACCAGCTTTATAAATTTAGAAATATGGTTTAATATTACTTACACAACCCATTCAGTTTTCTTGATATTTCCTATCGGGCAGGTATTTTTCCATCTGTCAGTATCCAAACATCCAGGGTCCCTTGAATTTCTCAAAGATGAGTGTTTTCCTGTGGAGATAAGAACTGAACCCTGCCCCCATTCTATATGTTTTTCTTACCAACTGTATGAATATCATCATTGTGGATGAGTTGTCATTTCTCCTTTCCAAGAGGTTTCTCCTCTTCAAATCGAAACTTTATTAATTTTGATGGTATCCACAATTTTTCTTCTCCTGTGGAAACAAGAGCAAAACCCCTTCCCCAACGTAGCACATCTCCTGGCTTCCACTGAGAGGTCAGCACATCTTTGAAATAAATCGGTTGATTTAGTTCAGCAGACTTTTCCATTATCCAATGTCTTTCTGCTGCTGTCGTTCCTTTCTCATTAGCGTTAAGAAAATTCAAGGTTAATAAAGCATTATGTAATCTATTTCTGGGGGTATTTTCGGTCCCTTTCTGTTTGTTCAGCATATCCTTTATAGTACGATTTGATCTTTCTATAACTGCCTGACCTGTAGGATTATTTGGTATACCTGTAATGTGTTTTATATTATAATAATCAAAAAAGCGTTTCATTTTCTTAGATACATATGCTGGACCATTATCTGTCTTTATTTGCGCAGGTATACCCATGATGGCCATAACTTCCAATAAATGTGTGATTACTGAATCAGCCTTTTCTGAGCTCAGGGCAGTAGCCCATTGAAAACCTGAATGAATACGTGTCTATGGTGTGGTGTACATATTTTAATTTACCAAATTCTATAAAGTGGAACACATCCATCTGCCAGATTTCATTTCTCTTAGTGCCCTTTGGGTTACTCCCTGCAGGCAACGGTGTTTGATTATAGAAAGAACAAGTAGGACATCTCTTTATAATGTCCTTAGCTTGTTGCCAAGTAATGGAAAATTCTTTCTTTAGGCCTTTACTATTGACATGATGCTTCTTATGAAATTCTGAGGCCTGCAACACACTTCCAATCAATAATTGATCAATCTCAGCGTTGCCTTGGGCTAGAGGACCAGGCAGACCTGTATGGGAACGGATGTGTGTTATGTACATCGGACAAAGCCTGTTCCTGATTATGTCTTGTACCTGGATAAACAATGAAGTCAACTCTGTGTCATCTGGTATAAATTCAGCGGTTTCAATATGCAAGATAACTCTTTCTGCATATTGTGAATCTGTAACTATATTAAGAGGTTCTTTAAAATCCCTTAGCACCATAAGAATGGCATATAATTCTGCCTTCTGGACAGAATTATAAGGGCTTTGTTCCACCTTACTCAATTCATCTGACTTGTAACCTGCTTTCCCTGATTTATTTGCATCAGTATAGAACGTACGGGCTCCAGTTATTAGAGCATCACGTACAATTCTAGGAAGAATCCAAGAAGTTCTTTTTATGAGGTTAAGTCTACCACTTTTTGGATAGTTGCTATTAATTTCTCCCAAAAAATTAGCACAAGCTCTTTGCCATGGTTCATTGTCTTCCCATAACTTTTTTATTTCTTCAGTAGTAAAAGGCACTATAATTTCTGCTGGGTCTATACCTGCTAGTTGACGAAGTCTCAGCTTACCTTTTATAATTAATTCAGAGACTTTTTCCACATAAGTTTTTAATTTTTTACTTGGTTTATTAGGTATAAATATCCACTCTAAAATAATATCTTCCCTCTGCATTAGAATCCCTGTAGGAGAAATTCTGGAAGGCAATATGACTAGGATGCAGCTAAGATTTGGGTTCACCCTATCCACATGTGCCTCCTGTAATTTTTCCTCAATCATTGTCAGTTCCTTTTCTGCTTCAGCTGTCAGTTTTCTTGGACTATTCAAATCTTTATCACCATCTAAGGTTTTGTTTAAATGGACTATTAGATCAGGTGTTATCCCAACAGCTGGTCGTAGACTGGAAATGTCTCCTAACAATCTTTGGAAGTCATTAAGAGTCTTTAAGCGGTCTCTCCTAATTTGTGCCTTTTGCGTTTTAATTTTCTCTAACCCTATTCTGTAACCTAGGTAATTAATAGAATTTCGTCTTTGAATATTTTCAGGGGCAATTTGTAATCCCCACCTAGGCAAGACTTTCTTTACTTCTTCAAACATCCTTTCTAAAGTATCTTTATTTGAATCAGATAACAAGATGTCATCCATGTAATGATAAATAATGGACCTGGGGAATTGTTTACGAATTATTTCCAATGGCTTACTTACAAAATATTGGCACAGTGTAGGACTATTGAGCATACCCTGTGGGAGGACAGTCCATTGATTGATATCTCCTATTGGGCTGAGAATTATTATAAGTAGGCACTGTGAAGGCAAATTTTTCTCTATCCTTTTCTTGTAACGGTATAGTGAAAAAACAATCTTTCAAATCAATAACTATAAGAGGCCATCCTTTTGGTCACAGAGAAGGCAAAGGAATTCCAGATTGTAGTGAGCCCATAGGTTGAATTACTTTGTTGACAGCTCTTAGATCTGTCACCATTCTCCATTTACCAGATTTCTTTTTTACAACAAACACAGGAGAATTCCAAGGGCTGGTTGATTCTTCAATGTGGTGAGCATCTAGTTGCTCCTGCACCAGCTGTTCCAATGCCTGTAGTTTATCTTCAGCTAGAGGCCACTGTTTGATCCATATTGGCTTCTCAGTTAGCCATTTTAAAGGTAGGGCTGTTGGTACCTCTAAAGGTTTGGTATTTGCTGTATGTTCTTGTACAGCCTGAATGGCTGGTGACCTTTTTCCATAATACCTCATCATATACTTCCCAGAATTATGAGTTCCTGGAACTACAGGAATGTTAATCTGGGTATTCCATTGCTGTAGCAGGTCACGGCCCCATAAATTTATGGCAATATTGGCTATATATGGCCTTAGTCTTCCTATTTGCCCTTCGGGCCCTATGCATTCAACCCATCTTGTGCTTTGTTTTACACGAGATAGGGTTCCAATTCCCAGGAACTGAACATCTACCTCTTGAAGAGGCCAATTCGGATGCCAAGATTCTGGGGTAATGATACTTACATCCGCACCTGTGTCTAATAAGCCTTCAATAAAAGTGCCATTTATACAGACTCTTAGCTTTGGTCTTTGATCATTAATAGAAGTCTGCCAAAATATACGTTTACTCTGTCCAACTGGGTTTTTTGACTCATCCTCCACATGGATTTCATCATTCAGACCAGTATTACTTTTTACAGCAGAAATTGGAGCTTTTAATTTTCTTGGTGAGGCACGTTCTCCACTGTGACTGGGAATGACTGGGCCACTGTTGGCTTGGGGGCCTGCGAGAGGCCCCTCAAGGAGTTTCCCGACGGTATCGGGTTGCCTTGTTTGTCTGTTGTTGACCTGCATTCATTGGACCAATGTCGGCCTTTACCGCATCTCCTACATATACCTGAAGGCCTAGGTCTCCTATTTTTGTCATTCCCAGAGGAGATAATATTCCTAGAAATTCTGTGCCTGCAATCCCTTTTCAGATGTCCTAATTTACCACAATTAAAACACCTGGCAGTTTGATGTCTCCTCATTGCTGTGGAAATCGCTTCTCCTACCCAAGATTCATCGTTATAGCTAAACGTCTCAACATTCATCGTATGCTGAATCCATTCATCCATAGGTGCTGATCTAGACTTTAAAGACCCAATTATCTTTTTGCATTCTATGTTTGCATTCTCAAAAGCTAGAGATTCAAGAAGTATTCGTCTAGCTTCTGGGTCTGTTACCCCTATGTCCAGAGCCTTAATTAATCTTTGCAAAAAGTCAATAAAGGGTTCTCTCTGTCCCTGCCTAATTCTGGTATATGATTCAACCCTTTTTGCTGGATCTTGTATCCTATTCCAAGCATTTAAAGCTGCTTGGTGACATAGACACAGTACTTCATCATCATAAAGAGCTTGGACCTGTGGATCAGCATATTCTCCTGCACCAAGAATTTGATCTTGGGAAACCTCAATACCTTTTGCTCTTCCTTGCTGTTCCATATGTTTGGATTCTTCTCTGAAATAAATTCCAAACATCAAGGAAGGTCCATTATCTAAAACTGCAGACACTAACTGATGGAAATCATGGGGGGTAGCTCTAGCATTAGAAGCCCAAGTCCTTATCATTTCCTTTACGTATGCAGAGTGCAAGCCAAAATTAACAATAGCTTGCTTAATTTCTTTTATATCATTCATTGCTATTGGCGTCCATCTAGCTTCTCTGACTCCCTTTGAGCCTTTAGAAGTTGACGCTTTGTCAGAATTAAGTATAGGGTATGCTGCTAAAACCTTTGGTAAGCCAGTTCTAATAGCTGGTGTTGGCATTGTATCCTGTCCTTGTGCCTTATTACTCTGTTCACCAGCTCCAATCATTTCTTCAATCATTTCAAGTCTTTTTATTATTGTCTCTTTTGAATCCTTAATCTCCTGACCTGCATGAGTTTCTAGTAAAGATTGTATGGTTCTTAGGAGTGCCATGATCTTCCTAAATGATAGAATATGCAAAAGAATACTGAAACCTAGTAACCAGTAAATTAAGTTATCCCCATAGTCATATAAACGTTGCATGATATAACCCATTGTATTAGTAACCAGAACAGTAAAATTCGCGTTGGAAACGAGAACTGCCATATTACCTATTATCCAGCAGGTGGCATTGTTGCCAAGTCTCGACGAAAACACAGTCCTGTTTCAGAGTCCGCCTAGTATTTGTTAAAAATTGGAAAATGTAAGTTGCTCAACAAAGTAAATGTAATTAAATCAATTCCAGAGATGGAACCAGAAACCAGAATCCAGGGGTAGAGAAGAGCAACCTGGAAGCCGCTTATGCCTCCACGTGACAGAGTCACCCTGAGGGGTTGCAGCTTTCAGCAACTGCGTGCTCTGGTTCGTGCCACTTAAGAGCTGTGCTTGCAAGGGAGATTTAAAAACGACTCAGAAAAGAGCAAACCAGGCGGGCAGAGACTACGCGGGCCTGTGGAGTTTAAATCCCACGTGGGGAGGCCAAGGCCGCCGCTGCAAGGCGCAGGCAGCGGCTGAGGAAGGGAGGGCTCCTGCCAAGCCGCGGCCAGCAGCCGAGCCAGGAAAGGAGAGGTTCTAAAACCAAACGTTGGGTGCCAATTGAAGACGTAAGTCATAAACAATGCCACACCAGTTTGGAATTATGATTAATAGGGTGGTATTTATTTAAAGGGGAAAAAACTTACAGATCACTGTCAGCCCTCTGCGTAAGCAGGAAGGAAGTCAAGTCACCAGCGGAGCAGGAAGTGAAGAGAGAGAGGAGAGGGAAGTGGCCGCTTTTTTAAAGGGAGAGAGACCACGCCCCAAGGGGCTGGTATCTCAACGGCGATAGGCTGGAGGAGTGGGAGGACCTCCCGTAACATTCCTTTTTAAATTTTATTTCACAGTTCTGGAGATTGAACCTAGGACTTTGTATAAGGTTGGGTTTTTATTGCTGTGATAAATCATAACCAACAGAGCTTATTAAATAACGTGTCTGATTAGGCTTATTGTTTTCAAGGGTAGAGTCCATGATATCAGAGTGAAGGCATGGTGGCAGGAACAGCTGAGAGCTCTCTTCTCATACCAGCAATCAGAAAGCAGAGAGCACATTAGGAATGACATGAGTCTTGAACCTCAAAACCTGCTCCCAGTGACAAACCTCCTCCAAAAAGCCACACCTCCTAATCATTCCCAAACAATTCTGTCAATAGGGTACCAAGTATTCAAACATAAGAACTTATGGAGGCTATTCTCTTCCAAACCACCACAGACTTTTCACATGTTTAGTAAATGCACAACCATTGAACTACATCGTTCAGGTTTTTTTTTTTTTTTTGGTTTTTCGAGACAGGGTTTCTCTGTAGCTTCGGTTTTGTTTTTTAAATCATGATCTGTGGTAGCAAATGGGAAAGAATCCTGTTAATCTGGTTGCTATTTAAAGAACAAGTTTGTTCACCAGCCATCTTTGCCAGAGAAGTGTAGCGCTCACTTGTCATCAAAGAAGCTTCTGTTTTCAACAGATAGCGACCATAATAGAAGACCACAACTGGTCAAAATATGCAGAACAACTTATTGTGGAATTCCCATCCCCAGCAGATAACACAACTCCTGCACATTCCTCTTAAAAGAACAGAAAGAACCAGAAAGTTTGATGTGAGATTATATCTCCTAAAATGATAGGGAAGGTGCACCTACATACTACAATACTATGGCTGCCTAAAAAAAATGAGATCACTAATAGGCATGCTAATGTGGGAGGGGGAAATTTCAAGGGGCCCCATCTCTAGACAAAGAACTGCAGGAAACTAAGGAATGCTTAGAAAGGGTCTTTCCCAGGAATGAGCCCTTTAATTGGTCAGCTATAAAATCATACACATACAAGCAACACTAAAGAAACTCAGCATGTAGTATTTATATATTTGTATGTAACAATAATAATCCAAATGAAGAGGCTCTGAATTGCAGAGGGAACAAGAGGCATTAGAGGGGGGGAAGGGAGGGGGAAATGATGTAATTGATTATATTTTAATTAATATATATATGAAAAAATGCAAAGGCTGGGAAAATGGTTTAGAAGTTAATGTCATTGTGGTAGTTTGAATAAGAATATCCCCCATAGGCTCATATATTTGAATCCATAGTTACCAGTGAGTGGCAAAATTTGAAGGGTTAGGAGGCATGATTGTGTGAATATGCATATCACTGTGGGTGGACTTTGAAGTCACAAAAGTCATGTTAGGCCTAGTCTCTTTGCCTATGGGACAGGATGTAGAATTCTTTTTTTTTTCTTTTACACAGGTATACGTACAGTTTAGTTTATTAATGACTATTTTTGAAGCCAGCAATTTTGTTCAATACTTAAATAGCAAGCTATTTAGTATTAAAGCAGAAGGTACTGCCACAATGTGACAGAAATACAGCTCTATTCACAAACCCTTTACACAATTATATTTTAAATGCTAGTTTTATTTAAGCAAGACACCCCTACTTGTTCTAAAATATGGGGTGGGTACCCCACTGGAAAAGCAAATGTGGAGAGTCGGATTGTTTTATTTCCAACTAGACCATCATTTACCACAGGAGAAGACTTGACCTGCAGGTTCTTCATTAAGGCATCCACATCTTCATCGTTTATTTCATACATTTCCAAAAAGCGCTGCCCCATGTATGTCCTGTGCTTTTCTAAGGCCTCCTTCTGCACGTTCTGCTAGGACTCCATCCCAATTAAGGCATCACCCCTCCTTTTCCCATCTCTAAGAGGAAATGAATTCCACTTTCACTGTTGCGGGTTCTGCAGTCTGAGAAAAAGTTAAGAACATCCTCCACAGTGTAGGACCAAGGCTGTCCCTGAGCTCGAATGAGATAAACATCACCCACCTCCTGTCCTAACTTTGGTGGGCTCAGTTCCTACTCAGGTAGCGGTGGGAGGCCTTCCAGGTAGGTAGTTTTGGACTCCTGGCTGTAACCCCGCGCCCCCCTCGGCGACAGCCAGCCACAGCGGGAGCAGCGGAACGCGCAGGACCAAGTGGGAGGCGGCGGCGGAGGGTCGGGCGGGCACGGGACCCGCTAGTCTCCTGCGGGCGCAGGCCCGAGCTGCAGGCTGCGTGTCTGCGAGGCAGCGGCCGCGGCGGCCCCGAGCAGCAGCAGCAGCAGTAGTAACAGCAGCAGGCGGCAGCGGCGGCTGCCCGAGACGCCCGATTGCAAGCCCGGGATGTAGAATTCTAAGCCACTTCTCCAGCACAATGTCTGCCTGCTTACTATCATGTTCTCTGCCTTGATGGTTGTTGGAACACAGTCCACGAATGAAGCTGCATGAGGAGAATTCTCATTGCTTGTGAGAAAGCTCCAAGAAAACAGGACAAGAGTCCTGTGACCTCAATTCTCCAAAGCTCAAGTTTGTCCTTGGAATGTGCTTTTGTGCTCCTTCCAGGGTCATGGTGTTGCCTTGGTCATGGTGTCTCTTTACAAAAATAGAATAGTAACTAAGGCAGGCAAAGAAGCCAAGTTCAGTTCCTAACATTCATATCTGTTGGCTCACAATGACTCACAACCGCCTATAACTCCACTTCTGGACTCCACAAGTACCCATTTGTCCTCTCGTGTGTGTGTGTGTGTGTGTGTGTGTGTGTGTGTGTGTGTGTGTGTACGCGCGCGCACACACACACACACCTCCAGATACACACACATGATGAAAATCTTAAAATCTCTTCCTATAAATAAATAAAACTATGAGGATAATATATTTCAGAAAGGCATTCAGACCTACTTCTGAGATGGGTCATTCACATAGTTCTTAATAGGAGCAATAGAAAAGTAACTAAGACAGTCTCCTAATTTATTCTGGATCCTTTCCACACTCTTTGGCATTAGGGTTCAAATACAGGACCTTATACGTGCTAGGCAATACTACCTCTGAGCTAACATCTCAGCAACACGACTGCCCTTTAGATTATTTTAAGACAGAGTCTCACTATTTTGTGGAGACTGGCTTTGAAACCATTACAAAGCCCAGACTAGCTCAGAACTTGTGATCCTTGCACCTCAGTCTCCAAGTAGCTGCTATTTCAGGCATGTTATCCTATGTCTGGTTTATGTTGATAATTTTGGATTCGCTATATAATTAATATGGGAAATAAGCTAATTTTAAAAACAGTTTCTTTAGCCTGTGAAATCATAATATAGTTTGAAAGCTGATGACATAGTCTCCCAGGAAAATGCTTTATTTAAACCGGATACCCAGAATCTATATGGCCCATCATCCCGAGGAAATATGATTATTAAAACGTTTTGGTTATAGTACATGACTGAACTATAACATTATCAGATTATGTTAATTAGTATTCTGCTTGTAGTAAAGGCATTGCTAACATATCTGTAAGTCTATTGTTAGGTGTTTTGAAATTTTCATTACATGTGGGACACAAGTAACAATAAAGGTGAGTTGGCAGATGTAAGGTAAGGACAGGGATTTTCATCATTATACAGTTCTTACATGTTTCTTGTCTGGCTTTGTGACTACTTTGCCCCTTACAACAGCCACAAGAACAACAATGAGACATCAGGGTTGCTAAAACATTAAAAGAATTAAAAAAAAAACATTTATTTTTATGTGTATGAGTCTTTGCTTGTGTGTATGTATTCATGTATGTGTACTATATGTGTGGCTTAGCATGTGCAGAGGCCAGAAGAGGCATCAGATCCCCTGGGATGACTTTGAGCTGCATGTGGCTGCTGGGCATGGAACCCTGGTCCCCTGAAAGAACAGCAAGTGTTCATAACTGCTGAGCCGTTTTTCTAGCCTGATTTAAAAACCTGAGCTAGAGATACATATGAATGCTAGGTTGGCTGGCTTTAACATGACTTTCCTGACTTGAGAATTAAGTGAGCCAAGTATTGAGAATTTTCCCTTTATAAGTATCATCTGCAGTGGAGTTTATGGGGTTCGTTTTGCAGGACTTCTTTTCTTAAAAAAAAAAAAAGGTTTCCTAGGCTCACGAATGCAAACATCTATATTAGTAAATTGTGACTCAGCACCTGGCCATGGGTCTGGATGAGGGAATTCTTGTTAAGTAAATAAGACCTTCTCACAATCAACTCTTTTAGGAATGTGCCATAATGCCTAGTATCTGAAATTTTTTTCTTTCTTTTTTTCTTCTCCTTTTTGATACTGGGGATTGAACTCGGGAACTCCAGCATGCTAGACCTGCACTCTGCCACTTAGATCCTTCAATCCATTTTTTACTTTTCACTTTGAGATTGGATCTCAGTGAGCTTCAAAGGCTGTACTGGACCTTACTCTGTAATCAGGCAGATCTTGAATTTGTGATCGTCCAGCCTCACTCTCCTGGGTTTCCTGGATAACAGGCATGGGCCTCCCTTGAAAAATTCTCTTCAACTTAATTTTCATCACTAAGAATTTTTAAACCAAAACTTCAAATAAAAACAACAACAGTATTTCTTCTGACCTAGACCAAGGCTTTAGCCAAGGCTGGCCTCTAATTGGTGGCCTCAGTCTTCCTATTGCTGGGAGAACAATCATGGTACCCATATTTTCGAAAGCTGCTCAGATGATGTTAAGGGCAAGAAGCACGGACTGGGAGTAAACCTCTAGGAATCGGGAACTAAAGAGTTCAACCAGGGCTGAGATGCTCCCAGCCGCTATGTCCCTCTGCTGTGCTGAACTGTGAGGAGCGGTTCCTTTACAACTGAGGGAAGAGTCCTGTCAGTTAGTCTAGGACCCCACCTAGCTGATTGAATGGGAAGTTCCATTGAGTCCGTCTCCAGCTGCCCACCAATCAAACATCAGGACTTGACGTTCTCTACGTGGTAGTCCCGCCCCCGAGGAACGTAGCCCCGCCCTTCCGATCGTGAGGTCCAACCCCTCCCGGTCCTCTTGTGGCGTAGGCACCAAGCAAGAGTCGTTCCTGGGCGGGCGGTTGCCGGTATTTGGACTCCGGCTCACACTCAGGCTCTTCTGTCACGTTTTTGCTTCCGCCCAGGAGTGTGAGAGATTTGGTTGTCCACCCCTGGCGGGGCAGTGGAGTACCATGAAGCGGGCAGCGATGTGGTAGGTGGCGGGGCGTGGAAGGGCTTGGAGGAGCGCTGTCCTAGGGCGCCCACGCCTTCGATTGCCGGCGTGGGGCGGAAGAAGCAGTGGGCGGGACAGAAGCAAAGGATGCCGAAAGAGGCACCCAGCTGCCCGTACCCGGGCCCAGCGACCTAGCTTGGAAGAATGCGAGTCTGCCCTGGTGACTCTGGCACTTTAAAAAGGGAAGACTCGGGGTGTTCCCTTGAAATTCCTGTCCCTTTGCTCACCATGGGTGTGGCTGGAACCTTGGGGTAGCCCCTTTTCTGAAAGCCAGTATTTTCAGTTCTGCCTTGCCAGCCCTTTTCTCTTTGAAAAATGTTCTGGAGGTTATGTGCTTGACACACTTGGAATCTGACTTAAGTATGTTATCACGTGTGCAAAGCATTTGGGTTCGGCTCGCATAAGCAGATTCATCTATTTTTAATTATTTTAGATTTCTTTTTATTATTTTCTGTCTATGAGTGTTTTCCTTGCATGAACGTCTTTGAACCACATACATGTCTGGTGCCTGAAGTGGTGAGCCCCCATGTGGGTGCTGGGAATCAAACCCAGGACTTTTTGCAACAGGTGCTCTTAACCACTGAGCCAACTCTCCAGCCACTTGTTTGTTTATTTTTGGGGCAGGGTTCCACTATGTAATCCTGGCTGGCCTAAAATTCGATTCACATATCAACCAGACTGGCCTTGAACTCAAAGAGATCCCTCTCCAGTGCTGCGGTTAAGGGCATGTGTCACCACTTCCAGTTCTTGTCTGTATATTTATTCATTGGTTTGAGAGAAACAGCCCAAGTAATATTAGCTGGCCTTGAACCCATGGCAGTCCTTCAGCTTTCAGCTTTTTTAGTGCTGGGATTTACAGATGTTCATTATGCCCAATTTAGAAGGTGACTCTGATAAGCGGCAAGGGTCTTGTAATGAAAGGGCTCTGTTGGACCACATGGGCAATGAGAATGCCTTTTGGTAGATGTAATCTTTCCAGTTGGCACAGTTAAGGACTGAAGTCTCTAGACTAAAGGGCATATCTGGCTGTCCCTATTCCACAACATGCAAATTTTTTCTGCTTGCCTGGTTTCCAAGAGAATGACACTTGCTCTGGTTTCAGAAGTCATCCTGCTGTTGGTGAACTCGACCTTGACTAATTTTCTAGGGGCCCTTGATGTGCCTTTACAGTTCCTAGGAACCTTGCTATCAGGTGAACAAAGTGGGTCATCTCCCCACTCACCAGCACCTAAGCTTTGTCAAACTATTTGAAGACAGACTGAAAGTCATTACAAGAAGGGCATGATTACCTTTGGACATAATGTGAAAGAAAGGCTTCTATAAGCTTTTTGGCCTTGCCCTTGTGCCTTCTTCCACAGGACCTTTCCAAAGGGTTGTGAAATTTTATTTTCATGTGTATGAGTGTTTTGCTTGCATGTCTACATGTGTTCCATAAGCGTGCCTGATGCCAGTGGAGACCAAAAGAGGGCACCACATCCCCTGGAACTGGGGTTATAGATGGTTGTGAGCTACCACGTGAGTACTGCTAACCAAACCCAAATCTCTTATACGAGCAAGAAGTACTTTTTAATGGGCTAGAGAGTTGGTTCAGTGACTAAGGGTAGTGGCTACTCTTCCAGAGGACCCAGGTTCAAGGACTCTAGTTGCAAGAGATCTGACCCCCTCATTTGGCCTCTTCAGGCACAGCATGCATGTAGTGGACAGACATACATGCAGGCAGAACACCCATACACATAAAGATAAAATCTCAATTTTTTTAAAAAAGAGGTAGTGTTAATTATTGAGCTGTCTCTCCAGTCCCGACAACTCCTTTCTTGAGCCCTTCTAACCCAGTTTATAAGTTCTTCCTTGCACTCTATGTCATTGTCTTCCTTTCTTGTTAGTCCTGGTGAACCTTGGCTTCTGTCAGTGTCTAGTTGAGAGGTAATCCCTACATAAGGACAAACTGTCTGAGGTGATCAGGTTTAGTGTTTGCTTGTGGGGCTTTTTCCCAGGCATGCATGCATCATGCCACTTGATTTAATCTCCAGATTGAGGTATTTTCTCATGGCAATGGACATATGAATAACCTTGTCTGGGCTATTGTAGCTGAGGTACTGGATAGCAGCACAGGCCTTCAGTCATGCTAAGCAAGTCCTCTACCTCTGAGCTGACACCCCCAGGCTTGTCTATGATATGATAATACAGATATGATAATACACTGACAATTCTTTTTTTGCCATTTTTTTTACTGCAGGTGATTCTAGCTCCCTAGGCAAGCCATGGAGAGGTTGAAATTCTCAGGCCTCTTTCATTAGGAAGGTTCAGTCCTGGGGTCCTGTGGCCTGAGTGTCCTAAAGGATCCATGATAGTTTCCTTGAAAAGCTAGGGGGTCATGTTGTGGCGCTCTTGTGGTTTTATCAGAGATGAGGAGGAGAGTAAAGCAATCTTGAGGGACTGAGAGACTGGCTATTATTAAGCAATTCTCCTGCTCTTTTGCTTAACTGCTTCATCACCTACCAGTGGGGCTATCCTCTAAGCACAGCACTGTTAAGTGTGTTTTGTCGTACAACATCACAGAGTATACTTAACACAAACCCAGATGACCCAGGCCAAACCGAATGCTACAATTTACAGCACCCAGATTGTAAATCTACAGAACAGTACTGTATTGAATGGTGTGGACAATTGTAACACAGTGGTAAGTTATTTCTATGTTTAAAACGGAAAAGATAGAGTATTAATGTGGTGTAGAAAATAAAAAGGGTGCACTCCCCTGCTGTTAATGGAGCTTACAGGACTAGAATTTGGTCCATGTGAGTCAGCTCAAAGCACAAATATATGGTACAGCTGTTTAAAAGCTATTCTTTTTTTCATATCAATGTCATATGAGTTTTTTTTTCTATTTTTCTTAAAATTTTTTCTGCGCAGGGTTTCTCTGTGTAACAGTCTTAACTGTCCTGGAACTTGCTTTGTAGACCAGGCTGGCCTCGAACTCCCAAAGATCCATCTGCTTCTGTCTTTCAAGTGCTGGGATTAAAGGTGTGCACCCCCACTGCCTGGGTTTTTTCAAGTTTTAAGATATGCAGTTCAGGGACTAGAGAGATAGCTGTGTAGTTAAGAGCACTTGGGGCTCTTCCAGAGGACCTGAGTTTAAATCCCAGCACCCATGTCAGATAGTTCACAAATACCTGTAACTCCAACTCAGAAGAGTCATTCCCTTGAGCTGGATCCCACCAGCACCCACATACAGCAACACTCATGTCCACATACCCATATACCCACCCCCCCCACACACACCTTTACCTCTTGAATGTTGTGATTGTAGGCATGTGCCACCACCCTCAATTTTATATATGCTGGAAAGTGAATCCAGGGCTTCAAGCATGATAGGCAGTCACTCAGCCAACTCAGCTATATGCTCAATTCATACAGTTTTTTTTAAAAAGTGTTCAAATTTCCTTAAAATATATATCCCATCTTTTAAGCTGCAAACAAACTTAGGACATGAGACTCACTTTAAAAATATGTTGACCCAGGTGTTTTTCTGAATTCAGTTACCCCTGGGGTTTGAATTCAGGGCCATTTTGTCTTTTGGCGAATGGTAGCAATGGGAATGATTAGTTTTCCTATTTGTAGTGGGTTTTTCATGTTTGTCTGTGCATGTGAGTTGAGGTGTATGCACATGTATGTTTACAAGTGTGTTGGTTTGCATGCAGCATCAAGATGAGGCCATTGAGTATCCTGCTCTAACACTGGCCTTATTCCCATGAGATAGGAGCTCTCACTGAGACTAGAGTTGATCATTTAAGGCCAGCAAACTCTGGTGGCTTTCCTGTCTCTGGGGTTATAGGCACCCATGCATGATGGAGGAAGTTCATCTGTCTATGTGTTACTTTCATTGGTTAATAAAGAAACTGCCTTGGCCCTTTGATAGGACAGAAAATTAGGTAGGCGGAGTAGACAGAACAGAATGCTGGAAAGAAGGCAGTGAAGCAGTCACCATGATTCTCCGACCTCAGATGGATGTAGGCTAGAATCCTTCCCGGTAAGCCACCACCTCGTGGTGCCACGCAGATTATTAGAAATGGGTTAATCAAGATGTGAGAGTTAGCCAATAAGAGGCTGCAGATAACAGGCCAGGCAGTATTTAAAAGAATACAGTTTCCGTGTAATTATTTCGGGTAAAGCTAGCCGGGAGCCAGGCCGCAGCCGCAGCCTGCCGCTCTTTTCACTACATGCAGCCACACCTGACTATGTGGTTGCTGATAGCTGAACAAAGTTATACTTTACCCACTGAGCTACCTTCCTAATCTCGCCAGTGTTTTTTATTTAAAAAATATTATTGTGTCTATGTGTGTATATCTGCATGATGTACATGTGTGTGCCATGGTGTGCAGGTGGAGGTCATAGGACAGTTTTGTGGAGTCAGTTCTTTCTATTGCAGAATCCTAGTTTATGAGATGACAGAATACAGGAATACATACCTACTTCCATGGCTAATAGATTTGAACTTATATAAAAGTGTGTACAATGATGAAAAATAGAAAATCTAAATCACATTGTGAGAAAATTCAAATTTTAAGGTTAAGATCAAGAAGACTAGAATATTAATCTGTGTAGAAAAGTACAGAAAAGGGAAAGGTTACTGTGTGAAACAAAATGCCAAGTGACTGACAGCCATACAGATGAGGACTAAAGAGGGCATAAAGACTGAAGGCCTCCAGTGGGCGCTTCTGTTTTACTGAGCCAACAGGGATTGTGTCATCGCTAAATAAGATGACCAGGTGGCAAAGGGGTTAACAATCTCCTGTGAGGAAGTATCCATATTCATATCTTGTTTTGCAGCTGAATTAGTTGGCTTGGTGAAAGGTCAAAGATTTATTCTAGCAGCACATTAATTGTCAAAACTACATGTAAGCAGATTTTTATAAAGCAGATTTACTGAGTGACTTTCATTGAATGCTGTAACTCAGTAGCTTGCTCTAAGAAAAGGTAAACATGTAAATTTTTTGGCTAGTCATTGTCATAACATTGTGTAGTATAGGAATTTGCCAGTAACTTGAAGTAGATGACGGTGTTTAGAATTCTTGATTCCTTCAGTAATGTTTCAGCTTTCAGAGTATGTATGTGTGGGTGGGGTCTCACTATTTAGCCCTCACTGTCTTGGAACTCACTGTATAGAACAGGCTGGCCTTGAACTCACCTGGATCTGCCACCATACCAGGCTGCTATATGTTATTACTGATATGGTAGTATATGGTTGTCAATATTTGCAAAAGTGAGCTATCCATCAGCTTACCCAGCTCATTTTTGAGAGAATTGGTACGGTTCCTTTGGGTACATAGCTTTTATTTTTTTTCTTTAGGGTCCTAGGATTTTTTCAACAAGTTTTATAAGTACTTTGAGTGCAAAGTGATGACTCAAAGTTCAAAGATGATTAGTTTGTAATTGAGTTCATGTTACTTATTGAGGAAATGTGGTGTGCAAGTAAAGAACAAAGCATTTACTAAAGAGTGTGTGTGGTTAGATACTCTGGAAGAGGTGACATCTTACAGATTCCTAGAGAAGCAGCTCTAGAAACTATTTTAAGTATGCTTTCTCTTGTTTTCCAGGCTTTGTACCTTGAACAGGGGGCTTCTTACTCATGGCAGAGGACTGAGTCAAAGATCCCAGTACACCAAAAATCATGGACCCTTACACATCAGTGAAGGCAAGCATGATTGTTTTTCCCTTTTGTGCCTATATGATGAAAAAAACCATTTTCCTTGGGAGGTGGTGCACAGAATGACAGCAGCAGTAATGAACCGTGCATGTTAAATAATTACACATATATGTGGGGGGGAGGGCATTTGTACAAGAACACTTGTGCATACAGGAGTGTCGGTTTTCTTTGGAGTTAAGCCACCTGATACAGGTGCTGAGAACTGAGTTCAGGTATTCCAGAGAAGAAGTAAATGCTCTTTTTTTCTAAGTTTTATCTTATTTTTTATTGCTTTTATTGAGCTCTACATTTTTCTCTGCTCCCTTCCCTTTTTCTCCCCTCCCCTTAAACCCTCTCCCATGCTCCCTATGCTTCCAACTTACTCAGGAGATCATCTTTTTCTACTTACCATGTAGATTAGATCGATGTAAGTCTCTCTTAGTATCCTCATTATTGTCTTAAGTTCTCTGGGGTTGTGATTTGTGGGCTGGTTTTCTTTGCTTTATGTTTAAAAACCACTTATGAATGAGTACATGTGATAATTGCCTTTCTGGGTCTGGGTTACCTCATTCAGTATGTTTTCTAGATCCATCCATTTGCCCACAAAATTCAAGATTTCCTTATTTTTTTCTGCTGTGTAGTACTCCATTGTGTACCACATTTTCCTTATCCATTTTTCAGTCAAGGGGCATTTAGGCAGTTTCCAGGTTCTGGCTATGACAAACAATGCTACTATGAACATAGTTGAGCACTGTCCTTGTGGCACGATTAAGCATCCTTTGGATATTTACCCAAAAGTGGTATTACTGGGTCTTGAGGAAGGTTGTTTCCTAATTTTCTGAGAAATCACCACACTGACATCCAAAAGGGCTGTACCAGCTTGCACTCCCACCAGCAATGCAGAAGTGTTCCCTTTTCCCCACAACCTCTCCAGCATAAGTTGTCATCAGTGTTTTTGATCTTGGCCTTAAGGAAATGCTCAACATTCTTAGCCATCAGAGATACACAAATCAAAACAACTCTGAGATTCCATCTTAGACCTGTAAGAATGGCCAAGAAGTACATGTTTTTAACCACTGCATCACCTCTCTATCCTGGATACATGTTAAGTTTCAGCGTTTCATAAGTATCCCACGTATAAAATAATGAAGGTAGTTGCATAATAGCTTGATGTAGAAATCGGAGTCAGAATTTGATGTGTTCCTAGGAGCCTTGGGGACTGAGCAGTTTCTTCTATCCACTTCCTGTGTAGAGCTACAGAAGACTGGAACAGAGATATAGTCATGAAGAAGACATGAGCCTGCCATTTGTGTCAACCTTAAATGCTTATCTATAGTTTTGTTAGAGGAACATTGTTAATGTATTCTTAATTGCACTTACTAATATTATATGCAGACTATGGTATGTCTTAGGAACTAGAAATACTCATAAAAATTAAAATTGTCACCTCTTTAAGGGGTCTGAGCGAAAGAGAGAGAAAATATGAATATGTGTAAAATTGAAATTTCTTGGTTTTCAGCACCTACCGATCTTTACAGTGACCAAACTAGTGAGAACTATTTTATGTCAGTGAGCATCAGGAATCTCTACTGTTTGGGCTATTTTGTATACATTATTTTTGGGGGGGAGGAAATTCAGAAATAAGAATAATTTACTAATGGTGATGTTTTACAATTCTTTATGGTTTCACCATAATTAATGTGTTCACTGAGTATGTGACATATATACAACAGTATGATATGAAATCCACCACTTTCAGGAGACTACATGTTATTCTTAGCATAATTTGGTTTTGATCATTTTTTTATTGAAAGACCAGGTATAGCTACATTTTAATTTCCTATGACCGGAAATTATATTTTGAAATGGTAGAAAAAACAGATTATTTGAAATATTATATGTTTATTTTCTAATTTTAAATTAATACTGATAATCTAATTATTTTCCCCTTTCCATACAGCATGTTCAGCTATCCATGTGAATCATGGTGTGTGGTAATTAGTATTGATTTTTCCCCTCAGCGCTTATGTTTTGTTTTAAGCTAATTCACTCCTGCATAGTGGGCACTAATTAAAATTAAATCACACTTTTTGCTTTACCTTGATTTAAGTCTTTGCTTTTTTTTGGCTTAAGCTGCTTTAATTAGGATGGTATAGATATGTAAGTAATCAATTGCAATAAAACTCAGTTTTAGATATTAGTATTAGTTGTTGAACTAAGTTATTTTCTCTAATGCTGCCTATAAGAAAATAGGTGGAGATTCTGTTTCTAAATATCTTTGTTCCCAGACTGGGAAGGTAGCTCAATTGGTAAAGTATTTGCCTGCAGGCATGAGAACCTGAGACTGATCTGTAGTCCCAACACCGAGGACATGAAATGATATGGGTATTTGCGGCTCACAGGCTGGGTAGCCTAGCCTAGCAAGCTCACAGGCTGGGTAGCCTAGCCTAGCCTAGCAAGCTCACAGGCTGGGTAGCCTAGCCTAGCCTAGCAAGCTCCAGGTCCTGATAAATCCTGTCTCAAAAAACAAAGTGGCTCACACCTGAATAGTGATACCTATGGTTGTTCTCTGGCTTATACATGTACAAAAGATTTCCATCTTAAAGTGACTCATCTCTTTTTATCAAAAGGCTTTATCAGCCCTTTTGGATGAAAATTTTATGATTTATGTAAATGAACCTCAGTAATTGACAAAAAAGTATGTTTATTTGCACTAAGGAGATGGTATAGTTGTTTCCCATTTTCAGAGATCAGAAGCCTGATCCCTCCCCTGAGCTGTTATAGCATTGAATGGGAATTTAGGAATCTTGATACCTTTTGAGTGCATGAGCAGCTTTGCTTAGTTCCTGAGCATTTTGCCCTAACCCATTTTTCCTATTGCCTTGTTTCATGGGGTAATGGCTTTATTTTTGTTTCAGTTCGGGATAAGTTACGGGAGATAGTAGGAATATCCACAAACTGGAGGTAAGCACTTTGGTTGTTTTATCCCCCAGGCATCATGCTAAGTAATATTTAGGCTCAGTTGCTGGTCCTCTTCTATGGATGGGGAGACCTATGTGGAGGTGGGGCTTTCCCATTGGGGCAAAAACAACAGCTTCTTAATGTTTTAATCAGTTGATGCGTCATCACCATGAAAAGCGGGATTTATCTATATTGCACATTTTCTTTTCTTTTTTCTTTTTTTATATTGCGCACTTTCAAAACTGTTTAGGTATATTCACTGATTCTCAGAAGAAAACTTGTAATGTTCTTATGGTATATTTTTCTATTCCATTTTTTAACACAGTGAAACTGAAACTCACAGTTAAGACGTGGGACTTGAACTCAAGTCTTCTCGGTTTACTGTTTCATGTAACTTGACTCCCTTATTCAAAGGCTTGGGAGAGTTCTGTGGTTTGGGCTATAGGTAGCACGGATCTTGGCCCAAGCCGAGGACAGCCTTGCTGAGAAGCCATAGAAGGCCAGACTATGGTGGTGTACCATCTGTGGGATCCAGGCTCAATCTGGGAGGTTAGGAAAAGGCTTAGATGAGGTCAGGGTGCTCACCAAGCCAGTCCCCAGAAGGAGCTTGTGGATATGATGCTTCCTGGTCGAAGTCTAGAGGTCGGTTGTCATGCGGAATTGAGTGGTCAGACTAGGCCAGGGCATTGCCTCTGAGACCTAGGCATGATCCAGGAGGTTACAGAAAAACAAATGTCAGGTTGTTGGGGTTACATATTAGGCTAGAGTCTGGAGGAGAACTTCTAACACCTGGGTATGGAGTAGAGTGGTGAAGGTGGGGCAAAGGGACCCATGTGTGGATTCAGGGAGGGGCACGTCTGGCTAGAAGTCTAGAGATTTCTTGGGGTGCAAGAAGAGGTAACCAGACTAGGATTAAAGTTTTTAAAACAACGTTAAGATTCAAAAATGTTTTAAAAGTTACATCTGATGTCTGATGATTTTTGAGTTCTCCCCATCCAGAGAAAATTGACAGTTTACACCTGTTTTTCCCCATGAATTTGACTTTTATAGGGCTAGCCTGTTTGATTTGAAAGTATTGCACATTCTCCATTTATCTAGTACCATTTAACTTGTTTCTCTGACTTTAATATTTTTTTGTGAACTAAACTAATAATAGTTTATCATTTAAATTTGGAAGGACTTCTTACATGTTGCTGCTGTTGTTTACATAACATTTTTGTTTCCTATTGCTTTCTCTGTTGTCTTCTGCTTTACTCTTCTTTTTTCTCTGCCTTTTAAAAATGTTTTCTTCCTTTGTAACCCTTTATTCCACTTTGCATACCTCTGGATATCATTCACTTATCTCGTTTGTCTCTCTTCTGAGATTGAAGGGATGGGAGGGGAGGGAGAGAGTCAGATGAGTGAGGAGGGGAGAGGGAGAAGATGAGAATGGAGATGAACTTGACAGGACATAGAATAAGAGTGTCAGCACCTGGTCTCTTGCCTTTCTCTGCTCTCATGCTTAGTATTGAACTCAGGACTCTGCTAGGCAAGTGTTCTACCACTAAGCTGTGGGGCTAGTATGAATAAACCTTTTAAAAGATTTATTTATTTTCATGTGTAAGGCTGATTTGCCAGCATTTATGTATGTGCATCGTGTGTGTAGTACCTGAGGAGGCCAGAAGTTGACATCAGATCCTCCGGAACTGGAGTTACAGATGGCTGTGCATACTGGGAACTGAATCTGAGTCCTTACACAAGCAGCCAGTGCTCTGAACCACTGAACCGTATCTCCAGCTCCTGAATAAACTTTTTTTGATCAGTTGGATATGTGGTTCATTTAGGTGTATCTATATCACTAAGTATGTATTTCTTTTTTTTTTTTATTTCGAGACAGGGTTTCTCTGTGGTTTTGGAGACTGTCCTGGAACTAGGTCTGTAGACCAGGCTGGTCTCGAACTCACAGAGATCCGCCTGCCTCTGCCTCCCGAGTGCTGGGATTAAAGGCGTGCATTTCTTATGTATATACCTAATGACAGCTAATTTACTTGGGAGAGCATGAGACTTATATCCACAAGCATAAAAATGTCATCAGAAATGTTGTTTTACCAAATGCTTCGTGGGAAGGGAAAGAAGGAATTGAAGATCAAGTAGGCCTTGATCCCTCCTTTCTTCCATTTATTTTGTCTGACTGACCTGTTTGAGGGAATGGATACTGGAATTGTGGGACAGAACTGTTCTTGTTTTGTGAAGCCTACCTTTTCTTCTCAGAGACCATGTGAAAGCAATGGAGGAGAGGAAGTTACTTCATAACCTGTTGGCTAAATCACAGAAAGCTCTACCACCGAGGAAAATGAAGGACAGTTTCATCGAAGTTCTCCTACCTTTGGGTACTGATCCTGAGCTGCGAGATAAATATCTGACTGTTCAAAACACAGTAAGGTAACGCTGTATTATTTTCATTATTGTCAAAAATGTTATCATTTTTTCCTTTTAAAATAACAACTGTGAGATAGAATTCATAATCCTTACAGTCCATTTATTTGAAGTGTGTGTATGACTGTGTGGGTTCAGTACAGTGAAAGGCTTGTGTAAGTATCACTACAGTCAATCTTAGGGCTCTTTCTTTATCCCAAAGGACATTATGAAAATTTAAAGGGAAGTCATTGTGATTTTCATTTAATTCACATTTTGGCTTTATTTCAACAGATTCGGCCGGATTCTTGAGGACCTTGACAGCTTAGGAGGTACTGGTATTTGTCTTCCTAAGAACAGTTACAGGTAGACAGCGAATCCCAGTTAGAAAGGGCCATTTTATTCGTTATACCACACAGACAGAAAAGGTTTTTCATTGTCATACTGTTTTTCTTATGAATATGGATTTCCATATAACAGAGTTACCATCCAAATGAGGCTTCTTTATGATTTTTTAGTTTTAAATTTTAGTTTGAATGCAGGGGATTGAACCCAGGGCCTCAAGCATACTAAGCATGCACTCTAGATGCAGTTTTATCTGGAATGTCAGGGAACACTATTATCTAAGCATGGCATGGCCATTGCACTCTTGAATTTTCAGTAGGTTATTGCCTGTACAAGACCTGTACGAGATTGGGCCCTTTGGCAATCCATCATAGGGGAGTAAACTACTTAGGAGGTCCCACCTCTCCCGGAAGCTCTATGTTCAGTTAACTGTTATTAGGTATGAGGGGCTTATGAAGCCCCACTCCTCCCTGAGGATCTATAGACAGTTAGTGGTTTCTTAAGTGGTGTAGTCACCGGCAAATTGAGCTATGATCCTGTAAATAATCCCTCACTTATGCCCATGTGTGCACCCCAACTAAACTCAATGGGTCACTAAAACTTTTTAAGAGAAATTTTTTTTTTTGTTTTTTGGGGGTAAGGGTGTTTAGAGACAGGATTTCTCTGTGTAAAAGCCCTGCCTATCCAGGAACTCACTTTGTAGACCAAGCTGTCCTGGAACTCACAGAGATCCACCTGCCTCTGCCTCCCAAGTACTGGGAATAAAGTTGTACACCACTACCACCCAGCATTTAAAAAGTATTTAAAGACAAGTTACAGATACCATGTAAAGAAGCATTTTCCATGTATCATGTGTTGGAAATTAAATTGCAGACCACCATATATTTTAGTGTACATTTCCTATGAAGTAGGACATCTCTTATATAACCATAATGCTACTATCATGATCAGAAACTTAATACTTTTTAATCCTCAGGGCTAGTCAGTATTCACTAGTGGTCATTTATTAAAGAAAGGCACGCTTTCTATGCATGGATTGCATTTGGTAGTTGTGTTAGAAATAGACACCCAACCTTTTCTTGGTTTTTGTAAGCTTAGCCCTTTGGAAGGGTGCGGGCTGCTTTTCTTGTAGATTCTTATAGACAAGCCCTCTCTTTAGTCTTGTCTGATGTGTTCTCATGATTAGTGTCAGGATTTGTATCTTCAGCTGGAACGCCATGGGAGGGATGCTTTGTTCTTACTATGGCTCATCAAATGATACTTAGCTTTTTATTTCTCCAGTTTCTGATAAGGTAAACTTTCACATAGTGAATGTGATATCTGACATGTTTTCTGTAAAATTACTCCTTTCCCCTTTGTAGCAAATTAGCATCATTGTAAGGATACTTTGAGACCTTGTAAGTATCCCATTCCTTGCCAGACTTTCAGTTATTATTATTATCTTTTTCCTCTTCATAATGTTGCAGTACTGGAAATTGAGCTGAGGGCCTTGAACATGGCAGATAGGTGTTCCACCACTGACCTACATTCTTAGTACCACAAGTTACTGTTAAATTTTCAAACAACGTCTTGCTGTATAGGATGGCCTAGAACTTGCTATGTAGCTCAGGCTGGCCTCGCTTTATAAAACTGAGCCATCTCCATGGCTCCCTGGATTTAAAAAATGTGTCCTCCATCATTCTATGAGCACTTTCAACTTTCTGACCAGTAAGATATTCTAGATTCATCTTAGCCTTTCTCTGGCCCAGGCAGCCAGTTAGCCAAGTCTTGGAGGGATTGTAGTTCTTTTTACTGGAGAATGGCATTAAAGTCTATATGCTGGGAGTAGTTGTGGCTACTGGTTGTCACAATCCTGGATATGTATGTCCATGTATGTCCATTTACATTTGTTTACTTATTGATCTATGTATATGAAGACTATGCTTTTAAACTGGTACCTTCAACTTTTGTTTAGCAGTCTATGGTTTGCACTTCAATATTTATAATTCCCTTTTCCAATTAGCTCCATTATCTTTAATATATTTACTAACGTGACCAGCTTCCTGCCTATAACCCATTTACCACTACCCAAATCCTCATTGTCACATCCCTTGTACTCTGGCAACCTAAAAAATAGGTCACCCTCTTCATTGTTTTAGGTCTGCAACACTCTCACCATACTTTTGTCAATTCCCCTCTACAAGAATATCCTGCTCATTCCACTCATTCCTCCATGTTGCCCTTCTCACTCCCTCATAATGACTTTTAGATTGAACTGTTGGGAAGGGACTTAAAGACTCTCAAGTCTCTTACAAACAGAAGCCCACTTACATATAGCTGCCCTTCTTCTCTACATTAGTTAGAAATTCTTAGTGGTCTTTAAAAATTATACACATTTATATTTGCATATCTTACTTTGGTTTTCTTAGCTGTCCTTATATACACAAACACCTTTGCCATTGCCCTTAGTTTTCTTTTTTAAATTTTTAAATTTATTTGCGTGTATGTGAATAGGACAGCTTATGGGAGTTGTTTCTACCTTTCTACCATGCAGATTTTGGGGATTGACCTGAGGTCGTTCTGCTTAGCAGCAAGTACCTTTAGTGGCTGAGCTCTCTTGTTGACCCTACCCTTGTATTCTCTCTCGTGACCTCCTGTTGATGGCCAATCCCTTCCACCTATTCTCTTAATATTTTTAATTCCTTCTTTAGGGAACTTGCCATACCATTTAAGCCGTTTTCTTTGTATCCCAAGCCATTTCCCAACTTTACTTTCCCCACATTTTATAAACACCAATTTTCTCCATCTCAAAGTGAAAAGCAGATAAACCCCCTTCCCTTATAAACACTCTCAATTTTCCCCTTCCCTTCATTGCTGATTTCTGGAAAGAATTAGAAAAGTCCATTTGTTTCGCTGTTCCTTACCGTGAACTATTGATTACTTGCCTGGCTGCTATAGCCTGGTTTCACCTCTTCTGTGCCTTTGCCAGTGTTTTTGCCACACTCACCCTTGTCTCCTTCACTGCACAGTCTACTAAGTTCTTCCCTCAGCTTCCCTGATCTCTCTTGTGATTTGTGATATCGTTGCCCTCATTCTTGGTCTCTGTTTCTTCTTGACTCTTTGGCATCTCTTTTCCAGTCCTCTTCATAGGTTCCTCTTTCTCCGTTGATCCATTAAATGTTGACTGTTCCAGAGTGTTTATCTTCTGCATTTTTGAAGGATACCTTTGTACATTCTGTATAAATAATCTCATCTATTTTTAGCCCTTCAGTTGCTATGAATATGCTAAATACCTGTAAAACTACATTTTTTTGGGCTCCTCTGAGTTCCAGGTTGTCTTCCTGTCTACTGGATATCTTCCCTTTAATGTACTTTTTAGACTTCTCAAATTCAAAATCTTCAGCTGGGAGGTATAGCTCAGTGGCAGAGTGCTAGCTAAGCATGGTGGGAGTCAATTCCTAGCTCTGAATAAACAAGCAAACAACATTTCAATACAATTGGCCCATTGTGTTCCGTCTAATGGAACACTCATCTAAGCTAGAAACTTGCATTTAGTCAAGTCTTGTCAGATCTACTTTTTTCTTATTTCTTGAATTTTTTTAATTTCCTATTCTACTCCTATGACACAGGTCACATGCAAGATTTCTGGGAACCTGACAGGCTTTTAAGTGGGGTTTCTTGCCTGTAACATTGCATGCCCCAGTGTATCCTTTAAAAGATATGTGGATGGAAGAATTAACTGTCATTCAGCAAGTATTTATTCAGCAGACTTTGACCTGAGGATGAATGAGACATATTTGAGTACATCATGGTGGGAAAGCAGGGACATCAACCAATGTGGAACTGCAGTACAAATTTAAATGAGTTCACATTCATAAGGCACATGGAACCATACTTGGAAAATATATAATGTATGTTAAGATACAGAAGGTGTACACAGGATTCTAGGGCAGTGTGGGAGTCAGGAGTGTGGTTGGGAAAGGGGGATAACTAAGGAAAACAGCTTCGTGACTGCGGAAGAATCAGGAGGAAAGCATGTAGCTGAGGCCTTGTGCTTAGTTCCTCTCTTCTGGGGATGTTTGCTTGATACTGTCAGCTTGTCCTAGGCCTTGCTCTCATTTAGCACTGTTTCCTCAGGGTGGTGACAAGCTACTTGGCAGCTCTGAGCTTTGGAATTTTGTTTCCTTACTTTATCTGTAAGTGAGGGAATAGTCCGATTAAAGGATCTCCAGATTGATTCAGTTTATAAGTCTTTGCTGCCAGATATAGTAGAGTGGTTTCTAATCCCTAGCACCTAAAAGACTTAAAGCAGGGGCTGGAGAGATAGCTCAGTAGTTAAGAGCACTAGCTGCTCTTACAGAGAAGCCAGGTTTCATTTCCAATAGCTACATGGCAGATCACACTCTCTCTATGTAACTCTAGTTCCAGGGAATCCAGTGCTCTATTTGGACCTTGTGCTGGCTAGTTTTATGTCACTCTGACACAAACTAGATTCATCAGAGAGGAGGGAGCCTCAATTGAGAAAATGCTTCCATAAGATATTGCTGTAGGCAAGCCTATGGGGAGGTTGACTAGTTAGTGATTGGTGTGGGAGGGCCCAGTTTATTGTGGGTGGTGCCACTCCTGGGCTGGTTGTCTTGAGTTCTATAGGAAAGCACTCTGAGCAAGCCATGAAGAACAAGCCAGTAAGTAGCACTCCTCTGTGGCCTTTGCATCAGCTCCTGCCTTCAGGTTCCTGCTCTGTTTGAATTCTTGTCCTGACTTCCTTCAGTGATTAACAGTAATTGGAAGCATTAGGCAAATAAGCCCTTTCCTCCCAAAGTTACTTTTAGCCATGGTGTTTTACACAGCAATAGTAACACCAACTAGGACAGACCTCTACAGGTTCCTGCACAAATGCAGCACTAATACATATATGCAAACACACACACATAAAAAGAGGGAAAAATGTCTTTCTAAGCCTGGAGGTTCACATCTGCAGTTCTTGTATGTAGGAGAATAAGGTAGAATAATCACCACATGTTTGGGACCAGCCTGGGATGTATAGTGAGTTCCCAATCAGCCTGGGCAGCAGAGTGAGACCTTGTCTCAGTAAACCAAAAGAAGAGTCTTTAGTTCTAGAATAAGATCATTACATGAGTAGTACTGGATTTTATTGAAAATAAGACCTTTTGTGAATTTAAGGGAGAGAATTGTAAATGGAAGAAATAATTTTGCTTTTCTATTATACTCTTCTGGTTTTCCTACAGTTCTTGTTTGCTACATGCACAACAGAAATCATTCTGCTATGATGTCTCCTTTATCAATAGTGACAGCCCTAGTGGACAAGATTGGTAAGCAAGATCAGCTTCTATGCATACTTATAATTTTCAGTAATTATGAAGTATTATTAGGATTGGGGGGAAATGGTTTCTTTTAAAGGGGATTTTAATGTATATATGAAACTATCTAGAATATAACATGATGTTTATATAATTAAGTGGAAGAGTTTAATTTAATTACGGTTTTTATAGTCTTTGTATGGTCTCAGATTTTTAGATTTATTTTGTATGTCAAAAATTATTGTAGTTTTGAAGATAAATATAATACAACTTGTCAGCTTTTCAGATGTTTTTGTTCACTTATAGTACTAACTTTTCTTATATAGTTTGGATGGCTCTTAACTTTCTATTTTGCAGATATGTGTAAACAGAGCTTAAGTCCTGAACAGGACATTAAGTTCACTGGCCATGTTAGCTGGGTTGGAAAGACATCCATGGAAGTGAAGATGAAAATGTTCCAGGTATGTATGTGCATGAAGATCCCTCACTGTTGAAATATAATCAGCTAACTCACTTGAAGAAAAGCTGTGTATGTTCATGGATAAGTATGCAACCCTTAGCTTCAAAAATAATTAACAGTTCAAAGGAGGGATAGTATCTTCCTTTTGCTACTTGCATTTAATATATATTATTTTGTATGCATATACAGCTGTACATTAAGGTACTTGTTTCTGATTTTGCCCAGGAGGGTTTCACAAAAGTCTGAGTTGAACTAGATGTGAATTGGACTGACTACTGTATTACTTTTGGGGGGCTGCTGTACCATAAAGTCCCACAAACTGGTGGCTTAAAAATATCAGCAATTTATTGTTTGAATTTGGAGGCTCTGATTCCCAAATCAAGCTGTCAGCAGGGTCATATTTTGTCTTAAACCTGCAGGAGATTATCTTTGCTTACCTCTTCTTCGTAGCAGGAGGCGTTTCTGCTTTTGTCATTGTATCTTAGTTACTGCAGTGCAACACCATGACCAAAAAGTAAGTCATGGAGGAAAGGGTATATCTGGCTTACAAATCTATATTGCTGTTCATCAATGAAAGGAGTCAGGACAGGAACTCAAACAGGGCTGGAACCTGGAGGCAGGAGCTGACACAGAGACCATGGAAGAATGCTACTTCTTGGTTTGTTTCCCCGGCTTTCTCAGCCTGCTTTCTTAGAGCACCCAGGACCTCCAGTCCAGGGATGGCATCATCCACAGTGGGTTAGGCCCCACCCTATTGATCACTAATTGAGGAAATGCCTTACAACTGTATCTCATGGAGGCATTTTCTCAACAGAGGCTTCTTATTCTCTGATGACTCTAGCTTGTGTCAAATTGACACGCAAAACCAGCCAGTACAGACTGTGTGGTTTTTGTCTGTCTATATTTCCATGTCTTTTCTCTAATATCTTAATCATATTGGATTGAAGGCCCACTCTGCTCCAATCTGAACTCATTGTTTTTGTTCTGTTTTTGAGATAGGGTTTCATATAACCCAGGCTGGCCTTGAATTGGTCCTCAAGAGTGAGTGAGTGAGTATCCCATGGAGGACTAGTTGGTGGTGGCTTTGTCATCAGCACAACTGATGAGGCAACCTTACAGAAGCAGTGGGAGGCTTTACTATTGTTCTGGGGCTTTAGTTTTCTGAGACAAGTTTATGTCCTGTAGTCTACGCTAGCTTCAAATTCCTGATCCTCCTGCCTCCACCTCTCATAGGCATGTGTCACATGCCTGGCTTTATTTATTTATTTACTTATTTATTTATTGTTTTGAGACACAGCCTCACTCTGTAGCACAGGTTGTCCTGGAACTCATAGCAATCCTCCTGCCTCAGCCTAGCAAATGCTAGGGTTACATGCATGAGTTGCTATTCCTGGTTTTCATTTTATCTAATTATGCCTGTAATGTCCCCATTTTCAAATAATTCCCACCTATAGGTCTGGAGGTTACGCCTTCATCATACCTTTGGGAGATGAAAGACACACTTCAATTCTTTTCTTTGTGTGGTACTGGGGACCAAACTCATATCCTTTCATGTTCTAGGCAAGTGCTTTACACCTGAGTTACATACCTAGCCCTCAATTGTTAATAGTCATTTGGGTGCAATTAAAAGAGCTCCTCTTATGAACAGAATTCAGAGAATAGTCAGTGCAGAGACCGAATAATTTAGAGTACGCCCAGCATTCCACTGTAGACAACATAAGCATTGATTTACTGTGGTAATCAGTGGACTTATTCAGATGCATTATTTTTCTGCTATAGAATTCTAAAGCATTTTCACCTCTTGGTAAAATCAACTTTCAGATTTGAGAAAAGTCTGAAGCTTGCAATGTACAGTAATTGTCCAGAAATTGAAAATTTATTCTTTGATAATTTTAAGCATGCATATAAGGCATTTTAGCATATGTACCCCATTACCCTCTTTTTGGTCCCCTTTAAGTCCCACTGAACCACTTCTTCCCTTCTTTACAACTAGGACCCTTGATACTTTTATGTCATTTTTTGTGACCCATGACATTTAATTAAGGTTGCTTGCTTGAGCATGGGTAGGGGATTATTTACTGAAATAGTGGCCACACTACTGAAGAAAATGACTCCTTCCCCACATGGCTGATTGGGGAGAGGTGGGGCCTCCCAAGCCCCTCCTCTATCCCTGATGGAATGTTTAAGGGCCCAGTGGTCTTATGCAGGTAACCATAGCTGCTGTGACTTCATGAGTGCAGTGACCAGATATTGAATAACTTACTAGACCTGGATGGAGGTGGGGGTTCCTTGGACTTCCCACAGGACAGGGAACCCTGATTGCTTTTCGGGCTGGGGGGGTGACTTAATTGGGGGAGGGGGAGGGAAATGGGAGGCGGTGGCGGGGAAGAGACAGAAATCTTTAATAAATAAATAAATTAAAAAAAAAAAGAAAAGAGAAGATTCTCCCATAGGTCCATTAAAAAAAAAAGCTTTGAGAGGACACATCATTGTACAAAACTTTTCCACATCCTCTGAGTCTTAACAGTTTTTCTGCCCCCTCTCATGGGGTATTCTTTAAGATTCAGAGGGGATGATATAGATATCTCTATATAGGGCTGCATATTCAACAACCACTTAGTCCTTAGCACTTTTGAGGAGTTAGACGTGTCAGCATTAATTACCAGTAATTTTTTTAAAAATTAAATACTGTATCAAAGTGATTGGATTGTATTTCAATATTTATGTAATTGGCAGTAATGCTGGTTTTATTGTCCTTTTAAAAATTATAAAACAAAAAATGTGGTGCATGCCTTAAATTCCAGCACTCAGGAGGCAGAGGCAAGTGGATCTCTGTGAGTTCAAGGCCAGCATGGTTTACAAAGTGAGTTCCAGGACAGGCTCCAAAGCTACAGAGAAACCTTATCTTGAAAAACCAAAATAACGATAATAATAATAATGATAAAGCAACACACTTATAAAGTTGCTATGAATGCTTCTATGATTTGTAGACACTTAACCAAACTTCTTAGTTAATTTTTGTCCTACTCATTTTTATACACTGTAGGTTTCCTGACCTAGGGCCTGCATTCCGGGGAATCACAGCTATTTGACTCTACTATAAATAAATTAGAAAAACGATACAGGAGAGGGGAGGAGAGGGGAGAGAAAATATGAAAAGTTGTGTCATATGCCTCTCTCTCTAGCCTGTCCTTTCTCTCTGGGTTTACCAGGTAAAATTTCCAAAGCTAATCTTAGATCATGTCATTCCACTTTATAAAAACCTTCAGTGACCATTGGGCTGGAATGCATATTCCTTTGATTAGGTAGTGCCCAAGGTACTCTATAAGCTAGATGCAATCTACTTTGCCAACTTTATTCCCTTTATCATTTATGTGTTTTCTTTTTTATTCTTTCAATGCCAAGTTTTGAATCCAGGGCCTTGTGTATAATAGGCAAATGCTGCACCACTGAGCCACTTCCCAGCCCTGTGTACCTTCTTAGTGCTCATTGCTGGTTATTGAGTAGTCTGCGAGTATGGAGTTACATATCTTGGCATTCTTAGTGTGTGACACTAGCAAGTGTAAATTGTAGTAAAACACAATGTAATCATTTAGCAACCAAATGTCTGTTAGTGCCTTTTTCTTTACCTGAAATGCGTTGTGCTCTGATTCTGTGCATTCCCACTGTGCTTTAGCGTCACATCTTGCTCAGCCCCATTGACTCTTCCAGCTTGGAGCATTTGTTCAGTCTTCAAGCCCTAGTCTGTCTCTCCTTCCTGGCACCTGCTACTCTCTGTCCTACAAACGGTATACAAACATTGTTTTTTTCTCCCACTAGATGATATACTTGTTAACAGCAGTGCCCACTTCTCAATATCTGTTCGTGAAATCAATTTGGCAATTATAATTATTGAACAGCTCTTCTGGTCTGGGTATATGACAATGAGCAAGACAGAAAGTTCCTTTCTCTTAGAGAGTATATTTTACAAAAGCCCATTCATGTAATGCCCCATTCATTCATTTTTGAAACATTAACTGTATATGTATCTGCCAGTATTTGTGCTTAGTGGTGGCAGTGGAAATATGAAGAAAATGGTGTCGGTCTACATGAACCTCACTTACTATGTCATAGGGAAGCAGCCACATAAATATATAATTGCAACATATTTTGCAGTATTTCTCAGAACAGGTATTTTGGCATTTTATCCAGGAAATTTCTTAGTTCTGAAGACCTACCAGTTCATTGTGAGATGTTCAACTTCCTAATTCCTTTCTGCATCATTTTCTTGTGGCTATTACAAAATACCTATCTGATGGTTTGACTGAGAAATATCCCCCACAGTTTCAAGCATTTTAATACTCAGTTCCCAGTTTTGTGGTGCTGTTTGGTTAGGTTTAAATGATGTGGCCTTGCGGGAGGATGTCACTGGGGGTAGGTATTGAGAGATATAAAGACTCATACCATTTTTAGTTTGGTCTCTCTGTTTCCTGCTTGTGGTTCGAACAGTGAGCCCTCAACTCGCTGTTCCAGCCACCATGCTTGCTGCCATGCTTTCCCTCTAATATGTACTCTTACTCTTATCCCTTTGGATCCATTACCCAAATAACCCTTTCTGTAGCTTGCTTTGGTCCTGATTTTTTTTTTAATTCCAGCAGTAGAAAACTAACTAATACAACTGACAAAAGCAACTTAAAGTAAAAGAGAGAGGATGGATTTTGGATCCATTTCAGAGGCATTTCGGTCCATCATGCAGGTTAGGATGGTAGCATTTTTGTCAGTGAGAATGTGATTGGGGCTTCTCGTATCATGGCAGCAGACAAATCAGAGAGCAGAGTCCAGAAGCAGAAGTGAGGATAACCTTCAGAGTCCACTCTAGCGAAATAGTTCTGCCATCTAGAGTCCAAACCCCTACAGTTCCACAACATCCCAAAACAGTGCCACCAGCTGGAAATCAAGTGTTAAAAGACTGGAGTCCTAATTAAAGGAGCACATTTCACATTCAAACTGTATCCTTTCGCCTGTGATCCCCAAACGCTCATAAGCTGTCTTGTAAAGCAAAATGCAGTTAGTCTAACTTTAAAGTCCCCTGAACAGTTTCAACTCTGTTCTAAAGTTCCATGTCTCAGGGGTTAGAGAGATGCTCAGCAGTTAAGAGTGATTACTACTACAAAGGACTGGAGTTTGAGTTCCTGAACCTACTCTGGATATCTCACAATAGAAGATCTGATGCCTCTGGACTCTGCTGGCATCAGCAGTCATGTGTACACACCTCTGTCTGTCTGTCTGTCTGTCTGTCTGTCTCTCTCTCTCTCTCTCTCACACACACACACACACACAGAGAGAGAGAAAGAGGGGCAGGCCTCTGGTAGACACACATGGACACACACACAATTAAATCCTTTTTTAAAAATTTGAAGTTTTTATTGAAACTCAGGGCAAACATTTATCTGTGTGCATTTGTAAAATCAAAAAGCAACAATACTTCTTTTATAAACGGTACATGCTAAGAATTCCCATTTCAAATTTTAAAAGAGAAGAACAAGAAGGTAACAAGACTGAAACGCAGCTGACCAACCATTAAACTCTGTAGCTTCATTGTACACATTATATCTGTATCAATGTATTTTGATCATTTTCACCTGTTTCCTGGCTTTTACTTCTTGAATCCTTTTTTTTTAACAAGCTCCCATCCTTTATGATCCAGTGTTTAATCAGAGTTGCTTGCATGAGCATACATGGGAGGTTATTTACTAGAGCATAGGCAGCATTACTAGTGAATAAACCCCTGGAAATAATGGTTCCTCCCCTGGCCAGTGGCTATTAACTGCTGTTAACTCCTACCTATCAATGATTGCCAGTGTTGATAGTCAGTGGTTACAAGTAACCACAGCTGTTGTGAGTTAACAGATGCAGCAGCTCTGACATGTCATTTCACAGCATTCCTCCCTGCCCTTTGGCTCTTACATTCTTTTTGCCCTTTCTTATGCTGTGTTCCTTGGGCTGGGTGATGGACAGATACCCTGAATAGGGCTGGACCTCATTAATTTTCGTTGTTGTTTTGCTTTTTTGAGACAATATCTGTGTCTCCTTGGTTGTCCTGGAATTCCCTATGTAGACCAGGCTGGCCCTGAACTCAGGAGACCCATCCCCTCTGCCTCCTGAGTGCTGGGATTAAAGGTGTGTGCCATTGTACCTGTCTTTATCTCATTACTATTGAATTGAGGCTCATTCAAATGGCAGGACACACACACACACACACACACACACACACACACACACACACACACGGATTCTTCTTTGCCAGAATGGAACATGAATGGCCTCTAGTCCATTCCAGTAGGTTCATTAAACTATCCCGATGCCTCTAAACTTTCTCGGTTCTTTCTGTAAACTGTTTCCAAAGGCCCAAGAACAACATGGTCTGGCTTGTCACAACTGTCTTCCTTCTTGATTTCAGATTTTTTTGTATTAGTTAATTTATATTTTTATTTTTTAGAATTTTTGTTTGATTTTTTTGTACATGAATGCTTATAATTTTTGCCTTAGAGCTTATATATACACCATGCGCATGCCTGTTGACTTTCATGGAACTGATGGTTTTGAGCCACCATGTGGCTGTCAGAGCAGCAAGTGACCCTTAACCATGGCACCATCTCTCCAGCCCCAGTTACTTTTCTTGTTGCTGCGACAAAATACATGACAGCATCAATCTAGTGGAAGAAGGACTTATTTTCATTACTGGAGAACTGGAAAATCATTCTCTTTGCATAAAGTAGCCTAAAAAAAAATCCCAGGTCATTGAGACTAGAATGAAGGTTTAGGAATCTTCATAAAGCCAGAGTTTCAGACAGGGCAGGACAATCAGGAAATAGAGAACCAGTTGCATCAGCCCACCTCAACACACATTTAGATAAAAGAATATAATGTCTTTAAGAATTTCGATGGCAGTTAGTAAAAAGATTTACCTGATAGAGCACAGGTAATGGTGAACACAATTAATTCATAATAATAATAGCTCCAAAAGTAGGAACTATGAAACCCAGGTCCTCAGATCATCTTAACTGGTCCCCTGTAGTCCATTTTGAAGAGAAATACAAGCCCTCCATTGGTTGTTCAACTGTTTCAGTAGGGTCCCTGTGTCTCACCTTAAACCCTTACTGGAAAATTGGACTTTCTTCTTCACAGGTGAACCCTGTCAGTAATTCTTTGGAGGTTGCAGCTGTTATAGTATACCCTTTTAAATGGGCTGAAGTCTGTCTCCTAGGTGGTTGTCTTTTTTTTTATGTATTTTTTTTTATTGATAAAAGGAGAATAAAGAAAAGAAAGAAAAAAAAACAAATTTCCACCTCCTCCCAGCCTCCCATTTCCCTCCCCCTCCTCCCATTCTTCTCCCCCTCCTCCCCCTCCCTCTCCAGTCCAAAGAGAAGTCAGGGTTCCCTGCCCTGTGGTAAGTCCTAGGTCCTCCCCCCTCCGTCCATATCTAGGAAGGTGAACATCCAAACTGGCTAGGCTCCCACCAAGCCAGCACATTGCGTTGGATCAAAACCGCGTGCCATTGTCCTTGGCGTGTCATCAGCCCTCATTGTTCGTCATGTTCAGAGAGTCCAGTTTTATCCCATGCTTTTTTTGGTGACAGTCCAGCTGGCCTTGGTGAGCTCCCAGTAGATCAGCTCCACTGTCTCAGTGGGTGGGTGCACCCCTCGTGGTCCCGACTTCTTTGCTCATGTTCTCCCTCCTGCTCCTCCTTGGGACCTTGGGAGCTCTATCCAGTGTTCCAGTGTGGGTCTCTGTCTCTATCTCCATCCATCGCCAGATGAAAGTTCTAGGATGATATGCATGATATTCGTCAGTATTGCTCTAGGATAGGGTCATTTCAGGTTCCCTATCCTCAGCTGCCCAAGGAACTAACTGGGGGCCTCAGCTTGGGCACCTGGGATCCCCTCTAGGGTCAAGTCTCCTGCCCATCCTAAAGTGGGTCCTTTAACTAAGAAATGGGGTTCCGTGCTCCCCTATCCAACCTTCCTTTATCCCGATCCTCCTGTTTCCCCAAGTCCCCCCTCCTTTCCTTCTACCTTTTCTCTCCCCATCTCCCCTTACCCCCATCCCACCCCACCCCCAACATCCCACTTTTCTCCCCGGCAATTTTGTCTACTTCCCTTATCCAAGAGGATAACTATATGTTTTTCCTTGGGTTCACCTTCTTACTTAGCTTCTTTAGATTCGCCTATTGTAGACTCCGTGGCCCCTATTTATGGCTAGAAACCAATTATGAGTGAGTACATCCCATGTTCATCTTTTTGGGTCTGGGATACCTCACTCAGGATAGTGTTTTCTATTTCCATCCATTTGCATGCAAAATTCGAGAAGTCATTGTTTTTTACCGCAGCGTAGTACTCTAATGTGTATATATTCCATACTTTCTTCATCCATTCTTCCATTGAAGGGCATCTAGGTTGTTTCCAGGTTCTGGCTATTACAAATAATACTGCTATGAACATAGTTGAACAAATGCTTTTGACATATGATAGAGCATCTCTTGGGTAAATTCCCAAGAGTGGTATTGCTGGGTCGAGGGGTAGGTTGATCCCGAATTTCCTGAGAAACCGAAACACTGACTTCCACAGTGGTTGTACAAGATTGCATTCCCACCAGCAATAGATGAGTGTACCCCTTCCTCCACAGCCTCTCCAGCAAAGGCTATCCTTGGTGTTTTTGACTTTAGTCATTCTGACAGGTGTAAGATGATATCTCAAAGTTGTTTTGATTTGCATTTCCCTGATCGCTAAGGAGGTTGAGCATGACCTTAAGTGTCTTTTGGCCATTTGAACTTCTTCTGTTGAGAATTCTCTGTTCAGTTCAGTGCCCCATTTTTTAATTGGGTTAATTAGCCTTTTAAAGTCTAGTTTCTTGAGTTCTCTATATATTTTGGAGATCAGACCTTTGTCTGTTGTGGGGTTGGTGAAGATCTTCTCCCAGTCAGTAGGTTGCCTTTGTGTCTTAGTGACAGTGTCCTTTCCTTTACAGAAGCTTCTCAGTTTTAGTAGGTCCCATTTATTCAATGTTGCCCTTAATGTCTGTGCTTCTGGGGTTATACCTAAGAAGCGATCACCTGTGCCCATCTGTTGTAGGGTATTTCCCACTTTCTCTTCTATCAGGTTCAGTGTTATCGGGCTGATATTGAGGTCTTTAATCCATTTGGACTTGAGTTTTGTGCACGGTGATAGATATGGGTCTATTTTCATTCTTCTACAGGTTGACATCCAGTTGTGCCAGCACCATTTGTTGAAGATGCTTTCTTTCTTCCATTGTATACTTTTAGCTCCTTTATCGAAAATGAGGTGTTCATAGGTTTGTGGGATTAAATCCGGGTCTTCTATACGATTCCATTGGTCGACTTCTCTGTTTTTATGCCAGTACCACCCTGTTTTCATTACTGTAGCTCTGTAATAGAGTTTGAAGTCAGGGATGGTAATGCCTCCAGACAATCCTTTATTGTATAGGATTGTTTTGGCTATCCTGGGTTTTTTGTTTTTCCATATAAAGTTGATTATTGTCCTCTCCAGATCTGTGAAGAATTTTGATGGGATCTTGATGGGGATTGCATTGAATCTATAAATTGCCTTTGGTAGAATTGCCATTTTTACTATGTTGATCCTCCCAATCCAAGAGCAAGGGATGTCCATCCATTTTTTGGTATCCTCCTCAATTTCTTTCTTCAATGCCTTAAAGTTCTTGTCAAATAGATCTTTCACTTCCTTGGTTAGATTTACCCCAAGATATTTTATGCTGTTTGTGGCTATCGTGAATGGAGAAGCTTCTCTGATTTCCCTCTCTGCTTCCATATCCTTTGTGTATAAGAGGGCGACTGATTTTTTGGAGTTGATCTTGTATCCTGCCACATTACTAAAGCTGTTTATCAGCTGTAAAAGTTCTTTGGTGGAGTTTTGGGGGTCGCTTATGTACACTATCATATCATCTGCGAATAACGAAAGTTTAACTTCTTCCTTTCCAATTCGAATCCCCTTGATCCCATTATGTTGTCTTATTGCTATTGCTAGAACTTCCAGCACTATATTGAAGAGGTATGGTGAAAGTGGACAGCCTTGTCGTGTTCCTGAGTTAAGCGGGATGGCTTTGAGTTTCTCTCCGTTTAATTTGATGTTAGCTGTCGGTTTGCTGTATATAGCTTTTATTATATTTAGGTATGACCCTTGTATCCCTAATCTCTCCAAGACTTTTAACATAAATGGATGTTGAATTTTGTCAAATGCTTTTTCAGCATCTAAAGAAATGATCATATGGTTTTTTTCTTTCAGTTTATTTATATGCTGGATTACATTGATAGATTTTCGTATGTTGAACCAGCCCTGCATCTCAGGAATGAAGCCTACTTGATCATAATGTATAATTTTTCGGATGTGTTCTTGGATTCGGTTTGCCAGTATATTGTTGAGGATTTTTGCGTCGATATTCATGAGTGAGATTGGCCTATAATTCTCTTTCCTGGTTGAGTCTTTGTGTGGTTTTGGTATCAGAGTAACTGTAGCTTCATAAAAGGAACTTGGTAGTGACCCTTCTGTTTCTATATTGTGGAATACATTGAGGAGTATAGGAATTAGGTCTTCTTGGAAGTTCTGGTAGAATTCCGCATTGAACCCATCTGGCCCTGGGCTTTTTTTGGTAGGGAGGTTTTTGATAACAGCTTCTAATTCTTCGCGACTTACAGGTCTGTTTAGATTGTTCACCTGGTCCTGGTTTAATTTTGGTAAATGATATTTATCTAAAAAAGTGTCCATTTCTTTTACATTTTCCAGTTTAGTGGCATACAGGCTTTTGTAGTAAGATCTAATGACTCTCTGAATTTCCTCTGTGTTTGTGGTTATGTCCCCCTTTTCATTTCTGATCTTATTAATTTGCGTGTTCTCTCTCTGCCGTTTGATTAGTTTGGATAGGGGTTTATCAATCTTGTTGATTTTCTCCAGGAACCAGCTTTTTGTTTCATTGATTCTTTGGACTGTTTTCTGTGTTTCTATTTTGTTGATTTCAGCCCTCAGTTTGATTATTTCCAATCTTCTACTCCTCCTAGGTGAGTCTGCTTCTTTTTTTTCTAGAGCTTTCAGGTGGGCTGTTAAGTCTTCAATATGTGCTTTCTCTGTTTTCTTTAAGTGGGCACTTAGTGCGATGAACTTTCCTCTTAACACTGCTTTCATAGTGTCCCATAAGTTTGAGTATGTTGTTTCTTTATTTTCATTGAATTCAAGGAAGACTTTAATTTCTTTCTTTATTTCTTCCTTAATCCAGGTATGGTTCAGTAGTTGACTGTTCAGTTTCCATGAGTTTGTAGGCTTTCTGGGGGTAGCATTGTTGTTGAATTCTAACTTTAATCCATGGTGATCTGATAAGACGCAGGTGGTTACTAATATTTTTTTGTAACTGTGTAAGTTAGCTTTGCTACCGAGTATGTGGTCAATTTTCGAGAAGGTTCCATGAGCTGCAGAGAAGAAGGTATATTCTTTCCTGTTCGGGTGGAATAATCTATAGATGTCTGTTAAGTCCATTTGCTTCATTACCTCCATTAATTCTCTAATTTCTCTGTTAGGTTTCTGTTTGATTGACCTGTCCATTGGTGAGAGAGGAGTGTTGAAGTCTCCTACTATTAGTGTGTGTGGTTTGATGGCTGCCTTGAGTTTTAGTAATGTTTCTTTTACATACATGGGTGCTTTTATATTAGGGGCGTAGATATTCAGAATTGAGACTTCATCCTGATGAATTGTTCCTGTTATGAGTATAAAATGTCCCTCTCCATCTCTTCTGATTGATTTAAGTTTGAAGTCCACTTTGTTAGAAATTAGTATGGCCACACCTGCTTGTTTCTTAGGTCCATTTGCTTGATAGGCCTTTTCCCAGCCCTTTACTCTGAGTAGGTGCCTGTCTTTGTGGTTGAGGTGTGTTTCTTGTAGACAGCAGAATGTTGGATCCTGTTTTCGAATCCAATCCCTTAGTCTGTGCCTTTTTATAGGTGAGTTGAGCCCATTGACATTAAGTGATATTAATGACCAGTGGTTGTTAACTCCGGTCACTTTTTTAGTAGTAGGGTTTGTGTGTTTCCCTTCTTTGAGATGCGCTGGTGAAAGGTCTCTAGATGACTGAGTTATTGTGGGCATTGTTGGACTCCTTGGTTAGTGATTTTCCTTCTATAATTTTCTGTAAGGCTGGATTTGTGGCTACGTATTGTTTAAATTTGTTTTTATCCTGGAAAATTTTGTTTTCTCCATTTATAGTGAACGAAAGCTTGGCTGGATATAGTAGTCTGGGCTTGCATCCATGATCTCTTAGTTTTTGCAGTACATCTATCCAGGACCTTCTGGCTTTCATGGTTTCCATAGAGAAGTCAGGTGTAAGTCTGATAGGTTTACCTTTATAAGTAACTTGGCCTTTTTCCTTTGCGGCTCTTAATATTCTTTCTTTATTCTGTATATTTTGTGTTTTGATTATTATATGGCGAGTGGATGTTTTCTTTTGATCCAGCCTATTTGGTGTTCTGTATGCTTCTTGAACCTTCATAGGTACCTCTTTCTTCAGGTTGGGAAAGTTTTCTTCTATAATTTTATTAAGTATATTTTCTGTACCGTTGAGCTGCACTTCTTCTCCTTCTTCTACTCCAATTATTCTTAGGTTTGGTCTTTTTATTGTGTCCCAAATTTCCTGAATGTTTTGTGATGAGAGTTTGTTGGTTTTGCTGTTTTCTTTGATCAGTGTGTTTATTTTCTCTATGGTATCTTCAGTGTCTGATATTCTCTCTTCTATCTCTTGTAATCTGTTGTTAGTACCTGTCTCTGTCATTCCTGTTCGTTTACCCAGATTTTCCATCTCCATTCTTCCCTCGGTTTGTGCTTTCTTCATTGCTTCCATTTCATTCTTCATGTCTTGAACCGCTTCCCTAACCTGTTTGATTGCTTTTTTTTGTTTCTCTTGGTTTTCTTGCGTGTCTTTGAGCGATTTATTCATTTCCTCTACCTTTTTGTTTGTAATCTCTAATTGTTTATGGCAGTTTTTCACCTCCTGTTTAAGGTCCTCTATAATTTTCATATAGTTAACTTTTGAGTCGATTTCTTCTATTTCTTCAGGAGTAGGGTGTACAATTCTTTTTATTTCGGGATCCCTGGTTTCTGGTGGTGTCATGATGCCTTTCAGGTTGTTGCAGGAATTCTTGTATTGGCGCCTTCCCATCTCTTCCTTCAAATGGAGCCAGGAGAGGCCTGGTCTCTTGGTCCAGTCTTTGCTGTGATTGACTCTCTGGGTATATCTCTTCAGTGTAGAAGTAGGAACCGTTCCCGACCCGATGGGATTACTCAGCAACTAAACAGGGCCGCCAGTAGCACAATGATCCAGGGCCAACAGGATGAATGGAGCAAGGGTGGCGGGTAGTAACCAGGAGTTCGCAGGAAGCCTGGCACCAGAGCTGAAGGTGCCCGGCTCCCTTACAGGGGACCCTGAGGCCTGCCCAGTAGGCAGGCACTCACCGCTCTGGGTGGGTCGCCTTAGTTTAGGAGCTTAAAACTGTACTTGAGCACTGGTCCTAGCATACAGCAGGGCAGGGTTGGGGAGGGGTGTTGGGGGGGCTGGGTCGTGCGAAAGAAAGACAGCCCTGCAGAAGGAGCTGGGGGAGGGGGTTTGTGCTCTCTTCCGGGACAGTCTGCCCCTGGATAGCACACACTCACCCGTCCTGATGGGATTCCTCAGCAACTAAACAGGGCCGCCAGTAGCCCAATGATCCAGGGCCAACAGGATGAATGGAGCAAGGGGGGGATGGTATCCAGGAGCGCGCAGGAAGCCTGGCTCCAGAGCTGAAGGTGCCCGGCTCCCTTACAGGGGACCCTGAGGTCTGCCCGGTAGGCAGGCACTCACCGCTCTGGGTGGGTCGCCTTAGTTTAGGAGCTTAAAACTGTACTTGAGCACTGGTCCTAGCATACAGCAGGGCAGGGTTGGGGAGGGGTGTTGGGGGGGCTGGGTCGTGCGAAAGAAAGACAGCCCTGCAGAAGGAGCTGGGGGAGGGGGTTTGTGCTCTCTTCCGGGACAGTCTGCCCCTGGATAGCACACACTCACCCGTCCTGATGGGATTCCTCAGCAACTAAACAGGGCCGCCAGTAGCCCAATGATCCAGGGCCAACAGGATGAATGGAGCAAGGGGGGGATGGTATCCAGGAGCGCGCAGGAAGCCTGGCTCCAGAGCTGAAGGTGCCCGGCTCCCTTACAGGGGACCCTGAGGTCTGCCCGGTAGGCAGGCACTCACCGCTCTGGGTGGGTCGCCTTAGTTTAGGAGCTTAAAACTGTACTTGAGCACTGGTCCTAGCATACAGCAGGGCAGGGTTGGGGAGGGGTGCTGGGGGGGCTGGGTCGTGGGAAAGAAAGACAGCCCTGCAGAAGGAGCTGGGGGAGGGGGTTTGTGCTCTTTTCCGGGACAGTCCGCCCCTGGATAGCACACACTCACCTGTCCTGATGAGATTCCTCAGCAACTAAGCAGGGCCGCCAGTAGCCCAATGATCCAGGGCCAACAGGATGAATGGAGCAAGGGGGGGATGGTATCCAGGAGTGTGCAGGAAGCCTGGCGCCAGAGCTGAAGGTGCCTGGCTCCCTTACAGGGGACCCTGAGGTCTGCCCGGTAGGCAGGCACTCACCGCTCTGGGTGGGTCGCCTTAGTTTAGGAGCTTAAAACTGTACTTGAGCACTGGTCCTAGCATACGGCAGGGCAGGGTTGGGGAGGGGTGCTCGGTGGTTGTCTTTTTTAAGTGTTTAGGAGCAAACTTGGTCCAAGTAACAATCTTGTTTGGGATCTTGTAGAACCTTTTAAATAAGTATATGACCATAAAATTATATTTATTGTTTCACAGTTTCATAAACAATCATATAATTCAAACATATTCACCACCCCACCCATTTTCCTCTCCTTTCTTCTTCTCAAGTCATCCTCCTCCTTTCATGTGAGTTTTGCATGACCCACTGGTTGTAATTAGGTTTGCATGTATAAACACAGGGGAGGGTTATTTACTGGAACATGGACAGCTTAGCCAGTGGCTATGACATGGAAAAATGTGACTGCACCTTCTACAGCAATCATTAACTGCCAGTAGCCCCTCCTGGAGAGGTGGGCCTCCTAAGACCCTCCCCTGTTCATGGTGGAATTTTGATGGGTACAGTCTTGTGTTGTTCACCGGCTCTTCTGTAGTATGAGGAACGGCAGGCTGCTTCCCGCCACCCGGCTAGCTTTACCCAAAATAATTACACAGAAACTGTATTCTTTTAAACACTGCTTGGCCCATTAGTTTTAACCTCTTATTGGCTAGCTCTTACATATTGATCTAACCCTTTTCTAATATTCTGTGTAGCACCACGAGCTGGCTTACCAGGGAAGATCTTAAGCTGCATCTGTCTGGAGTGGGACCATCATGGCGACTGCCTGACTCGGCTTCTTTCTCCTAGCATTCTGTTCTGTCCACTCTGCCTATCTAAGCTGCTGTCCTATCAAAAGGGCCAAGGCAGTTTATTTAACCAATGAAATTAACACGAAACAGAAGACTCTCCCACATCACTCTTCTTTGAGTTCATGGATACAGCAGCCATGCCGTGTTCAGAGGATAGAATTCCACAGTCTTCCTCCCCATCTTCTGGCTCTTAATTTTTTTTCGTCCTCTCTTCCATGATGTTCCCCTGAACCTTCTATAGGGTGATACAAATGTCCCATTTAGGACTGTCTCTAATTTTTTAATCAATTCATTAAATAGCTGAGGGTGTTGATGCCTGCCTGTGATTCCAGCACTTGGGAGGTCAAGGCATGAGGGTCATAAGTTCAAGATCATTGTTACCTACATAGCAAGTTCAGAAAGCCAACCTGGACTCCATGACACCCTGTCTCAAATACAGTTTGCTCAAAAGCATCTTCCTCAAGGTGGTAAGACTAATGAACCACTTTAATGAACATTTGTTTACCTAGACTATACATATGTTGGCCTCAAGTAAAAAATGGAATTTTTTATCTAATATAAGAGTTATCTAAACTTATCTGAGTAATTTTCTTTAGTTGTTTGAGGAGAAACCTGGAAAACACAAGCAGCTTTAATCCTGAAAGGGGATCAGTTACTAAAACTGAAGACTCTTCCCTTCAGAGGGAAGACATTTTTGTGTAAGTGGTTTCCTTGTTCAGAAAGACTTTACCTGCTGAGCCATCTTGCCAGCTCCATTTTCCGTCAAAATTTGTTTTTGTTTTCCTCCCACTGCCCCCTTCTGCATCATTGCTTTCTTTTGTTTTATTCCACCCTTAGTAGTGTCTTTTTCATTTCTTTGTTTATTTCTTTCTTGTTTGTTTTTTTAAGACACGGTTTCTCTGTGTAGCCTTGGCTGTCCTAGAACTCATTCTGTAGACCAGGCTGGCCTTGAACTCACAGAGATCCCCTGCCTCTGCCTCCCAAGTACTGGGATTAAAACCATGCACCACCACTGCCCAACTTTCATTTTTTATGTCTCATGAGACATTTTTCATATCTCAGGCTTAGGTTGGTTAATGGATTCAATTAGCCTGGTAAGCCTCTAAGAGATCCTAGTAGCCTTTATGGAATCTCTTTTGTTTCCTTGAATACAACGAGTTTTCTAACTCCCGTTTCCCTTTGGGTTCCGATGTAACCACATGATTATCTGAATAAAATGTCAGACTATCTTTTGTTTTTGTAAAATATAATTGTATCAGGCTAAATTTTGCTTTTAAATTTATGAGGCTGAGTTCTATACTTGAACTAGATGTTTTGGTTATGATCTGTAGACCTTCTGAAGATATATACAGGAAACAATTAAAACAGGCAAAGGAGATTGTGCTGATAAGAAAGTTTTAGGATGTCAAACAACTTCTTAAGTGTTTCTCTACTGTTTGAGAGAGACATTATGCATATGTGTTACAATTGTGTAGCTTGGTACTCTTGTGGAATTCCTATCAGTGGGTACAGGAGCTGTCTCTGACTCTTTTGCCGGCTTTTGGGAACCTGCTCCTCATACTGGGTTGCTTTGTTCATCCTTAATACATGAGGAGCTGCTTAGTCTTACAGCAACTTGATATGCTATGTTTTGTTGATATTTATGGGAGACCTGCCCTTTCTTAAACAGAAATGGAGGGGGACTGGATTGGGGGATAGGAACAGACAGGGCAATGGGGGGGGACGTACTAGGAGGAGAGGAAGGAGGGGAAACTGCGGCTGGGATGTAAAATAAACAAATATGTGTATGATAAAAAGAAATAAATTAAATAGGCAAAAAAGAGAAAGTTTTAGGATCAAGACAGGAGGGCCTGGAGCATACATTATGCACAGAAATAGTAGGATAGAGAATCTAGACTTTTTATGACTGATTAAAACACCACAGATTTGGTCAGAGACTCTTAGAATGTGTTGGGGTTTTTTTTGAACAGTATGTTTAATGTTATCCATTTGACCATTTGAGTAGATCCTTATAACTAGCATAGAACTTAGAGCCTTGTCTATTTAGTTCAGTTTAATGTTAGCAATTCTTCCACCCTTTAGAGTTTCCCTGTCTAGTGTCTCTTCACTCTATAGGATATCTACTGATTAGTGCCTAACCTCTGGATCCCCTATAGCCTTTCTGATCAGGACTGGAGTTTTAGGGCCCTTTTAGAGGGCTTCTGTTTTCCATTGGGTCTTGGTTGACCTTGAAATGCACAGATCAAAATACCAGCTATCCTCTTAGTTTTATATATATATATATATATATATATATATATATATATATATATATATTTCACTTAATGTAATACATTCTAGTTTAGTATATTTTTCTGCAGATAACAACTACACACACACACACACACACACACACACACAAAGCTAAGAGGATATGTATGTATATGACAGGATGACAGTCACACAAGACTATAATCACACAAGGTAGCCTGAAACCCACCAGGCTAGCCTGTAGTAATAGGAGTGGCGGACTACATTCCTGGCACCCGGCCGCCTGCACGGCTAGCTTTATACCCGAAATAATTACACAGAAAACTGTATTCTTTTAAACACTGCCTGGACCATTAGTTCCAGCCTTTTATTGGCTAGCTCTTACATATTGATCTAACCCATTTCTAATATTCTGTGTAGCACCACGAGCTGGCTTACCAGGGAGGATCTTAACCTGCGTCTGTCTGGAGTGGGAGAATCATGGCGACTGCGACTCGGCTTCTTTCTCCCAGCATTCTGTTCTGTCTACTCTGCCTACCTAATTTTCTGTCCTACCAGGCCAAGCAGTTTTCTTTATTAGTTAACCAATGAAAGCAACAGATAAGATACAGGACCCACCTCCATCACTAGCCTTAGACTCACAGGCACTGTTCTGCCTCAGCCTCCCCAGATGATAGGATTACAGGCATATCCTATCATACCTAGCCAGCATTTTTAGTCTTAAGAGGTAGTAGTGGGTTCTAATTTTGACATTTGGATAACACCTAGACCTAGAATACTTTCAGTTCTTGGGGATATGATATTTTAGCCATATTCATACAAATGGTATTGACTATACTATATAATAACCTAAAAGAATAACAGTAATGAATACTTTCAGAACTGTGGTCAGTCTTCCCAACAAATGCATTCCTTATAACTTTATTTTTCTCTACCTTTGTTCTTTAGCTGCAAAATAATGAGGATTATTGGCCTGTTTTGGATGCAACCTTTGTCATGGTGGCTCGAGATTCTGAAAATAAAGGGTAATTGTCACTTTTTCATAATTCCTTAATTTGAAAAATCTTCAAGACTTCAGAGAAAACTAATGAATTTCCATATGCCCATGACCTGAGTATAACAGACTTAATTGAACATGTTTGCCAAATTCACATTTTTCTCTAAAGGAGACGTATAATATTTTAAAAAGAAATGTCATACATGATGGCATTTTACCTTACAAAGATGTAAGAATCTTTTTATGAATGTAGATATTTTATTTTATTTATTAACTGCATACACTGTTTCCTGATTAAACTCCTCTTGCATACTCCTGGCTGCAGTAGTCACCATTTTCCTTTCAGGTTGACTTGTTTTTAGCTGCTGCAGATTAGAGAGAACTGTGGTGCTTGTTTTACCATGTTCGGCTCATTTCACTTAACATAATGCACTCTAGTTCAGTATATTTTTCTGCAGATAACAACTTCATTCTAAACAGCTAAATAATACTCTATTGTATATATGTATTTTATTTTAATTTTTCTATTTATTAGTTGATAGATACCTAAGCTGGTTCAGTTATCTTAGCAAATGTTAATAGTGCTACTATGCATAAGGTATATAGGTATCTCTGGTATGCTAAATTAATTTTTTGAATATATATAGAAGAGAGATAAATGAGCCATATGGCACATCTGTTTCTTTAAAAAAGTTCTCTATGATATCTGTACTAATTTACATTCTTTCCAATACCATCTACATTCCTCTTCCTCCATAAATAACCACTGGGGTGAATTGGTATCTCATTTAACTTGTTGACTCTCTGATAGCTAAAGATATTAAAAATATTTTCATTTATTTATTAGCCATGGTATTTCTTTTGGGGGGAATTAGCCATATCATTTGCACATTTTTAAATTAGTCTATTAAATTTTTTTGAGTAATATATACTCAATATCAACTCTTTCTAAAATGTAAGCTTGTAAAGATTTTCTCTCCATTCTATAGGTCCTCTCTGTACTCTGTTAAATGTGCCTTTGCTCGGTAGAATCTTTTTATTTTGGTGGAATCCCACTTGCTTAATTTCCCTTTTGTTTTCTGTCTTAAAGCTGTTTTCTCAAAAGTCCCTACCCATTTCGATGTCCTGAAGTGTTTCCTCAGTTTCCTTTTCTTTTTTTCTTTCCTTCCTCTCCTCCCAGCCCCTTCCCCACCCCCTCTGTTCCCACCCCCAATCCAGTTCTCCATTTCTGTTTAGGAAAGGGAAAGTATCTCATAAGTATCAGCAAGGCATGGCATATTAAGTTGCAGTAAGAATAAGCACCTCCCCATAAATTAAGGCTGAGGAAAGTGACACAGTATGAAGTGTGAAGTCCCAAAAGCCAGTAAAAGAGTCAGAGACAGCCCTTGTTTCCACAGTTAAAAGTCAAGAGAACCAAGCTGCACAACTGTAACATATGCAGAGGGCCTAGGTCAGGTCTATGTAGGTTCCCTGGTTGTTGGTTCAGTCTCTGTTGAGCCCCTTGAAGCCCAGGTGTCAGTGATGGTGACCCTGCCATGTTAAAAACACCTCTTGCCAGCGTAGGGGTGTGGGGATTTATAAATATAAGTAAAGAATATGAAGATGCATTTGAAAATAATAAAACAGAAACTATAGAATAGTATCAGGAGGGCATACCAGTGAAAACAGAAATTGTCCATGTTCAATTTTCCATACGTTTTTTATACCCCAATACAAAAGGGGAAGAAGGCAACAGACTTCTTTAACATGATACAAAGGACAACTCAAAGAACAGTAAATTGCTTTAACACTTTGAGGCATCAAGCTATTAACATTCTGTTGTTTAAGAAGTGAAACCACTCTAGACCAAGTATCCTGAAGGTAGCCCTTCCCCAGGTAACTCCATTTACAAAAGACAGAGCAAAAGTATGCTTGCATATCCTGACCATCTGTCAGGATGGAAATAGGCTCACATTTTTGGGGCTCCACACCCAGATTAGTTGATTCTGTGAGTTTTCTTGTAGTGTTCTTGACCCCCTTTGGCTTCTACTCTCTTTTCTCCCCTTCTTCTGCAGGATTCCCCAAACTTGGTGTAATATTTGGCTATGGGGTCTCTGCATCTATTTCCATCAGTTGCTGGATGAAGCCTTTTGGATAATGGTTGGGCTAGGCACCAGTCTATGGGTATACCAGAATATCATTAGGCATCATTGCATTGATTTTTTTTTGTAATGGTTTCAGATCTTAGATTTGAGTGTTTAGTTCGTTCTTTTGTTTCGTTGTGGTTTTTTTTTTGAGACAAGGTTTCTTTGCATAGCTTTGGCTGTCTTGGAACTCATTCTGTAGACCAGGCTGCCCTCCAACTCAAGAGATCTGCCTGCCTCTGCCTTCCAAATGTTAGGATTAAAGACATGCACCCCTGCCACGAGGCTAGTTCGCTTTTTTGTAAGTGCTAAGAGATGAGTCTCATTTTTTTCTTCTGTATGCAGAGACCCAGTTTTCCTATCACCATTTGTTGAGAAGAATCACCTTTGTACTACATAATGTACATGTTATTATACTTCTAATCTCTCTATTCTCTTCCACTAATCTATATGTATTTTAACACCAATAGCATCCTGTTTATGCTTTTTAAAATTTCTGTAATATGTATTATTTGTTTATTTTGAAATAGGGTCTAGTATAGCCAAAGCTATCCTTGTACTCTGTGTAGCTGAGAATTGTAGGCAGATTTTTCTTTTGGGGCCGCCAACTCACGAAAACTGAAACAGACTTCAGAAACTTATTATTAATTTTGAAAGCTTGACCTTAGCTTAGGCTTGTCTCTAAATAACTCTTATAACTTAAATTTACCCATATTTTTAATTATGTACTTCCACATGATCAATACATCATCTCTATTAGCCCATCCTGGTTATTCCGTGTCTGGCTCACAACTTCACCTTTCTTCCTCCCAGAGCTCTCTCTGTCCAGAAGTCCCATCTATACCTCCAACCTAGTTATTGGCCATTTAGCCTTTATTGACAGTTGGAACCCTTCATTTTTATTTGATAATCTCTTGCAACATATTTGGTAGCAAATGTTTTGGTGTTGTCTGACATGTTCCTGCTCCCAGACTTTGATTTTTTCCCTCTTTTTCTTTTCACTCTTTCCTTTTTTCTTTCTTTTCCTTTTTTCTTTCTTTCTCTCTTTTCATTTTACGTGAAAAATGCCCCTCTCTCACCTTCTCCCGAACCCCCCCCATCTTCCATCCCACCCCCATTCACTCCTTAGAGGGGGCAGATGGAGAGGGAGAGCAATTAAAGAGATATCTTGATAGAGGGGGCCATTATGGGGTTAGGGAGAAACCTGGTACCCGGGAGATTCCAGGGAACCTACAAGAATGACCCCAGCTAAGTCTCCTAGCAATAGTGGAGAGGGTGCCTGAACTGGCCTTCCCCTGTAATCAGATTAGTGATTATGCTAATTGTCATCATAGAACCTACATCCAGTAACTGATGGAAGCAGATTCAGGGATCCACAGCCAAGCACTGGACTGAGTTCCTGGAATTCAGTTGAAGAGAGGGAGGAGGGATCATGATTGGGAAAAGCACAGGAACAGCTGACCTGAGCTAGTGGGAGCTCCCAGACTCTGGACTGACAACTGGGGTGCCTTTACGAGAGTGAACTAGAACCTCTGAATGTAGATGACAGTTGTGTGGCTTGATGTGTTTGTGTAACCCCTGGCAGTGGGACCAGGATTTATCCCAGGTGGATGAACTGGATTTTTAGAGCCCATTCCCTATGTTGGGATACCTTGCTCAGGCTTGATGCAGAGTGGAGGGGCCTAGTCCTTCCACAACTTGGTATGCCATTTAGCTTTTTATTAAACTAACCACAGTGGTACATTTTCAGATAGTATAAAGGAATATTCCACAACAGAGAAGGATTTTGAACTCTATAGTAAATCTGGGTTTTATAGGCATGTACTACCAATACCAGACTTTGTTTTTGTGGTTTGTATGCAAAGTCTAGCCATTATCTTGTTATTACATCGAAACCCCTATATGGGCTAGGTTGCTCTCAAACTTACAATCTTCCTGTCATAGCCTTTCCAGTGCAAGGATTATATATGTGTGCCATCATATCAGGACTATAGTATATCTTGAATTCAGGTATTGTGATACTCAAACTGACTATTTTCTAGATAGCATTTATATCACCATGCTAGGGACTTACTTCTATGGTAGCATGTTTGATTAGCGTGTGTGAGACCCTGAGTTTGATTCCTAGCACCAAAAATATAAACTCATAAAAATTCAAAACTATATTACCATTGTCACACCTAACAAATACAAGTAATCCTTAATATAATGTAGTATTCCTTCATACTTACTTACTCTTTAATGTCCTTTAAAAGGGGGTTGTTCAAATTAGGATCCAAATTCAGTGTATAGATTATGCTTGATTTTATGTTTCCTAAGTCTGTTTTTAAAATAGCTTTACTGAGTTGTAATTTATATGCCATATGATTCACCCACTGAAGGTGTACAGTTTGAATTTTGATATACTTACAAGTTGTACATTCTTTTAAGTATGTTCTAACCTAGCCTACTTGTGTGTCTCCACTGCCCTCTTATTGTTTTATATCATTTACATGCTGAAAGACTGGGATAGCTATTGCATAAAATACCCTACTTCCTGAATTTGCCTTATTGCTTCTTTTTGACATCCTTATTCTTTGTATGTGGTACTGTGTACCTACTGTGTCCTGTACCTGAAATTTGACCCGGAGCTTTGTGTTAGATTCAGAGGCATGATTGGTGAGAGCACATTATCATTATGCTAGGAAAGGCCCTGTGAGTCAGTAGGTGTTGGTGGTACCATCTGAGCCGTTGCTAAGATTGATCTGTGTAATCTACGAGTGGCATGCTCTCCACAGTGAAGTTGTTTTTCTCTTCTTTATCTTGTGATGAGCTACTTCTTCTTCCATCTTTTCTGTTTACTAATTGATTGATCAATTGATTGATTGAGGACGGAATGTGTGTAGGTTATAAGACAACTTTTGGAACTTGATTTTGTCCTTCTTCCTTGTAGGTCCCAAGGTTTAACTCAAGTTGTTAGACTTGGTAGCAGGCACCTTTATCTACCAGCCATCTTAGCAGCGACTTCCTCCTCCACACTCCTTCATTTTAATGCATGGAGTTGATCATTGCAATAATCATTTTCATTGGAATAAAGCAACCTTTAAATTCTGTGATTTTTCCCTCAATGTATTAAATTATTAATTTATTAATAATTTACTAATATTAATTTATGTAAAGGGATGCTTTCCCTAATCTATTATGGCCATTAGATTTGTAATACATATATATTTAATTTTTTTAATTTGGTTATTTTCTAATAACATATTCCCATTTCTTTTTTCTCTTTGTACTATTTTTTTTATGTATTTTTTTATTGAAAAAAGGAGAATAAAGAAAAGAAAGAAAAAAAAAACAAATTTCCACCTCCTCCCAGCCTCCCATTTCCCTCCCCCTCCTCCCATTCTTCTCCCCCTCCTCCCACCCCTCTCCCCTTCCCCCCACTTTTCTCCCCCTCCCTCTCCAGTCCAAAGAGCAGTCAGGGTTCCCTGCCCTGTGGTAAGTCCTAGGTCCTCCCCCCTCCGTCCATATCTAGGTAGGTGAACATCCAAACTGGCTAGGCTCCCACCAAGCCAGCACATTGCGTTGGATCAAAACCGCGTGCCATTGTCCTTGGCGTCTCATCAGCCCTCCTTGTTCGTCATGTTCAGAGAGTCCAGTTTTATCCCATGCTTTTTTTTGGTAACAGTCCAGCTGGCCTTGGTGAGCTCCCAGTAGATCAGCTCCACTGTCTCAGTGGGTGGGTGCACCCCTCGTGGTCCCGACTTCTTTGCTCATGTTCTCCCTCCTTCTGCTCCTCCTTGGGACCTTGGGAGCTCTATCCAGTGTTCCAGTATGGGTCTCTGTCTCTATCTCCATCCATCGCCAGATGAAAGTTCTAGGATGATATGCATGATATTCGTCAGTATTGCTCTAGGATAGGGTCATTTCAGGTTCCCTATCCTCAGCTGCCCAAGGAACTAACTGGGGGCCTCAGCTTGGGCACCTGGGATCCCCTCTAGGGTCAAGTCTCCTGCCCATCCTAAAGTGGGTCCTTTAACTAAGAAATGGGGTTCCGTGCTCCCCTATCCAACCTTCCTTTATCCCGATCCTCCTGTTTCCCCAAGTCCCCCCTCCTTTCCTTCTACCTTTTCTCTCCCCATCTCCCCTTACCCCCATCCCACCCCACCCCCAACATCCCACTTTTCTCCCCGGCAATTTTGTCTACTTCCCTTATCCAAGAGGATAACTATATGTTTTTCCTTGGGTTCACCTTCTTACTTAGCTTCTTTAGATTCGCCTATTGTAGACTCCGTGGCCCCTATTTATGGCTAGAAACCAATTATGAGTGAGTACATCCCATGTTCATCTTTTTGGGTCTGGGATACCTCACTCAGGATAGTGTTTTCTATTTCCATCCATTTGCATGCAAAATTCGAGAAGTCATTGTTTTTTACCGCAGCGTAGTACTCTAATGTGTATATATTCCATACTTTCTTCATCCATTCTTCCATTGAAGGGCATCTAGGTTGTTTCCAGGTTCTGGCTATTACAAATAATACTGCTATGAACATAGTTGAACAAATGCTTTTGACATATGATAGAGCATCTCTTGGGTAAATTCCCAAGAGTGGTATTGCTGGGTCGAGGGGTAGGTTGATCCCGAATTTCCTGAGAAACCGAAACACTGACTTCCACAGTGGTTGCACAAGATTGCATTCCCACCAGCAATGGATGAGTGTACCTCTTCCTCCACAGCCTCTCCAGCAAAGGCTATCCTTGGTGTTTTTGACTTTAGTCATTCTGACAGGTGTAAGATGATATCTCAAAGTTGTTTTGATTTGCATTTCCCTGATCGCTAAGGAGGTTGAACATGACCTTAAGTGTCTTTTGGCCATTTGAACTTCTTCTGTTGAGAATTCTCTGTTCAGTTCAGTGCCCCATTTTTTAATTGGGTTAATTAGCCTTTTAAAGTCTAGTTTCTTGAGTTCTCTATATATTTTGGAGATCAGACCTTTGTCTGTTGTGGGGTTGGTGAAGATCTCCTCCCAGTCAGTAGGTTGCCTTTGTGTCTTAGTGACAGTGTCCTTTGCTTTACAGAAGCTTCTCAGTTTTAGTAGGTCCCATTTATTCAATGTTGCCCTTAATGTCTGTGCTTCTGGGGTTATACCTAAGAAGCGATCACCTGTGCCCATCTGTTGTAGGGTATTTCCCACTTTCTTTTCTATCAGGTTCAGTGTTATCGGGCTGATATTGAGGTCTTTAATCCATTTGGACTTGAGTTTTGTGCACGGTGATAGATATGGGTCTATGTTCATTCTTCTACAGGTTGACATTCAGTTGTGCCAGCACCATTTGTTGAAGATGCTTTCTTTCTTCCATTGTATACTTTTAGCTCCTTTATCGAAAATGAGGTGTTCATAGGTTTGTGGGATTAAATCCGGGTCTTCTATACGATTCCATTGGTCGACTTCTCTGTTTTTATGCCAGTACCACCCTGTTTTCATTACTGTAGTTCTGTAATAGAGTTTGAAGTCAGGGATGGTAATGCCTCCAGACAATCCTTTATTGTATAGGATTGTTTTGGCTATCCTGGGTTTTTTGTTTTTCCATATAAAGTTGATTATTGTCCTCTCCAGATCTGTGAAGAATTTTGATGGGATCTTGATGGGGATTGCATTGAATCTATAAATTGCCTTTGGTAGAATTGCCATTTTTACTATGTTGATCCTCCCAATCCAAGAGCAAGGGATGTCCATCCATTTTTTGGTATCCTCCTCAATTTCTTTCTTCAATGCCTTAAAGTTCTTATCAAATAGATCTTTCACTTCCTTGGTTAGATTTACCCCAAGATATTTTATGCTGTTTGTGGCTATCGTGAATGGAGAAGCTTCTCTGATTTCCCTCTCTGCTTCCATATCCTTTGTGTATAAGAGGGCGACTGATTTTTTGGAGTTGATCTTGTATCCTGCCACATTACTAAAGCTGTTTATCAGCTGTAAAAGTTCTTTGGTGGAGTTTTGGGGGTCGCTTATGTACACTATCATATCATCTGCGAATAACGAAAGTTTAACTTCTTCCTTTCCAATTCGAATCCCCTTGATCCCATTATGTTGTCTTATTGCTATTGCTAGAACTTCCAGCACTATATTGAAGAGGTATGGTGAAAGTGGACAGCCTTGTCGTGTTCCTGAGTTAAGCGGGATGGCTTTGAGTTTCTCTCCATTTAATTTGATGTTAGCTGTCGGTTTGCTGTATATAGCTTTTATTATATTTAGGTATGACCCTTGTATCCCTAATCTCTCCAAGACTTTTAACATAAATGGATGTTGAATTTTGTCAAATGCTTTTTCAGCATCCAATGAAATGATCATATGGTTTTTTTCTTTCAGTTTGTTTATATGCTGGATTACATTGATAGATTTTCGTATGTTGAACCAGCCCTGCATCTCAGGAATGAAGCCTACTTGATCATAGTGGATAATTTTTCGGATGTGTTCTTGGATTCGGTTTGCCAGAATTTTGTTGAGGATTTTGCGTCGATATTCATGAGTGAGATCGGCCTATAATTCTCTTTCCTGGTTGAGTCTTTGTGTGGTTTTGGTATCAGAGTAACTGTAGCTTCATAAAAGGAATTTGGTAGTGACCCTTCTGTTTCTATATTGTGGAATACATTGAGGAGAATAGGAATTAGGTCTTCTTGGAAGTTCTGGTAGAATTCCGCATTGAACCCATCTGGCCCTGGGCTTTTTTTGGTAGGGAGGTTTTTGATAACAGCTTCTAATTCTTCACGACTTACAGGTGTGTTTAGATTGTTCACCTGGTCCTGGTTTAATTTTGGTAAATGGTATTTATCTAAAAAAGTGTCCATTTCTTTTACATTTTCCAGTTTAGTGGCATACAGGCTTTTGTAGTAAGATCTAATGACTCTCTGAATTTCCTCTGTGTTTGTGGTTATGTCCCCCTTTTCATTCCTGATCTTATTAATTTGCGTGTTCTCTCTCTGCCGTTTGATTAGTTTGGATAGGGGTTTATCAATCTTGTTGATTTTCTCCAGGAACCAGCTTTTTGTTTCATTGATTCTTTGGACTGTTTTCTGTGTTTCTATTTTGTTGATTTCCGCCCTCAGTTTGATTATTTCCAATCTTCTACTCCTCCTAGGTGAGTCTGCTTCTTTTTTTTCTAGAGCTTTCAGGTGGGCTGTTAAGTCTTCAATATGTGCTTTCTCTGTTTTCTTTAAGTGGGCACTTAGTGCGATGAACTTTCCTCTTAGCACTGCTTTCATAGTGTCCCATAAGTTTGAGTATGTTGTTTCTTTATTTTCATTGAATTCAAGGAAGACTTTAATTTCTTTCTTTATTTCTTCCTTAATCCAGGTATGGTTCAGTAGTTGACTGTTCAGTTTCCATGAGTTTGTAGGCTTTCTGGGGGTAGCATTGTTGTTGAATTCTAACTTTAATCCATGGTGATCTGATAAGACGCAGGTGGTTACTAATATTTTTTTGTAACTGTGTAAGTTAGCTTTGCTACCGAGTATGTGGTCAATTTTCGAGAAGGTTCCATGAGCTGCAGAGAAGAAGGTATATTCTTTCCTGTTCGGGTGGAATAATCTATAGATGTCTGTTAAGTCCATTTGCTTCATTACCTCCATTAATTCTCTAATTTCTCTGTTAGGTTTCTGTTTGATTGACCTGTCCATTGGTGAGAGAGGAGTGTTGAAGTCTCCTACTATTAGTGTGTGTGGTTTGATGGCTGCCTTGAGTTTTAGTAATGTTTCTTTTACATACGTGGGTGCTTTTATATTAGGGGCGTAGATATTCAGAATTGAGACTTCATCCTGATGAATTGTTCCTGTTATGAGTATAAAATGTCCCTCTCCATCTCTTCTGATTGATTTAAGTTTGAAGTCCACTTTGTTAGAAATTAGTATGGCCACACCTGCTTGTTTCTTAGGTCCATTTGCTTGATAGGCCTTTTCCCAGCCCTTTACTCTGAGTAGGTGCCTGTCTTTGTGGTTGAGGTGTGTTTCTTGTAGACAGCAGAATGTTGGATCCTGTTTTCGAATCCAATCCCTTAGTCTGTGCCTTTTTATAGGTGAGTTGAGCCCATTGACATTAAGTGATATTAATGACCAGTGGTTGTTAACTCCGGTCACTTTTTTAGTAGTAGGGTTTGTGTGTTTCCCTTCTTTGAGATGCGCTGGTGAAAGGTCTCTAGATGACTGAGTTATTGTGGGCATTGTTGGACTCCTTGGTTAGTGATTTTCCTTCTATAATTTTCTGTAAGGCTGGATTTGTGGCTACGTATTGTTTAAATTTGTTTTTATCCTGGAAAATTTTGTTTTCTCCATTTATAGTGAACGAAAGCTTGGCTGGATATAGTAGTCTGGGCTTGCATCCATGATCTCTTAGTTTTTGCAGTACATCTATCCAGGACCTTCTGGCTTTCATGGTTTCCATAGAGAAGTCAGGTGTAAGTCTGATAGGTTTACCTTTATAAGTAACTTGGCCTTTTTCCTTTGCGGCTCTTAATATTCTTTCTTTATTCTGTATATTTTGTGTTTTGATTATTATATGGCGAGGGGATGTTTTCTTTTGATCCAGCCTATTTGGTGTTCTGTATGCTTCTTGAACCTTCATAGGTACCTCTTTCTTCAGGTTGGGAAAGTTTTCTTCTATAATTTTATTAAGTATATTTTCTGTACCGTTGAGCTGCACTTCTTCTCCTTCTTCTACTCCAATTATTCTTAGGTTTGGTCTTTTTATTGTGTCCCAAATTTCCTGAATGTTTTGTGATGAGAGTTTGTTGGTTTTGCTGTTTTCTTTGATCAGTGTGTTTATTTTCTCTATGGTATCTTCAGTGTCTGATATTCTCTCTTCTATCTCTTGTAATCTGTTGTTAGTACCTGTCTCTGTCATTCCTGTTCGTTTACCCAGATTTTCCATCTCCATTCTTCCCTCGGTTTGTGCTTTCTTCATTGCTTCCATTTCATTCTTCATGTCTTGAACCGCTTCCCTAACCTGTTTGATTGCTTTTTTTTGTTTCTCTTGGTTTTCTTGCGTGTCTTTGAGCGATTTATTCATTTCCTCTACCTTTTTGTTTGTAATCTCTAATTGTTTATGGCAGTTTTTCACCTCCTGTTTAAGGTCCTCTATAATTTTCATATAGTTAACTTTTGAGTCGATTTCTTCTATTTCTTCAGGAGTAGGGTGTACAATTCTTTTTATTTCGGGATCCCTGGTTTCTGGTGGTGTCATGATGCCTTTCAGGTTGTTGCAGGAATTCTTGTATTGGCGCCTTCCCATCTCTTCCTTCAAATGGAGCCAGGAGAGGCCTGGTCTCTTGGTCCAGTCTTTGCTGTGATTGACTCTCTGGGTATATCTCTTCAGTGTAGAAGTAGGAACCGTTCCCGACCCGATGGGATTACTCAGCAACTAAACAGGGCCGCCAGTAGCACAATGATCCAGGGCCAACAGGATGAATGGAGCAAGGGTGGCGGGTAGTAACCAGGAGTTCGCAGGAAGCCTGGCACCAGAGCTGAAGGTGCCCGGCTCCCTTACAGGGGACCCTGAGGCCTGCCCAGTAGGCAGGCACTCACCGCTCTGGGTGGGTCGCCTTAGTTTAGGAGCTTAAAACTGTACTTGAGCACTGGTCCTAGCATACAGCAGGGCAGGGTTGGGGAGGGGTGTTGGGGGGGCTGGGTCGTGCGAAAGAAAGACAGCCCTGCAGAAGGAGCTGGGGGAGGGGGTTTGTGCTCTCTTCCGGGACAGTCTGCCCCTGGATAGCACACACTCACCCGTCCTGATGGGATTCCTCAGCAACTAAACAGGGCCGCCAGTAGCCCAATGATCCAGGGCCAACAGGATGAATGGAGCAAGGGGGGGATGGTATCCAGGAGCGCGCAGGAAGCCTGGCTCCAGAGCTGAAGGTGCCCGGCTCCCTTACAGGGGACCCTGAGGTCTGCCCGGTAGGCAGGCACTCACCGCTCTGGGTGGGTCGCCTTAGTTTAGGAGCTTAAAACTGTACTTGAGCACTGGTCCTAGCATACAGCAGGGCAGGGTTGGGGAGGGGTGCTGGGGGGGCTGGATCGTGGGAAAGATAGACAGCCCTGCAGAAGGAGCTGGGGGAGGGGGTTTGTGCTCTCTTCCGGGACAGTCTGCCCCTGGATAGCACACACTCACCCGTCCTGATGAGATTCCTCAGCAACTAAGCAGGGCCGCCAGTAGCCCAATGATCCAGGGCCAACAGGATGAATGGAGCAAGGGGGGGATGGTATCCAGGAGCGCGCAGGAAGCCTGGCTCCAGAGCTGAAGGTGCCCGGCTCCCTTACAGGGGACCCTGAGGTCTGCCCGGTAGGCAGGCACTCACCGCTCTGGGTGGGTCGCCTTAGTTTAGGAGCTTAAAACTGTACTTGAGCACTGGTCCTAGCATACAGCAGGGCAGGGTTGGGGAGGGGTGCTGGGGGGGCTGGATCCTGGGAAAGAAAGACAGCCCTGCAGAAGGAGCTGGGCCTTTTTTCTCTTTAAAGAAGGTATCTGACTTCCGTGGATTTGATATATTAAGTATATTTCAGTCAACTATAGTCCTTACTCTTCTTGATGTTCAGGTTGTATCATCTTCTGCCAGGGGGAGATTGGACACCTTTGTCCTTTCAGCCTATCCCCATTAGTCTTTTGTTTTGTTTTCAATTTCTGATCATCTGTATCTACAGCAATAGTATTTCACTGTAATGTTTTCCTATTTAATCATGGAAGTGGATTTAAGGAAATAATAAAAAGAAAAAAATTTACTAATGATAATTCAGCCACCAAGATTTCAACAGGAGTTTTAGTTCCAGTTCCCATTTCTATCTTATTTATTCTTTGCACACGCACACAATGTAGTTTTGATCATATTTACTTCTTTCCTCTCTTATGCTCATTCTTTACCCTTCTCCCCACACCTGCTGAACCCCTTCTTCCCAACAAGGCCCCCTCCTGCTTTCTTGTCTTTTTCTTTGATACACTGAGTTTAGTTAGGTTTGCTTACATGAGAATGAGGGGATGTTATTTATTGGAGCATGGGTAACTTATCAGTAGCTACTCCTCTGAAGAAAATGAGGGTTTCCCCCATCCTCCTGGGAAGGATGGGACTGCATGATGAAATGTTGATGTTCTCCAGTTAGCACAGGTAGCCACAGCTGCTGTGAGTTCACGATATGAACTGTCTTGTTATGTCCAGAAGATAGTATTTCACAGCATTCTTCCCAATCTTCCTGCTCTTATATGCGTATCCTCATAGTTCCCAGAGCCTGGAATTACTGATAGAGAAACCTCATTTAGCGATGACTCCACAGTCATTAATTCTCTACACTATGAATGGTTATGAGTCTCTGCATTAACCTTTGATCTCTACACAAAGAAGCTTCTCTCTGAAAGGCTAAGACGGACACTTATCTGCACCATTAGTCCTTTATACCTTCCTGCCCTCTAGTTTGATGAGACAGTTTAGGCCCACATTTTCCCCTTTTATTTTATAGTAATAATAATGAATAAAATGAATTTTATTTCCTTTCCCTTTCATTTTATTTCATACGTTTTATCCCAACTGCAGTTTCCCCTCCCTTCACTCTTCCTAGACCCTTCTCCCACCTACCCTCTCCCCCTAGACCTCTCCCTCCTGGTTTCCTTCAAAAAAAGAACAGGCCTCACAGGGATATGCACCAAACATGGCCTAGCAAGATACAAGAAAACGAGGCACAAACCCTCAAATCATCTAGACTTGGCAAAAGGGTCCCAGGTGCAAGCAAGAGTCAGAGATGCCCCACCCCCAAAAAAACTCCAGTTGTTAGGAGTCATACAAAAACACCAAGCTACACAACCGTAACATAGAGGAAAAGAACCTAGCTCAGGTTCTGTGTTTGTCACTTCAGTCTCTGTGAGTTGCTATGAGCCCTTAGTTGATTCTGTGGCCTGTGGTCTCACAGTGTCTTGACCCTCTGGCTCCTCCAATCCTTCCTTGATCTCTTCTGCAGGATTCTCTGAGCTCTGCCTAATGTTTTGCAGTAGGTCTCTGCATCTGCTCCCATCAGTTGCTGGATACTGCTGCTCTGATGGCAGCTGGGTTAGGTACCAATCTATGAGTATTACAGAATATCATTAGGAATCATTTCATTGACTTTCTTTAGCCAGTTGTGCTTTGTTCTATCCTAGGTCTCCAGATATGTAACTTCTGGTTCCTGGCCATCCAGGCAGTGTCAGGCATAGGCTCCCTCTTGTGGAGTGGGCCTCAAGTTGCAGGCAGTCGTTGGTGGGCCACTCCCACAAGTTCTGCACCATCATTACCCCAGCACATCTTGCAGGCAGAACAGATTGTAGGTCAGTTTTGTGACTGGGTTGATATTCCAGTCTCCCTGCTAGAAGCGTTGTCTGGTTACAGAAGATCAACGGTTTGGGGTCTGTACCCCCATTACTAGGGGACTTCAGTAGGGTCAGTCTCAGATTCCAGGGAGTTTTCACTGCACTAGGTTTTTACATAGACCCCCCCCATATCCTGTAATTCTAGTCATCTCTGCTAGTACTCTCTCTCTCATCTTAATACCCTTTCTTCTGAAACCCTGGAGTCAGCTATTTATCTATGCAATTCTGAGACTCCTTTTAGTGGGTACTGGAGCTATACTGGTATTATTTTTTCCCTTGTTTCTGTGCCTCAGTGTATAGAGCTAGGATATGTACTTTTCCTGTTGGTATGCCAAAATACCCTGACCAAAAATTAAAATTCTAGGGGAGAAAAGATTTCTTGCAGCTCTCAGGTCAAGAGTACAGTCTGTCATAGGGAAATCAAGGGAACAGAAGCTTAAAGCAGTGGGTTATATTGCATCCACGATCAGGAAGCAGGTAACAGTGAAAGAATGCTAGTGTTCAGTTCACTTTTGCTGTTTGCTATGGTCTGGGAGCCCAGCCAGTAAACAATGTCACCCATAGTAGGCAGGTCTTCACACCTCAATTAGTGTTGTCAAGATAATCATCCATAGACATGCTTAGAAGGTCATGTAATTTAGATAATTCCTCACATGTCCATGCAGGGACCTAACATCTATGTAAAACCAGATTCTGTCAAATTGACAGTGCTAACTGTCACAGTATGTATTCACTCTACATAATGATGGATCTCATAAAGACATTTTGTGCAAGTATATTATAGACTTGAATCACATTGACCCCAACCATCTTTTTTCTTCTCTTTCCTTCCTCTACATTTCTAAAATAGTCTCATTTCTAATATAGATAGATAAAGATATTTTTTTTTTTTGGATTTTCGAGACAGGGTTTCTCCGTAGCTTTTTGGTTCCTGTCCTGGAACTAGCTCTTGTAGATCAGTCTAGCCTCGAACTCACAGAGATCCGCCTGCCTCTGCCTCCCGAGTGCTGGGATTAAAGGCGTGCGCCACCACCACCCGGCGATAAAGATAATTTTATGTTTTCATTTGAAATCTAGGATTCACAAATGATACACATGTTGAATTCTTTTGCTGCAGTGAAGAACTCTTGTATCCTTAATTTTTAATTATGAGAAATTAAGTTCTTTATTTCAAAGAATTTTTATTTTATTTTATCATTTTATTGATTCATTATAGTTATTTGTTTTATTTTTATTTTTGAAGAGTTTTAAGAGATGCATTGAATTCTCCTATACCTTTTACCTAAATTCCCTGGTCAACATGGTACCTAATTCATCTTCTTCTCTTACCCTCTGAAATTACACACAGGGATAATTTTTCCCTGAATCATTTAAATGTATGTTTTTGGTGACTTCAATTCTATGTAGTTTAGTGTATGTCTCTTAAGAACAACGTAATTCTCATACATGACTTCAATGCCTTTATATCATGTTTTCAATTTATTTAATAGTGAAGCAGTTATATTATCTCATACATGATCCATATTTGGATTTCACCAGATGTCCCTAAAATTTCCTTGTGAAGTCCTAGCCCAGATTCAGGATCCACTAAAGCAGTGGTGCTCAACCTTCCTAATGCTATGACCCTTTAATACAGTTCTTCATGTTGTGCTGACCTCTAGCCATAACATTGTTTTCATTGCTACTTCATAACTGTAATTTTGCTATTGTTTTGAATCATAACGTTAATATCTCATATGCAGGATATCTGATGTGACACCCTGTGGGGTTGAAATCCACAGGTTGAGAACTGCTGCAGTAAAGGACCCTGCATTTCATTTGGTTATCGTGTTTGTTTAACAGAAGTACCCCTCCTGCCTTCTGCCTTTGAAGATACTGAGATTTTTGTAGAGTTCAAGTCAGTTGTCCTGCAGAATGTTCTAAACCCATATTTGTGTTCTAATGAGTAGAATCAGGTTTAACTTTGTGCCAAATACTTATATCCTGTTTTCTTTGTGCCTTTTCCTTTTGCAAGACAGGCCTTATGGAGGTCAGGCTGACCTCAAACTCATTTTTATGATGACCCTGGACCCCTATCCCTCCTTCCTCTCTCATATGCTAGGATTACAGGCATGTGCTACCATGCCCAACATCTGTATCTGTATACTGTGAACTTTCTAGTGCATAGTTATGCCTGTAAGGAGAGGGCTTGCTCAGTTGTTCCACTGTCCATGTATGAGACTGTCAATAAGCATTACCTAAAAAAGAAGACCTTTTCATGTTGGCAGTGCTGGCCATCAGGGCCTTACATATGCCAGGCCAGCACCCCATCATTGAGATATAACCCTGATGAAGACTTTCAAACTGGCAGGCACTTGTTCATCTTAATTCTTTATTAGATAATAGCATAAATAGTGTACACTTTTTTTTGTAGTAGGTGGGCCTAAAACTTGACATCCTCCTGTCTCAGCATCCCTAATTTTAGGATTACACCCATCAAGGCCACGTCTTAATCTAAGTTTTTCTCTTTTGTTTAGGCCGGCATTTGTAAATCCACTCATCCCTGAAACTGCAGAAGAAGAAGAACTCTTTAGACAAGGAGAATGTATGTTAATTTACTTATAGTAAAATAAAAATTTTAAGCATATTAGTTTTACTTTAGAAAGGATTATTGAAGATTATATGACTCTTATAATAGTCAGATGTGTTACTCACATTAGAAAGTTTTTGATAATAAAAAATACTATATTTTGTCCCAAGGAGCTAATGCTTTGAACAGTTTTATTGATGAGACAGTATTAAATGAAGCAATTTCTCTTTTCATTTTCTTATTGCTTGAGAATTACATACATGCATATAGTATGTTTTTATCAAATCCCACCCCCTTTCCTTCCTTCCCTACACACTGCCCACTTTTCCCTCCTAATTTCATAAACTCTTTTTAAAACTGAATTCACTTAATGTTGCTAGTATGTGCATGGGTGCAGGACCATTTACTGGAACATGGGTAGTGTGTCTTAGTGGTTTAAATGCAAGACAGGTCAGGGCTCTAGACCAGTATGATAACCAGTGTTTTCATGCTAAACTGATATAATTTCCAAGAAAGATGGGCTCAGCAGTTAAGAGCACTGGCTGCTTTTCCAGAGGACTCGGGTTCAATTCCTACCTGTCTGTAACTCCAGTTCTGGGGGACTTGACACCCTCATACAGACATATGTGCAAAATCAATGCACATAAAATAAAAATAAGTTAAATCACTATTTTAAAAAGTCTTCCGCTGGGCAATTGTGGTGCATGCCTTTAATCCCAGCACTAAGGAGGCAGAGGCAAGCAGATCTCTGTGAGTTCGAGGTCAGCCTGGTCTATAGAGAGTTCCAGGACAATCAGGGTGGTTACACAGACCCTATCTCTAAAAACAAAACAAAAGACCAAAAGAGTCTTAAAAATAAAAGAAAATACTTACTAGAAAAACAAGGTTTCTTTTGTGGTTTGGGTTTGAAACCCAGTTCTTTGTACTTTAAGAGAAGTGCTGTAGTTCTGAACTGTGTCATGTCCCTGGTCCCATCTCTGGAAATTTTATGCACTCTCTGCAACATTCTAGTGGATGAATAAATGTATGTGTGTGTGTGTACATATATACATATGCATGTGTCTATGTATGTGTATATTCTGGTGGGATTTTGAACCTTAGACATAAGTTGTATGCTGCAAGACAGCCTAGATGCTGTGAGAGGACCCTCCTGATCACACCTCTTTGTTCTTGCATACTCCAGTGAACAAGGGACGAAGGATTGCCTTTAGCTCCGCTTCATTACTGAAAATGGCTCCCAGTCCTGAGGAGAGGAATACCATACATGAGATGTTTCTTAACACACTGGATCCAAAGTAAGTTAAGATGGTGAGACTACAAGTTGAGAAAGTATTTGAGTCCAAGGTCTTCTCCAGAGCCACACTTGAGTGGAGAGTGTTTCTAACCAGTTTCTTCTCAAGAGTGAAAGCATGACAATAACCAGCTTTAATTCATCTCCACTTGCACAGGACTATAAGTTTTCAGAGTCGAATTTTGCCGCCAAAGGCAGTGTGGATGGAGGATACAAAACTCAAGAGCTTGGATATTTGTCACCCTCAGGTACTAGAACTTTGTGAGCAATCTTCTGAATGTGCTGGATTGCATTCATGATAATTGTCTAAAATCTGACACACCTTTAAACAGCCCACAAAAGGGTAGCCACAAACTTTTATTTGTTAATATTCATTTTTTTTAAAGGAGCGGAACATTTTCAATCGGATCTTTGGTGGTTTTCTTATGAGGAAAGCATATGAACTTGCGTGGGCTACTGCTTGTAGCTTTGGGTGAGTTTGACTTAAGTTAACTTCTGAGAAACAACTTATTTTATTCCACTGAATGGAAATATTTTAAACCACTCTGAACTACACTATAGGATTATGCTTTTTATAAGATCTCTGTGTGCTGCGTTCACATGTTTGTGTGTTTGTGTGTGTGTGTGTGTGTGTGTGTGTGTGTGTGTATCTTCAGGTTTTAAATGGGGAAATTATGTAAGATGACACTGAGACCATATAGATCTCAAATCAGTTTGCTTTTCGTTTTTCATATTGCTGTATTTTTTTCAGTTGGTCTTTAATTAATGAGCTAACATTCTAAAATCAAAGTAAAAGGCCTCAGATAATTTTTTAATTAAAAACTTTTATTATATATTCCTAGGTAATGTCATACACAAATTGAGCCCCAGACTTTTACTGTAGTGAATATCGCCCTCATAGTAGCTGCATTTGATAATATTCTTTTTCTTTGCATTTTTTTTGACTATTGTTATTTTGCATCAGGAAATTGTTAAGGGAAATACTTTAGACCTGAATTTTGCAGTTCACTCCAATCTTGGTCTTTCTCCAATAGTGGTTCCCGGCCATTTGTGGTAACCGTAGATGATATCATGTTTCAGAAACCCGTTGAAGTTGGCTCACTGCTCTTTCTTTCTTCACAGGTAGGTGTGTCATGAAATGTGAAAAGTATTTTTTGTCATTTAGGTTTAGAAAAGAAGTTTTTATTTTCTGTGTTTCTTTTACGACTGGGTTCTTCCCTTGTTCCTAAAACAACTGATTACGTCTTATTTCTATAATCCGTTAGGTATGCTTTACTCAGGACAATTACATTCAAGTCAGAGTACATAGTGAAGTGGCCTCTCTTGAGAGTAATGAACATATGACCACCAATGTATTTCATTTTACATTCATGTCAGAAAAAGAAGTACCCTTGGTTTTCCCCAAAACATATGGAGGTAAGTTATGATGACTGCTTCTTCCTAATGAAAGAAAGAAATGCTTAAGAAAGAAATTCTCTTTTTTTTTCCATGGCAAGGGATTGAACCCAGGGGTTTTCATACATTGAGCTATATTTCCATCTTTTAAATTATCCCCGAATCCAAGGATTCACATGAGCTAAACATGTATTCTGACACTGAGTTAGAGTTCCATTACTCTTCTTTTAAATTATCCTTACCACTGTCCCCAAGCCTGTTAGCCCAGGAGCATGTCTTTGGGAGATGTGGGTTTTTATGTTCTGTAGCCCTGAAAGCCAGAGATGCCTTTTGGGCCCCAGAAATGGCCATTGTTATTTTGCTTAGCTGTTGTACACAGGCCTGGTGGGAACTGCAAACAGCCATTAATAATGAAAGAAGACTAGTGCAGCCAACAAAAAGGATGAAGTCAGCATCTGTTCTCTCAGGATAGTGTGCATCCCTGTTGCTGGCTTTGCACATGCAATGCTGTCCTAGTATTCCAAACTAGTCATTCATCTGTATGATTGTCCAAGGTGCTACACATTTCTCCAGCGGTTTCTTTCTTGTATTTCAGAGTCCATGTTGTATTTAGATGGACATCGTCATTTCAAGTCCATGAGTGTCCCAGTGACCTTGAAAAAGGACTACCCTGTGGAGCCCTAGGAAAATCTCACTTGCTGCAAACCAGCAGTTCCTGCACAGTGGCATAGTGCCTAATAAAGCCATGCTGTAAAGTATTGATGTTTGTATGGCTTTTCATCCTCCATGAAGGGGACTATATTCAGCTTTTAGAACCATCAAAAAAGCAGAATGAGTGGCTGGATGGGGCTGAGGAAGTGAAAGAATGATTAAACAATAAATTCTTTTACAGTGCTGTGAATTGTGAGCCTACCATGTTGCTTATGACCCCTATGTGCTAAACATTTCAGCCGACTGTGTTTTTATACAGTTGGGCATGTTCTTTTGAGTAAAATTCTTTTTAAGCCTGACTGGTTTCCGTATGTTGTCTAAAATTCCACAAATGCTATATGTTTGTTTATTGTTTCTTAATCGTTTTTTTATTTCTTTGACTATTTTCTTTATTTTTTAAAAAACTATCTTTTCTCATTTTACATATGAATCCCAGTTCCTATTCTATCCCCTCCTCCCATTCCCTTCAAACCCCCCCCCCCCCCCGCCACCCAATCCACACCTCAGGGACAGTAAGGTTTCCCATGGGGAGTCAACAAAGTCTAGCACATTGTTTTTCTTTTTTTCAAGATGGTTTCTCTAGCCCTGGTTGTCCTGGAACGCACTCTGTAGACCAGGCTAGTCTCAGTCTCACAGAGACCCACCTGTCTCTGCCTCCTGAGTGCTGGGATTAAAGGTGTGTGCTACCACTGATGGCTTATATGATTGTTCATTGCTTATCTCCCCAAGGTTTTATTGTTGATAGAGGGCAGATGGAAAGCAGATAAAGGAATTCATGAAAGTCTACGGTATTTGTAAAGATTTATGGGAAGGTTTAAATTTGAAAATATAAAGAAGTATTCAGGGGTGAGGTAGATGTGGAAACAAAACCATTTGTTCATTCTTAAATTTACTAGATACACCATGTTATGGGTTGGGAAGGATACATCTGATTTTAAAATAGTAACTGTTCATGCTTCTGGAGCATTTATATGCTAGTCAGGCATTTGACCTGTATGAATCATATTTCTTTCACGTATGGTGAGGCAGGATCTGCTACTCCCCATAGGGTTAGCCACTCGGGAACCTGAAGTGCATCCTGGTTAAGTGCCTTGTTCAAGGTCTAGCAGCTCATAAGTAGCCTGCTGGCAGTTTAAGTGCAGGATATTCTTGAGAACTACAGCATGCTACATTCAAGGAATATAACAGGAGGTATCATACCCACTGGGAACTCAAAGGGAAATATTCTATTTCTTTTTCATCTTTTATTCTTTTCTCCTTTCCCTCGCCAATTCCTTTTTTCTTTTTGGTATCATAGATTAAACCCAAAGACTTGTATGTTTTCCAGCACAGTGTTAGACTCTAACCAGCAATGGCATTAATTTGCACCCAAGATACTTTATTCCATTATGGGAGGGGAACTTGATCGAGTTTAGAAGAGGAGGGAGCAAAATAGAGACTACATAGATGATAAAAGGAATTTCTGGCAGTGTTCTTTAGCAAGGGTTCTCGATCAATGAAAACAGATACAGCTCTGGCTTGGAATGATCTAGACTACTTTAAAATTTGTTTAATATTTATTAAAATCATAGTCAATATAAAGTATTTTGCATGAACAATCATGGAAAAAACAGCTCACTCTGTGGCATGTGGTTTAATTGAATGGGATCAAATTGAACCACCTGGTGATTCACCTGGCCATTTGGTCCTGTGTTTTGGAGATCTATGTATGACATGGATACCTATGACTTAGCTAGATGGCTAAATGGAGATGATCCTCATTGAATTAAATTCATTTAAATTGACTACATATCTTTTTATACGTTATGCATCATGCGACTAGCCATTTGTGCCTGTACACTGAAGTTTTTTCTGGACTTTATTTCTATTCTAAACACAGTGTTATAAGAAATATCCTAAACACCTAAGACATTTGGCCCCTAAATTCTTTCCTCAGGAAAAGTATGAAGAAGCAAGATAGCAAGCTATCTAGACCAAGAAGTATGCAAACAGTGAAGACAGAGAAATTCCAGAACAGTTAAGCACATATAGATGCCCACAATTTTTTGGACTTTGCCAGATTTTTGTCTTTTGTGGTAAAAATGTCTTCAGCATTTTATAGGTAAAATGACATTTGTTAATTGTTTTTCTTTGAATCCTGCTGAGATCAAACAAATAATACCTTATTTTGTTTTTATTTAAACTTTTCAAGTCAGAAGTAACACAAGTTTTGTTTGCATTTACCAATACAGGTATTGAGGTTCTGGGCTGAGGCTGCCATAGCTCAGTGGTATAGACAGAATTTATGTCCCACCCAGCCCTGCAGCCATCCAGTCTCAAAGAAACACACAGAGGCTTATATTAATTATAAACTGTTTGCCCTATTAGCTCAGGCTTATTATTAACTAACATAAATTAACCCATAATTTTTATCTGTGTTTAGGCATGTGGCTTGGTACCTTTTCTCAGTGAGGCATTCTCCTCTTGCTTCCTCTGCATCTGGCTGGTGACTGTGTCTCTGCCTTTCCTATTCCCAGAATTCTCCTAGTCTTGTTGCCCCCCCCAGACTTTGCCTGGCTACTGGCCAATCAGCATTTTAATTAAACCAAGAAGAGCGATAAATCTTTATAAGATACAAGAACATTCTCCCATAACACTTCATCTTTTTTTGTTTCAAAACAAGAACTCTAAATCTAATCTCCTTTGTTTAGCTTTTTTCCTGACCATTATCCATAACAACAGGTAACCAACAGTCTAAACAAAGACAAACACCCATAATGCATTTTGGGAATATAGGTGTGGTTTTCTAGGCTACTTTCTACTGATTGAGGGTGCCGATAATATAAGGACCCAAAGAAAATTTAGGATTATAGTCAAGTCCTAACTGGAGTAGTCTGTAAGAATGGGTCAGTCATCTCAGCCAATAGCCTTGAAGCTGTTCTGGATGTAGAACTCAAGAGGAAACTGCAACAGAAGTGCTTTAAAATGGGAGGCTGTGGCAGGGAAGAGACAGAAATCTTTAATAAATAAATAAATTAATTAAAAAATGTGGGCTCATCTGGGCCAACCATTCCTATTGGAGATTTTTCAGAGGTCTTCCTTGATCAAACCTTATACAGAATGTATCCACAGCCTCTCATTTCCTGTAGAAACAAAATCAAAACCTCTTCTCCAAAGTAACACATCTTGACTTAAAGTTTGAAGTCAGGCTTTTTCAAATAAGTAGTTTGGATTAATTCAGCATCATTTATAGTCAAATGTCTTTTAGCACTCTTGTTCCTTCCTCAGCAGCCAAACAATTAAAAAAACAATACAATAATATACTGTATCCAGATTCTGTGTATTTTGTATCTTTATTTGTCTTTTTTTACTCTAATTTTTTTTAAAGGGGGTTTCTCTGTGCATCTTTGGCTGTCCTGGAACTAACTCTGTAGACCAGGATGTCCTCAAACTCACAGAGATCTACCTGCCTTTGTCTCCCAAGTGCTCAGATTAAAGGCGTGTGCCACCATGCCCAGATACACTATCACTTTCTTTCTTTTTTTAAATGATGTTTTCTTTTAAACATTTATTTATTTATTATGCATACAATATTCTGTCTGTGTGTATGTCTGCAGGCCAGAAGAGGGCACCAGACCTCATCACAGATGGTTGTGAGCCACCATGTGGTTGCCGGGAATTGAACTCAGGACCTTTGGAAGAGCAGGCAATGCTCTCAACCACTGAGCCATCTCTCCAGCCCCACACTATCACTTTCTTAAAGCATTTCCTCTGTCGTTTTTATTTACTTTCCCAGGTCTACATACATATTTTTTAACACACTGTAAACCATTTAGAGGCATTTTGTCTCAATCTGTCTTTACTGTATATCTCTATCTTTTTCAGACCATATGAGTCTTTTATCTGCTAAGCGATATGGCCAGGATTAAAACTGCGGTTTGGGGGCCTGGCTCCACCCCATTCCTTAGTTTTCTGAGAGTCTAGCTTCATGGCAGAGGTACTAGTGGGAACCAGATTTATTGCCAAAAGTCTGCAGACTTTCTAGGTCCATGAAACCACCAAGAAGCCTGATGCAAGGGTCTTCATAAACAACATTTAAGTGTTTTGTGTCAGAGACTCTTAAAAGAGCTGCAAAGTTTTTGCCAATAATGTTGAGTTAGGAAACCTCTCTTAAAGGAGACACTACTCTGTTTGCTGCCAGAGAACAGTCTTCCTGAGTAAAGATGGTTACAAAGAAGGTACACTTAACTCTGTTCTTTTTTAAAGCTTTCTCAGGCTTCATGTGGAAATTCTTGCCAAACATTTGGATGCCATTTGTAAGCAGAAATTTCTGTCCCACATGGTCCTGCAGGCATCCAGTCCCAAATAAACACAAAGGCTTATATTAAATATAACATAATATAATTATATATAATAGGCCATTTGGCCTATTAGCTCAGGCATATTAACTAGCTCTTAGAACGTAAATTAATCCATAATTCTTATCTATGTTTAGTCATGGGGCTTGGTACATTTTGTCAATGAAGCATTCGCCTCTTGCTTCCTCTGCATCTGGCTGGTGACTGTATCTCTGCATTTCCTCTTCCCAGAATTCTAGTCTGGTTGCCCCACCAATACTTCCTGCCTGGCTACTGGCCGATGAGCATTTTATTAAACCAATATTAGTTACAAATCTTTACAGTGTATAAGAGCATTCTCCCACACCACAGTGGTAGACTGTTTCCATAGCATGTTTAACCTTAAGCATAGAAAATAGTTGTTTTTGTTTTGAATAAATATTTTAAGTTGATTCAAGAATACTCTAAAAGATAACAAAGTTTTTCTAGATTATTAATGTTCTATTTCTCTTTCTTAAGAAATAATTGAGAGGGATGAGGTTGTAGCTCAATTGATAGAGTTATTATGTATCATGTGTTAATCCCTGAATTCATTCCCAGCACTGTATAAACTGGGTGTAGTGCTGTATAGCTGTCATCCCCAAACCTAGAGGTAGAGGCAGGAGAATCAAGTTTAAAGTCAACCTTAGCTTTGTGGTGCATGCCTTTAATCCAAGCAGTCGGGAGCCAGAGGCAGCTGGATTGCTGAGTTTGAGGCCAGCCTGGTCTACAAAGTGAGTTCCAAGAAAACTAGGGCTACATAGTAAGACTATCTCAGTAATACTAATGACAGCCAGGCAGTGGTTTAATTTTAGCACTTGGGAGGCAGAGGCACTTGGATCTCTGTGAGTTGAAGACCATCATGATTTACAGAGTGAGTGCCAGGATAGACTCTAAAGCTACATGGAGAAAATGTGTTTATAAAATAAAAAAAATGATAATGATGAATATGACGATGATGATGAAGAAGTCATCCTTAACTACACAGTAAGTTGGAAGACAGTCTGGGCTGAAACCCTGTCTCAAAGATAAGAAGAAATAGGTGAGAACATTTTTTAATTTTATTTATTTTATATGTATGCCTTTAATATTCATGTCCTTTACATCTTCATAGCTGTACTATTCACTGAAAATCAGATATTTTTGTAATCTACCAAAGTGAAAAATTTATCAGTGCATTTTAATAGTTGGCACTGATCTTTGTATTAGTCTATCCAATTTACATATTGTGGAAAGAACAAAGACTAATGAAGAAAAATAGGAAAGTGGAAGTGAAAATAATGAGGGTGAGATGAGTGTGTATGTGTTGGGGGGGGTAAAGGTCAGAGAGATGGAGGAGAAGAAGGTATGGGTAGGAGTCAGAGAGATGAGGGAGAGAAGAGGGTGGAAGTGGGGTCAGCCAAAACTATGTATGAAAATATAAGGAATAGTAGGGAGGGCCATGGACCTTCCTCAAAGCAATGAGCCATACACTCTCTGAGGAGTGGATGGGGTGGGGGGATATGTGGAGGGAATGGGAGGAGGGGAGGAACTAGGAAACTGGATTGGTATTTTTAATGAAAAAAGATAGTTTGTTTCTTTCTGCAGAAGGAAGGAAGGAAGGAGAGAGAGAGAGAGAGAGAGAGAGAGAGAGAGAGAGAGAGAGAGAGAGAGAGAGAGAGAGACAGCATGCACTTTGATCCAGCAATAGAGCCTTTTTAAAAACAAATATTGTATGGAGAATTGAGGTCTTTGGAGAATTTCAAGGACAGTTAATAATCTATCTGAAGTCAGCCACCTCCATAGAATCTGTCATACATTTGGGAAAACCCAGAGTCCTCAGAAAAGAATCTAATAAATGCCTTCATATTCAAAGAAAAGAAAAGAAAATATAAGGAAACCTACAATGTTTGTAAGCTAATTGAAATTTATTAAACGTTAAGTGCAAAGCACAAAGGACAAATGACTTAGATCTGTTAGACTTGCTAAAAGTGCATATTAAGTAAAGATGACCACTAGACAGAAAAGTGTCTTCTAGAAGCCTCTGGTCATCCCATCAGTTGCTGAAGACCTAGATGTTCGTTTGAGAGTTGAAACAGGTTCCTGCGGACAGATGGAGGCTGGAATCTCATCTCTTCCGGCTTCTTCAGCTTTTTCCATCTGGGCCCCTAGTCTACTTAGGCAGGTCTTTTCCTTCAGTCACTGTCCCATATCCTAATCCTCTCTGGAAACACTTAGAAGTATTCTTCACTAGCTCAAAACCAATGATCACATTTAATTTTTCTATGTTTTAGCACTGGGAGCCAAACCCAGGGTCTGAATGCTTTATAGTCAAGTATGCTAGCTACTTCTTAACTAAACTCCCAACTCCTATTTTTCAGAACTTTTTTGAGACCTGGCCTTTCAATGGAACCCAGGTTGGCCTTCACCTTGTGATTCTTCTGTCTCTCTCTCTCCCAGGTGCTGAAATTACAAGCACAGGCCCTAGATACCTTACTATTATCTCAATACATATAAAACTTAGTATCAATAGAAGGGATACTATGTGGAAATAAATGTCATTATTTCAGGTTCCTTATCATAAAATCTTTTGCTGTTACTCTCTTGGGACAAATGCCTATCTTTCTATTCTTTTCTTTTTTTCTATCTGTTTCCCCACACCAGTGATTGAACTCAGGGCACATTACTACTAAATTATACTTCTACTAACTTACTCCTCTATTCACTTTATCCTATTTTAAGTTTATTGTTTTCTTTGGTGTGGTTTGAGTGATAAAAGGTCTTATCATGTAGTTCTCTGGAACTTAACTATGTAGACCAGACTGGCCTCAAACTCAACTGAGATCTACCTGACTCTTTATAGCACTCAAAACAAAAGCAAAACAAAACACGCAAATGAACAGAAAACTGTTAACAAGCTTGTTTGAGTAGCAAGCAATTGAGTTGGGAGTACAAGACCTCAAGAGGTCTAGTGTTCGTTCACAAGGCTTTTTATATCCATAAGAACTATCAAACTTAGTTATCACCCCTACTAACAAAAGAGAGTTATTCATAGCACAAAGGCTAGGCACCCTTGCTTACGACTTGAGTTTTACAGAACCACATTTCTATTCTCTCTTATTATCAGGGCCACTAAAGATGAATGCAGGTTGACGTAGTCACCAACATCTGTAAATACAGCACTCAGAAGGATGGCAGGAGGATCGCAAGAGACCCTGTTTCAAAAAAACCAACAAGACAACAAAGACAGTGAGGGTGTGCCCATCATATGACAATTTTAAATATTTAATGATACATTACTAGGTTATATCATAAAAAAGACAACTCACAGTGCAGTGTTAGGGTTCAAAACATTTGACCGCGGCATTTTGTTAACCGCTCAAAATATTTGAAATATTCTGGAAATCCCTTGGCAATGGGCACAGAAAACTTTGTTTTTAATTCTCATCCTCTCTAGCAGAGTTTGGCATCTTTTCCCCACTAACATTAGCTAAATACTTCTACTGCATCTCTTAGGTAGGTGATTAATTTAAATCTTAAATACTTTGTGTTACTTTACCTTTCAGATATCCTTATCTTTGGAAACCTCTCCTTTTGCTGAAGTATCTGGAGGGAAGGCATTGTAGTCACCCTGCATTTCTCTCCATTCTTCATCAAATGCTTTTTGAAGCTCCAATGCCAATTTTCTATCTTGATCTTCTTGTTGATACTTCTTAAAATACATATGCTCCAATTCGATCAGCCTTTTGGTGACAAAATTGGGTGTTTCCTCATCATCTAAGGAAGATTTGGGGGACATTTCAAGATAAGTGCCAGGCTCACCAGCTGCTTCAGATGAAGATTCCTTTCTTTCATTAGTATGTTTACTGCTCGAAGGGGGAGACGTTTTATCTTTTGCCTCAGTTGTGCTGTTTCCAGTTTCCTCGCTCTTGCCTGATAGACTGCTTCCATTCTCTGTTTCGGCAGAAGAGTGAGCAGTAGCTTCTTCTAGTTTAATGTTCTTAAGTGGGACATCAAAGAGGTGCTTAGAACAGCTTGGTTTTTCTCCATCATCTTCTGAAGTGCCCACTTTCACATCATAGTCGTAAAACGAAGCACGAAGTGCATTTATAGTACCTTGGTTTGGGATCTCAGGACCTCTGGAGCCGTCAGCCGCTGGCCTATTTTCCTTAGTTTTCATTTTCTGTCCCATACGGCTCTTCCCATCACTGTCAGTTTTCACAGGTATTTCCTTGCCATCTTGCACAGCGTCATACTGTGATGCTGACTCAAGCTGAGACTGAAGAAGGGAAGGCTTTGGAACCGTGTCGCAATGTTTTAGTTTGCATTTTTTCTTTCTTGGGGATGTTGCTGTATCACCCATGCTGAGCTTTTTAGCCTCCTCCTCCCTTTGCCTTTGTTCTTTCATTCTGAGATTTTCTGCCCATAACCTTTCCTTCTCCATGTCCTCTGCCAATAACTGCCTTATGTATTCCTCAGAAGCTCTGGTTTGTCTTTCCATGGTGTCCTGGCGCTCAGTCTCCATCCTCATCATCTCCTCTTCATATTCTTTCCTCAATTCCCCGGGTTTACTTAGCACCTGAGCTGGCAGAGCATCACTTAAGACCCACCACGACGGCTGTTCCTCCTCAGGGTCCCTGTGTCTGCATTGCTCTGGATACTGTGCTTGAATTCTCTGCCACAGTTCCTCATTGATAAGACTATTTATATGAGTGTGGTCCAAAGCCCACGAAGAGACCGGGGTGCGGCAGAAGGGGCAGGATGAAAATAGTTTTTGGAGAAGTGCCTTAAAGCACGACTTGCACATCGTGTGGTTACAAGGCAGAGTTATGGGCTCTATGAGGAATTCCATACAAAGGAGACAGTGGCAGTCATCTAAACACAAGGCCTTGGCTTTAGATAAGGCCATTTAAACAAGTAAGTCCCAATTTACACCGGTACCTCGGCAGCCTGATTGGATGTTCCGTGCTTAGCGGCAACAGCAATGGCGCTGAGAGAGCTAGCGGGCACTTCCGCTGTGCGTGTTTGACATCCGGTTACAGGCCCGCCCCTCCCGGTCCGGCCCCATTGCTTCCTGGAATGTTCTAGAACTTCTTTCCCGTGTCAGCCCTAAGCGAGAGCTTTTAGCCAGTCTTCCTACTACCTAACTTAATGTATCCCTCCGAGGAGACTTGGAATTATCATTCTATATTGTTTTATATAAGACAGGGTCTGACTTCGTGGTCCAGAGCAGTCTTGAGCTTGTGATTCTCGTATCTCAGCCTCGTACATTCTGGGACTACAGGAATGCTGCAGCCGCAAATTCCTGAGCTCGAAATTCTTAGTTTTTGTTTAGGTTTTCCTTCAATATACAGTCTCTGGGGATGATGGCTAATTATTGATTTTTCAAAAGTTCAGGTGTTTTGTGCTAGATGGCAAGGGACTGGATTCATTTCAAGCACCTGCCTTTTTCCCCGAATGAAATCTTGCTAAGTGATGCTGTGTTGGAAACCAGGAACTAACAGCAAGATACTGCACAGTAAAATTAGTTCTCTGCCAGGCCTAATTTACAGTCCCCTCCTGGGAATAGGAGAATGTAAGCAGCCCTCAGTCACAGCAGAGCAGATCTTATATATAGGTCTTCCATGATGTTTGCAAACAAGCAAAGTTAAATAAAAGCAAGAAATTTTGCGGTTAGCATTTAGTATAAATTCATCTTCAGAGATTTGACATCATTGTGATTGGTCAGTTTCAGAATGCCTCGTCAAGTCGACCTGATTTTTTGGAGTATCTCTGTCGTCTGATGGATTCAAAAAATAAAAACGGTAAAAAAAACATAGGAATATGGATCATATTACACATAAGAATCAAAGTCAAAACCAGGACTTTGAAAACAGATCTGGTAGCTGAATGATAAGAGGAATGGAAGCTCTGGATTTTTTTTTTATAACTTGGCACATAATGTGTGTGAATTACCCACATTAAAATCAATAGTGCAGGCAAAATGGGGAAATCAGCTTTGATATTAGCTGAGCTTTATTCACATGCCACATTGAGAAACATTACTTGATCTGGCAGTTTCCTTCTTGGAAATTGTAATGTGCTTTAGGATACAAAAGATTGGAATTATCATGCATAAAACCCTTCTTCTCTGCTGTGGATCTATGGATCAGGGTTTGAGCACTGGCTGCTCTTTCAGAGAACTGAAGTTTGATCTATAGCACCCATATGTCTGTTCAGAATGTCTTCATTTCCACGAGATCCAGTGCCCTCTTATGGTCATCCATGGAGTTGCATGCACATGGTGCACAGACATTTATGTAAAACATTCATATAAATTAATAAAATACAATTTAATAACCCTGTGTCACTTTCTAGTACCAGCTCTGGTAAAACGTGCATTATCAAAAACATATTTTTTCAAAAGTATCTGTAAGCACATTAAGCAAACTAGGAGTGTCTGTAGTGGCTAGGAGGCTTGAGATCATACCCTTTTGTAGAAAGAAAAGCATTATCCATGAAATAAATTGATCTCTTCTTTTGAACCAATTATAAGTTTTGTTTCATTCTAAATATATCTTCTTTTATTTTTATTTTTTTATTTTTATTAATTTATTTATTTTTGGATTTTTCGAGACAGGGTTTCTCTGTAGGTTTTTTTTTTTTTTGGTTCCTGTCCTGGAACTAGCTCTTGTAGACCAGGCTGGCCTCGAACTCACAGAGATCCGCCTGCCTCTGCCTCTCGAGTGCTGGGATTAAAGGCGTGCGCCACCACCGCCCGGCATATATCTTCTTTTAGTTGAGAGATTATGACACATAATTTTCAGAAAAGCTTAATTTTTTAATACATGTATACAGTGTATATACACAGTCTCTGTGTGTGTCTGTCCTTCACAAAGGGTTTTGCTCTATCTTTATTGAACAGTACAGAAAACATCACATGAGAAAGGAACAGGATACAGAAATCTTTGACTTTTGCAATGATTTATGTCACTGACTCCAACAGACACAAGTAACAGTGTTACAAACACCATTGTTTACCAAGTACTATCTCGAGGTTATATTTGACATTTATGGTGGACATTCATTTTATAAGATTGATTTCCAACTTTATTTTTCTGCCTTTGGAAGATGATCATCCGAACACACATGCCTTACTATGAATCAGGTGCATGGAAGAATACATAACAACATTAGAGCTATGCATTACCTTAGGTTGTAAAAGTTGATTTACGTGTCAAATGTACATTGTGACATTGTTTTCTTTTTCGTGAGATTTTTTTTTCTTCAATTTATAATTCATCTTACACACCAACCACAGTTCCCTCTCGCTCCATCCCTCCAGCTTTCTTCATGTCTCTCCTACCCAATCTACTCCTCAGAGAGGGTAAGGCCTCCCATGGGCGTCAACAAAGCCTGGCACATCAAGTTGAGGCAGGACCAAGGCCCTCACCCCTGCATCAAGCCTGAGCAAGGCATCCCACCATAGGGATTGGACTCCAAAAAGTCAGCTGAAGTGCCAGGGATAAATCCTGGTCCTACTGCCAGGAACCCCACAAACAAACAAAGCCACACAACTGACACGCACATGGAGAGGGCCTAGTTTGGTCCCAGGTGGGCTCCCCAGTGTGACTCTGTTTTCTTAAAGGCAGGTTAAACAAACAAGTTGAGTACACAATAGGATAGCACTTTGAAGTCCCAAGTGACCTCAATGTGTACTATTAGCTTTGTCTATGAGGTTCAGCTAAAGATTTTCAGAATATTGCGGTGCCACAATGTAACAATCAACAGTCTTAATCTAGCTGGGAACTCTGACCACTACATTAACTGTAACAGCACACACAAAACCTGCACAGGTACCAATGAAATGAAATCCCAGCAGTGAGAGGGGGAAATAGATACAAGGTCTATTTGCAGTTGATACCTCCTGGGTAAGGCAAACATCAGAGCTTTCTCAGAATGTCATTGAGTATATCAACCACAGTCCATGGCATGCCCCATGTCCAGGAGTAGCAGGCCAACACAAAGCAGACATATTGTTTTATTTTTGTTATTGTTGTGTATATAATTTGTTTTGAGTTGTTTGCACTTTTAATTATTACCTTTTTCTTTTTTCCATATAGGGTTTCTTTGTGTAACACCTCTGATTTGTCCTGGAACTTACTCTGTAGACTAGGCTGACCTCGAACTTACAGAGATCCAACTGCCTGTGCCTCCTGAATGCTGAGATTAGAGACCTGTGCCACTACCATGCAGCAATTACTTTTAGTTTGTCTTGGTTTTCATTTTGAGAGAGTCAGCAAATGAACTTTTATTCATTTATTCATTATTTATTTTCATTTTCCCCTCAACTGAACCATTTCTTTCCAACAAGTCTACCTGCTAGGTTCATGTATCTTTTTTGGCCCCTACAACTTTTAATTAGGGTTGCCTGCATGAGAATTAGTGTGGGTTATTTGGTTGAGTAAAAAATATGAACTTATCAGTGACTATACCACGGAGGAATATGACCCCCTCCTCCATTAGGCAAGCCTTTAGCTTCGCAGCTAAGTGTGGAACCTTATGAGGCCCTCCCCATACATGCTGGAATATTAATGGGCTCAGGCTCAGTCTTGTGGAGGTCTTGTGCAGCTAAACAGAGTTTGCTGTGACTTCTTGGGTGCGACAACCATGTCATGTTCAGAAGAAAGCATTTCAGAACACGTCTGAATCCTTTCCCTCTTATGTTAAAATACAGTCTCTCTGAAAACCATTAAAGGCTTCAATGAGAATGGATTATACGAAGAAAGGACAGTGTGTGTGTGTGTGTGTGTGTGTGTGTGTGTGTGTGTTACAAAAATTGAATGATTTCAATAGAGGGAATAATATGGCTAAAGCTAATAAACAGGCTAGAGACACGACACAGCAGTAAAAGTGCTTGCTGTGCAACCATGAGGATCAAATTGGGCCCCAAACAAATTGGAAGTCATGTGAATACCTATAAGTCCAGTTCTGGGAAGGAAGGAGACAGAAGGGTTTCTGGGGCTATCTGCCTTTTTACCTAGCTGAGAAAATGGAAGCCCCATGTTCAAAGAGAGAGACTGCCTCGACGGATCAGATAGAGAATACTAGAGGAGGCACCTGATGACTGATTCTGATTTCTTGTGCATTGTCTGCAGACACATGTGTCTGCATGGCCATACACGTACACACACTCATATGAATACCTGTATGCATAAAAGTGAGCAAATCTTTGAAGATAAGACAAATGATCAAAATCATATTGGTCATTAGAAGAAAAATTATAATTGCTAAAGTATTGATATAGTAGGCATTGCTGCATTCTGTCTTGATACCTGTTTGCTATACCCATATATTTGCAAAACATGCGTGCTTCAAATTGAATTAGAAATTACTGGGTTGCTGGGCGGTGGTGGCGCACGCCTTTAATCCCAGCACTTGGGAGGCAGAGGCAGGTAGATCTCTGTGAGTTGGAGGCCAGCCTGTTGTACAAGAGCTAGTTCCAGGACAAACTGCAAAGCTACAGAGAAACCCTGTCTCTAAAACAAAAAATAAATTCCTGGGTCAACGTTTGGTAAATAATCTATGAATTTAAAGACAGGAGAATGTATCATGCACAATAGTACTTGTGTGGCATTTGTATGTATGAATCTGCATGGGTAGTATGTATTCAGTGCTGTAAGAGTTCCCACACCAGTAGCCTTTAAGTTACCCACCCACTTGGGTGTGGCCTCTTATACTATATATGAAAATGAAAAGTCTGGGTCTAGGCTCTTTTCCAGTTACAGGATTCCCTTGCTGTTTCCTGTTTGAGCAGAGTACTGTAATTTGTGAGTATACTTCTAAATAAATAACCCTTCCTTATACTCAATTCTGAGCTCTTGTGGGATTTCTTTTAAGAGTCCTTCTTCAGTACAGTACCTGTTAAGATGCTTCATTGAGTTGTACTCATTTTTGAATTGATCTCCTGTAAGTTCTTTATTTGAAAAAAAAATTGGTTTTGGGTATTGTAACCTATACCTGCAATCTTAGTAGAAGTCGAGAATTCTAGTAGGAAGTAGAGACACAAATATCAGGAGTTCAAGGCTAGCTCCACCTACATAATGAGTCTGAGGCCAGCCAGGTAGGCATGACACCCTGTTTCACAAGTCAAAACAAAAACAAAAAACTATTTGAGACTGCTCTTCAAACCTAGCCTGGAGAGGCCCCAGGACTGCCTAATACATGGTTCAGTTTCCTTGTGCTAACTGCCATCTAGTGGTCCTGACTTGTAGCACAATGCACTTCCTTTAACTGGAAACTTAGGAATTCTCTTCCTTTTCCCCTCCCTTTTCTCCTTTTCTCTCTTCCATTTGCTTTATTGTTCAGATCTGGGAGTGGCGGTCAGGGCCATGGACACGCTAGGTAAGCTTTGTACTACTGAGCTACTCACCTTGGCCATTGATGTTTAGTGGGAAAGGGTTTTGCTATATTCATCAGAATGGCCTCATATTGTGATGCTCCCGCCTCAGCCTTTCTAGTGCTGTGGTTATAGACATTCATGTCCATGCACAGACCTAGTAAGCAAAGTTATTGCTTTTCCCTTTTTAATAGCTGGATAAGCAACTTGAGTTCGTACAAATGTTTCTATATATAAATGTATGGAACATAAATATATACATATATGCATGCACACGTATATGTGTATGTGTGTATTGTAGTGGCATTTCACTTGTATTTAATAAAACTTGCCTGAGAAAGAGAGTAGAACAGCCCCACTGGTCAGTCTCAGAGACAAGTCAGTGGCAACATGCACCTTTAATCCAAGTAGCCACTCTAGTTGTCATAGAAACTGGGCACTACAAACCTTTAATCCTAGGTTTAAAGAGGATTATAAAATGGGAGGAAATAGTTCTCGGAATCATTCTCATTCGGAGATTCCTGGAGGCAGGACAGCCATTTTGGACTGAGGTCTACTAAGAGTCAGTGTCTGGCTCCTTTGCTTTTTGGATCTTCAGTTTGAACCCCAAATTCTTTCTCTGAGATTTTATTAATTGTGTTTCATGTGTTCTTTCACAAAGACACTGTTTTGGACCAATTCTACTAAAGAATATATCTTGATATATTTTATTTTTAAATTTTGTTATATTTTATGTGTTAAAAACACTGTATGCAAGGACATTTTATAGGCCTGGAGGACTGAGCATAAGACTCAGTGGTACAAAAATCATAGTGGTATGTATGAGGTCCTGAGTTTGAACACAAGCACTTTTTACAAAAAGCCGTTTCAGAGAAATAATAGTCATAAATTTTACAGGTTAACAAAACATTGTGAGATGCCCTATGTTTTGCAAAGTTAGGGTTAAGATAGAAAACAATCTTTCAGAAAAGAGTGGTGAATGTTTTTGAGAAGGTATCATAACCTAAAAGCCTGTTGATAGATGGAAGGTTTAGTAGGTAGCATTATATGTACTCTTGGACAGAAATGCTGGCGGTGAGGGTCCAGTATGGGACGTGATTCCTTTTGTGAGGATCTGGAGACTAATAAATCATAATTGGCATTGATGCTAAAACACAGCTCTCCCCACAAAGGGGAAAATATTGTATTTTGGAGCCAAATATTAGCAACGGTACATCCAAACAGAGATTTAGGGCTTCCCGAATAGCCAAGTTTGAATGAGGTAACAATTGCACAAACTTTTTATAGTACCAGAACAAATAAAAGTAACAATTTAAAGCACTTTTCAGATATATTGATGGGCATATCAGGTAGAAGGGTTATATCATGCCAGGGAGAACTTTGTAGGACTTGCTTCAGTGGTTCTCAGCCTGTGGATCATGACCTCTTAGGGGTCACATATCAGATAGTTACATTGAAATTCATAGCAGTAGCAAAGTTACAATGATGAAGTAGGATCAAAAATGATTTTATGGTTGGGGTCACCACAACCTGAGGAACTGTATTGAAGGGTCCTAGCATTAGGACGGTTGAGAACCACTGACTTAGACATTATCTGACAGCCCCTTAATAAAAAGCTAGGGTTTTGTTAATACATTGCAAAAGACCTTTAAAATCTGTTACAGAGTGACAGCAGGGGTCAGGTGGGTGTGTGGGTGGCAAGGAATGATTATTAAATATATAGGGTAAAGATAGCCCAAGATAAACTATTTAGGTCCTGGAAACAAACATTCCAACCTCTCCACATCATTAAAATTTTAATCAGTTATACTTCGCAGACACAGCTTTGTTTCTATGAATTCTTGTATAAGTTAGGAAGCTCAGAATGCTGGCATTAGTTAACTGGAAAATACATATTCGACAGAAGACTGGAAATGCTACATATTACTGCTCTGAAAAGAAATGCCTAACATATTTCCTAGTTTACCCACATTTCAGATCATCTACTGAGTGAAGATTTGACTTGTGATCCTGCCATGGCATGGTTTGACCTTAATCTGCCCAGGCAACTATTAAACACTAGCTTCCTATTTTCTGTGATACATTGGCAGCTAGCTACCTTTAGGCATTTTCAGACTTGCCACAATTGATATCTTGGCTCCTAATACTTTTTAATGTGTCTGAGTGTTTTGATTGCATGTATGTGTGTGCACCATGTGCATGCCTGGTGCCCTGGTAGGCCAGAAGAGGTGTGAAATCACCTGGAACTGCATTTTCTGATGGATGTGATCTACCACGTGGATGTTGTGAACTGAATTCTCATCCTCCATAACAGCAGAAAGTGAAGAACCTCTCCAGCTTGGGTCCAAATTCTTTTTCGTATAGCTTTCTTTTTTAGTAGCATTTGTCAATTATATACAATGTTTCATAACCTTTTCATACATGTCTATAATACAGTGTAATCATATTCACCCCCAATCACACTTTTGTCCCTTTCCCACCTGTCATTGGCCTTGTTTACAGCAGCACAGCTGTGTTCTTCCTAAGACCACATGACCTAGATCAGTGAGTGTACCATTGCCATAAATTGTCTCCACCCACCCCCTGGCAACCATTAACTACCTATAGCTCTTTAGGGAGGGGGCTCATGAGCTACTCCCCCAAAGCACCTGTTTCCTGTGCTCATGGAGGGGTAGGTCATGTTGCTTCCTTGGCAGGATCCCTGGCTTCTATCCACTTGATGCTAACAGCTCTTCTTTATGGGTGCTGGGGATTGAACTCACGGCTTCACGCATTCTAAGAATGTATTCTATGCCTCAGTCTTCTGTGAGTGAGCTCTGCCACAATTAGTTTTCAAACTCCAGGACAACTCTTAGGATTTAAAAGAATAATCTCTGGGCAGAAAAATCTTAGTACCTGCCCAAAGGAGACAGAAAACGACAAAAAGCCATGCCTACCACAGGATGAACAAATGGTGACAAGGCAGAGAAGAGGAGCTGTATAAAAAGCGTGAAAACCCCTGAAGCACTACAGAAAGTACAGTTAAGCTCTGGCCACTATCGGAAAGAAACAACAGCAGAAAACATTGTAGGCTTTTTGAGCAAGGTGAGCAGCTCCAACAGAAGAACCTCAGGTGGGTTTTAGGGACTGTTCTAGGGGGCAGGAATTCTGGAAGGAAAAGTCCATTGACTCATTAAAGGGCTAATTATTCCTCCCAATTAATTAGCATCACTTAAGTTAAGGCAGCCATTCTGTAGGGTATTTCTTTGGCCAGATAATTGGCCTGCCAAACTGGATTTTTTTGAAGTATATTTTAAAATTTTGATTATGCATGTGTATGTCCACATAAGTACAGGTGCATCAGGGGCCAAATGCATTATATCTCCCACAGCTGGAGTTAGAGGTGATTGAGCCATATGACACACGTCCTGGGAACTAAAGTCTGGTCCTCTGCAAGAACAGTAAGTGTTCCTAAGTCCTTAACATTCTCTCCAGCCCCTCAGATTAATTTATGAGGAGACAATGACACAATTCTGCTGGAGATGGGTTTCATTCTTTTTATAAGTACACTTTTGCTTTGTTTGTTTTTGAGATTACAGTAGTTCCCCCTTCCGTTTTCTCTCTACAATCCCTCCAACACACCTCTTCTTTTGCTTAGGTTCCACTTTTAGCTGAATGGCAAAATCGTTCTCTTTATGGGCCCTTCATGCTCCTGTAACAGTTCTCTGACTAGGCAAACTTGAAATCATTTGAGAAGCAGACCAAGCACATTTAAGCTTTAAAAAGTGTCTCTAGTCATTGCTGTGACCGAGAGTAAAACACCACCCTCACTTCACTAAGCAGCCCTTTTCTAGGTGAGGGGAGGTTAGCATCTTCTGGAAACAGTCTCTGGACAGTGTCCAGGGTCTGTCCTTTCCAGAACAGCAATGGCCATCCTTTTGAATCACTTTCTCCCTGGGTTTTGTTTACAGTGTCATATGGGCCTGTGGACTTACACTAATTAGTTTAGAACGGACAAGAAAGGGAATAGTATTTAATTAATAGGATATTTGTATCAGTTTCTATGAAAATTCGTGAGCATAAGTATATTTTTATTTGGATCAACTCTGATTCAGTAATCAGATACTGGACTCCTACAAAGCAGAAATTTGTCATCTGGTCATTTTTATGCCAGGTGTTTTGATGATCAAAAGTTGTTAAATGTTGACATGCACATTAATAACTAGCTCTGTTGAATAGATCCAAAAAATGCTGTTTCCTACCTAAAATGAACAAGAATGTGTAAAATTTCACAGAAACTATTGATGAAGAAGTTAGGTCTAACTGTTCTGGGTTCAAGCCTGACGCTGCCTATGCTAGCTAGATATGTTAACATTGGATAATTTACCAGAGTTTCTTTCCTCATCTTACAATAAACAGTTGTGATAATAAAATGAAAACGTGTCAGGCCTCCTTAATACAGTGCCTGCCACATGGTATGGACGTCATAAATGGCAGTTATGTTGATTATAATTTTCGCTCAATTCATTATTTCTTACTTTAGAAAGGGATGCTAGCCTGGCGGAGGTGGGGTAAGCCTTTAATCCCAGCACTCTGGAGGCAGAAGCAGGAGGATTTCTGTGAGTTCGAGGTCAGCCTGGTCTACCAGAGCTAGTTCCAGGACAGGCTCCAAAGCTACAGAGAAACCCTGTCTCGGAAAACCAAAAAAAGTAAAGGGAATTCTATTTTATGTTTAATGTCTACATTCAATGATAGATAAGATTGGACTATGACATAGATTTTGAGAGTAACTAAGAAGTCACAATGGCAAGCCAACATGGTAACAGCACAGTGACCTTTATTGAGAAGGTCCAAACATCACAACTGAAGTATTTTTCAGTTCTGTTTGTCGAAATACTTCAGTTTTCCAGCTGGATCTGGGATTATCTGTTAAAAAAAAAGAAATCATTCATTTAAAAAATCCAAAGTACATTATAAAGAGTTTGGCCTTAATTACCCTACTCTTGACTAAGGAAGATGTAAGCATCTATTTTGTATTCTGAATCCAATTACGTATTATGTTCATGAAAACTGGAATTGTCCTATGTATAATCTCAGAAGCAAGTAATACATTTCCCTATGAATTAACAATATCTGTACCCGAGCAACCCAAATTTTGCTTTCAGCTCTTTTTTTGGTAGCCAAGCATTCATGGTGCATTTGAGCCAGAACAAATTAAACTGAAAGCATGGCAAGGAGATGATGTACTTTAAAATGTCTTTGGTTATTAGATGATATTATATAATAACCTGAAAAGGGGGCAGTGCATACATTAAGGGTTTATCAAATGAACTTTTAGAGGTTTTCGAGTACTGGGAGTTGAACCTAGGCCCTTTAACTGTTAAACAAGAACATTATCACTGAGGTGTATCTAAAACTTTGTTCAAAGTTTAGCTTTATTGAAATAGGACCCTACTGTATTTTTCCATCTTAGTTTTGAACTCCTGAACGTCTGCTCCTCCTACCTCAGCCTCCAAAGTAGCTGGGATTACAGTTTTATATCACAGAGCCTGGATCAGAATGCAATGTTTTATAATCTGAAACTGTGTAGTAATAAGGAGCGGCGGCGGGGCTGCGTCCCCAACACCCCAGCCGCCTGCTCCTTATTACTACAAACGGCGCCCAACGTGGACAACTGCTTCCACGTAAAGCCTGAGACAGCTTGGGAAGTAATTCTAGAACAAAATGAAAGCATTGTGCCTGGTTTCTTGGTAGCAACAATTTCTCTGGTCTACTTTGCTTGCTAGAGGCAAGCAAGCGCCTCATCTAAGAGAGGCTTCCTGACTCAGCTTTAGCTGCAAAACCCTGCGGCTCATTAAGAGGTCCTGCCACGAAACACTTAAACGGTGTTGATGAAAAGCTGAACACATGCTTTTCGGTTTTCAGCCATAGCAGGAAAAAAGCTGCGCCGTTTAAAAATGCCAGCTTTCTGGGCTGTCCTGCCAGGGCAAACTCTGACTCTTTTATGAAGGCGGTTCATGCAGTTTGCAAGCACAGGCTGCTGAAGCTCGCTTGCTAGCAGGGACCTTGGCAGTAAACATGGCTACAGCCAGTACGTCAGCCATGAGGCTGGAAAGCTAAGGAATGGACTGGATCCAGCCAGTAAAGCCACGCCTTTAGTCCTACTGAGATTGCTTGGTAAATTAAAGACTTATGTGGTCAGAAAAAGAGATATACAGTAAAGAGAGATTCAAAGACAGAGAAAATTTCTGAATGGTTTAAAGTGTGTTAAAAATATATGCAGACTAAAAGTTAAAATTCTTAAAGTAAACCTCTGTGACTTCAAGGTGTGGTAGCACACGCCTTTAATCCCAGTGCTTAAAAGGTAGAGACAAACAGATCTCTGTGAGTTCAAGGTGTAGTAGCAAACACCTTTAATCCCAATGCCTGGGAGGCAGAGACAGGCGGATCTCTGAGAGTTCAAAGACAGCCTGGTTTACAGGGTTATTCCAGGTCAAAGATATACGCTCAAAAAGCAAAATGTTAACCTAGGAATGTCACAGCTTAGATTCTTAAGCGCCTAGTGATTTAAAGGCGCAAATCAAAAGTGCTCCTGGATAGTAAAAAATTGCAGATTCACAATAGGACAGATTCAGACCACTAAATTGGTCACACTGTTGGATGAATGTACCATTAATATCGAGAATAAAATTAATGGTTTAAAAAAAAGGTAAAGTCTTTAAAGAGACAGAGTACAGATAGTTAAGAGATTAAAAGAAATAAAGAAAAATAAGCCACGTAAAAATGGAAAATTCACAGAGAGTCTGGATTATGTACATTGTGTTTTCTTTAAAATTTTTGACTGTGAAGGAGCTAAGTAGAGAGAGACATTTCATTATATGGGCTGCCAAGTGGAACCAGAACAGATATCATGAGGGTATGATTTCAGAATTTGGATCTAAGGATATGATACTTTGGAAAAGAGATTCTTTTTTTGTTTTCACAGAGGATCAGACCTTGTGGATTGCATTTATCCCAATATGGTATGATGGACCACGTCCTCCTGAAAGGTTGCGTGAACACCCTCAGAAAATTGCTTCGCTCAACTGCCAACTGAGATGAAACTAGCACACAGGTTATACCATGAAAGACCTAATTAACGACGCCCCCATTCAGCAGGAAGCAGTTTGGAGAGAAAAAACTGCGTCCATGTTCCCAAATATGGTTTATAAATGTTCTTTTACATTTAAAGGGGGATGATATAGACATGAATAATTTGCATTAGTATAGATTTTGCTTTATTGATAGAGATTTACGGTCAATTTTGTTATATGTATAAGTGTTTCTGATATTGATTAAGGTATTGTGATTGTGTAGTTCATTATTAAAATGTAATGTATAATTAGGAAATATAGGTTGTTGATGGATAATCATAAATAATAGTCAAGTTTGTAGTCATGTTAGTTAATATTTTCTAGATGTGCATAGATATATTTTAGATAGGTATTCTTCATATTTTTCAAAGATCATAGACTATGGCATTTTAAATGTTTTAATAACTTAGGACTTTTCATGACAATGAGACATGTCTGCTCCTGGCAGCACCAATGTACTTCAAGAGGAAGATGGGCATCGAAGAGGCTCGTTATGGAGTTTGATAGCCATTTGGGCAAGAAACTGCTCTTGCCTGGATTATTGCATAAACTGGACACAGAGAACCCACAGAGAGAGGACTACTGAACTTGCCTAAGGTGAGATGATCTTTCGGGGTTCCTGATTCATAAAGAGTCTGCGAGACATTCTGCAGGACACAACAGATAGTGACTGAACTGACTTTGAATTTTCCTGCTTTATGGAAATGTCTGCTGGATACCATGGGCCTGAAGGCTGAAGATGGATGCCCCAACGGTACAGAGGAACTTTGGGTGACTGTCCAGGCAGCGAGATGTCTCTGTCATTTCTAGAGTTTTAAAAGTTGCTTTTTTCTTATTTGCTTAGGTAGTATTGTATCTTTCTGGAGACTTTGATGGAGTTAAGAATAGTTAGTTATAGTTTTCCTTAGTTATGATAAAGATTATTGTAACTTTTACTTGATAACTGTTTCGTTATATGTAATTTTGCTATGTTAAAGTTAAAGCCTTTTTTTTGTTTAAACAGAAAAAGGGGAAATGATGGAGGAAGGTCATTGGCTAATAAAGGAACTGTCTTGGCCCATTTTATTGGTTAGGACATAGGTAGGTGGAGTAAACAGAACAGAATGCCGGGAGGAAGAGGAAGTGAGGTCAGACTCCACAGCTCTCCTCTAGGGAGCAGACACCTCAGGAGAGACGCCATGCCCCGCTCCCAGGCAGACACACGCGATGAAGCTCCGACCTAGAATCTTCCTGGTAAGACCGGTGCTCACAGATTATTAGAGATGGGTTGATCGGTATATCAGAATTAGCCAGTAAGGGCCAGAGCTAAAGGGCCAAGCAGTGATTAAATGAATACAGTGTCTGTGTAATTATTTCGGGGCATAAGCTAGCCGAGCCGGCGGCTGGGGTGTTGGGGACGCAGCCCTGCCGCTCTAATTACTACAAAAGGAACAAAAGATACCAGGACAGACAAGATTGTAAATAATTCAGTGAATGAGCACTCTGAAAGGAAAAGAAATTCCTGCAAAAAGAATCTTAAGATGATGTACATTTATGCTACCTTGAGCACTAGATATATTAAATGATAAATATGCATAAGGTGGTTTATATTTGGTTGATTGTACAGGCTTACACATATAACTTTGAATCAGGGGTTTAAAAAGCATTTCTCCTTTAAGATAGTAGCAATTTCATATGCAGGTGCATAACAAACCACCTGTGACAAAAATAACATTCCAGGTATATTCTGAGTATTCAGTTCCCAAATGATTAGTGAAAACTCCCCAAAACAGATCCAGTAGAATTATGATAGAATAAATATTATACATTTCAGGAAATATGCTATCTATGATATTAACTTTTAGAGGACATAAACTTCTTTAAGAATTTGGTGGAGGCCATGGATTTACAGGAAAAATGTGCATGTGATAGCATATACTGTATTTAATTTTATTGACAAAAATAATTGCATGTATTTCTGGGTTTGTTCCTTCTTTCAACAGGCACTTACTGAGCACCTGCTTTATGACAATTATTTATACAATTTCAAACAGTATGCACAAATGAATTAGGTATCTATTGTCCCTTGTCTTAAGACTGTGTATTCTGGCATTTTAGACTGTTAGGGTTCTTAAAAACAGGTTGATGGGATGGATAGTGAGTGGGGATTGTATGAAGCGCAGTGTAAAACCTTTGAAGATGACATCTAGCTGAACTATGAGTGAAGAGGAAGAGCTAGCCAACCACACAGAGGCCAATACAGAAAGAACATCAAAGGGGTTGGCAAGATGGCTCAGCGGGGAAAAGCCCTTAACATGCAAAGCCCTAAGGCATGATCCACTTTCAAAAAGAGAAGAGTACATCTGAAGACTTTCTCCGTTTTGAGAAAATTCATTCCTTCCTTCCTTCCTTCCTTCCTTCCTTCCTTCCTTCCTTCCTTCCTTCCTTCCTTCCTTCCTTTCCTCCAATATTCTTTTCCTAACTACCGTTTGATTCTCAGAAGATAAAAATCTGAAAGATTTTAGACATTATTTAAGAAAAGACATACGCAAGTTTCCAAGTCATTCTAGCCAAAGGCTACTTCCAGGACTGTTCATAAGGTGTACCAGTATCCCTAAGAGAGGAAGTCTATGTGTTTGAATCTTTCTTTTAACACCATTAGCATCAGTGTTCATTAAAACCAGATTTTCTTCAAACGTTTCTCCTCTGAGAGCTTTGCTCGGGATAGTTTCCTTGGCTCACAATATAGGAAGAAAATTCATATGCATCTATAAGGTTTTTCTCCTATATATCTACATTGCCCTTTTGGTTCTCCATCTTTTTAAAACAGTGCATTTCTCTGGACAGTTAGCCTTAAAAATCACAATATAATCCATATTAAGACTTCTCTACTTTATCTGCTCTCCCACCAGCCCAGGGAATGTCTGCAGCATGATTTATTCCTAACCATGATACCTTCGTTTCGGGAATCAGGACAGTCTGAATATAAGGACAGATTACATTAAAGCTGGCATACATTTTTGACTCTGGCCAAGCCTTTAACAACAAAATCAACATGACTTACTGTTTCACTACCAGGTTTCCAGCCAGCAGGGCAGACTACAAGGAACAAAAATAAGAGGCAGTTAAAAACAATTTAATTTTTTTAACAACTCCTGAACCTGTTTCCATATTAAAGAAAAATCATATTAAACAATGCAGACAAGCAAGCCCTTGTCTCTTATTAGCTTGTCTGCTAGTACTAAAGAATTTTATTCATTTACTTTATTAGAAGGCAGCTTATCTATTTTAATTTTACAAATTATATGTACTTACAGATAAAATACGAAAAATAAACTAGATACCTATACTAAAATTGGAAGATCATGGAATTTGATGCACTAGAAACCCTAGGTGGGGCATCCTCTTGAGTTTATATATGCGACCAATAAGATTATCTGGCTTAGACCCTATTATATTGCATGCCCCTGCCAAGGTGTGCTGTTTGTCAACAGACTTTAGAATGTGCTGAGCCATGGACTTAGCTATATTTTCTATACTCCCAAATCTAGTTAAAGTATACATTTCTGGGTTCCCGGTAAGGTAGATATATGCATATATTGTGGGATTATTAGATCAAACTAATTAACATGTGTCTCACCTCACATAACTCATTGTTTTTAAAGTAAGGTCACTTAAAATCTCTCAGTTGCTGGAGAGCTGGCCCAGTGGTTGAGTGCATACTGCTCATCAGAGGACCTACCTGAGTTTGGTTCCCAGCATCTATACCATGTGGATCACAACCACCTATAATTTTGATGTCAGGGGATATAACTTCTGGCCTCTGTAGGAATGTGGACATACACTCACAGAGACATATTAACTGACACAAATGCGCATTTTAATAAGATCTACTCTCAGCAATTGCAGTTTCACATTTTTTTTCTAAGACAGTGTCTCACTGTGTAGTTGTGGCTGGCTTGGAACTCACCATGTAAGTCTGGCCGGTCTTGTGTTTACAGACTTCCACCTATCTCTGCCTTCCATGTGTTGGGGTAAAAGTGAGACCCACCACACTCAGCTCAGCAATCACATTGTAAAAGTATATACAACATGCTTTACTTTAGCAAAACATGACTGTTTTCTATTTAGTTACTGCTGAAACCTGTGAAGGATGAACTGATAGATTATTGGTGTGATGCTGAGTAATCCTAAGGATTACATTAATTCAAAAAGCTAAATCAGAATAACAGCATTGTTTGTCATAGCCCGAATCTGGAAAACAACCTAAATGTCTGTCCACCAAAGAATGGATAAGGAAAATGTGGTACATCTACACAGTGGAGTACTACACAGCAGAAAAAAATAACAACATGTTGAAATTAGCAGGCAAATGGATGAAGCTAGAAAACATCATACCGAGTGAGGTAACCCAGACCCAGAAAGGCAAATACCATATGTACTCACTCATAGGTGGCTTTTAGACATAAAGTAAAGAAAACCAGCCTATAAATCACAATCCCAGAGAACCTAGATAACAATGAGGACCTTAAGAGAGACATACATTGATCAAATAAATCTACATGGGAAGTAGAAAAAGACAAGATCTGAGTAAATTGGGAGTCTGGGGACAATGGGAGGGAGGTGAAGGGGAGGACAGAGGAAGGGAGGGGACCACAGAAAAATGTAGGGTTCAATAAAATCAATAAAGTAATAATTAAAAGGGAGACAAAAAAAGAAATGGCATGACCATAAGCTACTTGGGAGGAAATGATTTTTTCCACTTCCTCTTTCACATCACAGCCCATGTTTGAAGAAGTCAAGGCACGAACTAAAGCAGTGGCCATGGAAGAGTGCTGCACTGGCCTGTTCCCCATGGCCAGCTCAACTTGCTTTTTAAAACAGCACCCACGACTACCTGCTCAAGGGCACCACTACTAACATTTACTTTGGTCCTCCCACACCAATCATTAATCAAGACAATATCCCACAGACTCACCTACAGGTCAACCCAATGGAGGCACTTTCTCAAGTGAGTTCATTACAAAACAATAATAAAACAACTAAGTAGCTAAATATAAGGATGAAATATATAATAAAATCTACATTACTAACTATTGCCAGTTGGTACTACATTTTAATAGATCTATAATTTTTAAAATTCTAGGAGAAATATTTTTACGTTTACCTAAAGGGACTATGCAAATAAGGAATGTATTTGTATCTCGTTATAGTTAGCAGAAGATGGTAGTGATATTTGGATATATCATTTAAATTAAGAATTTTGCTTGGTAAAATAAATCTAAGTTGAAAACCATAATCAGAGTATGTGTAAAGCATTCAAATTATATTAAGGATAAGAAATTAAATTATGCCTCTGCCCATTACACACAAGCACACATAAAAATTAAAAAAAGAAGGATACACAGGAGGTCGAAGGCCCCACCAAGGGTCCCATTACTGTTGTTTTGCTCCATGGACAAAATGTCAAACTGCCTTCTAACAATGTCTCATGTTTACACACATAGGTAGTGCTGCTCTCAAGTCTTCATCTGAAAAACTACTTTTTGTAGTTGATGCAGTTAACGCATAGATTCGTAACTTGTCAAAGGGCTGAGAATAAGTGACTGTTTAGGACTGCGCCCTAAAGAAGACATCTATCTCCAAGAATCAGGGAACATGTTGGAAGATGGACAAGAACAGCGTATGAGGAGGAATGTTAGGAAACTATGTCTTCTGGACATGCACTTTTACTCACGATTCCAGCACTTGGCTTTACCTGCACAAGACGGGCCTATCGACATTCTAGCAGGGGTAAGGGGAGGGCAACATAAGCCCTACTTCTCGCTGGGCCATTTGATGGGGGAGGGAGCATCAATTTCTTCAGTGGTATAGCTACTACATAAGTTGCCCATGGTTCAGAAAATAACCCCACCTCTACTCATACTCATGCAAGCAACCCTGATTAACTCCATGGGTGACAAACAGAAACCCAAACTTAGGAGGGATTTTAGTAGAAAGAAGACTTTTGTTGGGAGAAGTAGATAATAGGGTAATGAGGGGGTGAAAAAAACCCAAAATTCATTATAAACATGCATGATACTGTCAAATAAAATATAAGGTTTTAGACAAGAAAGGCACCTTCTCCATGCTTGTCAGTATACTGGAAGGCTTGAACCAAACGCAGTGTCTCGTCCACTGATCTACCCACAGGAAGGTCATTCAGAGTAATCTGCCTCAGGACTCCTTTGTCATCAATAATAAAGAGGCCTCTGTAAAATACAGGGATGGTAAAAGTGATTCCATTTCTTCTCAGTTAAGGTAAGTATTGTGCTGTACAGAGTCAGCAGTACCACCCTATTGCCACATACACTCCTGTCCCCCATAGTAGACGCTTTTGGATTATCACTGTTAAATCATAGTTTGAAATTTCTGTTTTGAGGAACTGGAGAGATAGCTCAGCAGTTAAAAGGACATACTGGTCTTACAGAATACTCAAGTTCAATTCCCAGCCGCGTCCTTAGGGTGCTCATAACTGCCTTCACCTCCACTTACAGGTATGTTACCTTTTTCTGAAGGTACATTCCTTCACAGAGATAAACATACATACATTAATTTTGAAAATCTGTTTTTGGATGAGGGGTCCTTTCCATCTTTTAGGATTTATAACCAGGTAATGGAGGTGTTTAACCCTTCCTTGTGAGTCTCTAGGCAGTTAATGGTTGTTTTCTTCTGCCACTGATGAGGTGCCCATGGTCCTATAAACCACCCTAATCAAATTCACTGGAACACATACGTGTCAATAAAGACATGAAGATAGATGGATTAGGAGAGAATCAGCAGGAATGGGACAAAAGAGTATAATGGGGAGTTAAGTATGATCAAGACACTGTCACTATCTACATGTATAAAAATATAATGAAATACAATATATATATATATATATATATATATATATATATATATATATATATAGTATGTTTTTTAAAAAAACTTTATCTGGTGGCCCATATCTTTGTTCCCAGCACTGGGGAAGCAAAGGCAAATAGATCTTTGTAAGTTGAAAGTCAGTCAATTCCAGGCTAGCCAAGTAAGTCTCTTTCAAAAAATAAACAATCCCTCCCTTTTAAGGGAAAAAAACCCCTTAATCTGACTTTAAATAATCCCAATTCTTGGGGGAGTAGAGGCAGGAAGATTAGGTGTTCAAGGTCATCTGTAACTATGTAGTTCAAAACAAGGCCAGCCTGGGCTAAGACCTTGTCTCAAAAAAAGCTATCTGTCGAAATCAAAGGGCAAATTCCGTGTTAGGTAATATTACTCAATAAGTGTTCAACAACTTTTAACTTTTTAATGCTCAAATTGCCCTTTTATCAAAGAATTCTATTTGTACTTACTAGTTTATATACAAGCTACCAGCCTGGTCTATAGAGTGAGTTCCAGGACAGCCAGAACTACACTCTGTCAAAAATCAAAACTCAGAAAGCTGAAAAGGCTGCTGGATACGATCCTGCCTTAGTCTTTCCAAAGATACAGGTGTGCAAAGTACTAAGTATGCTTTAGAAAAGCATTACTAGAGCCAGTTCAGATAAAAAGAAAACAGGAAGAATAATGGGGTCAGGAGACCCAGATACAAGTCTGGTCGCTGTTATTAACTTACTTTCTAACTGTGATTCCATTTCTAGTCATCCACACATCTGCTTATTTTATTTGTAAACAGAGAGGTTGTTGAAGCCCTCTAGCTTTAACAGTGTGCAACTCTAGTTTAAATAGGGCATCAACAGTTTAAAGACTATTTACAACGTTCCTGCAAATAGAGCAAAGATATTTTTGATCAAAGTATCTATCTTCTAACTCTGAAGTATCACTTATTTCTAGGAAGATGATAAATGTTCTTGGAGTTTTTTCAAAATGTTAATCACAGGTACCTAAGAGTGTGGCCTGAGTCCTCGAGGTATACACCATAGTCCTTTGAGATCTGATGGTTCAGGTCCGAAAGAAGTGGAATCCTTATTGGTCCCAGCCCTCCCTGTCTTCGAGGAGTATTAATCCTGTAACAGACAGAACATCAGCCCTCAGATATAAATGACATATTAAAAATCAACTCTTTCCACACATGAAAGTACATAAATACAGGTATATACATATACTCCCTTTATAACAAAAAACAGGCTACTGTACTTTCTATTTTCATGCTTTTTTTTCCACTAGGTAGTATATCCACATCCTTTAAGTACTAAATGTTGATACACATAGCATTTTTAATGTATGAAATACCATATCTTATAGATCCCTATTGACAGACATAAAACTGACTATTTTTCTTTAGGTCTGCTGCACTCATTCTGACATGTCTGTAGAAACCTTTGCTAGTATTTGTATAAAACTTATCTGTTTAAAAACAGAGCCCCAATTTCCCAGAGAAAACAACACTGGAGGCCTGGAAAAATGGCTTGGTGATTAAGTGCCCTATTTGCTCTTCCAGGGGTCCTTAGTTTAATTCCCAGCACCCACATGTTGGCTCACAATCACCTATAATGAGATCTGATGCCCTCTTCTGGCATGCAGGTGAACATGCACATAGAGCATGCACATATAAATAATAAATCTTAAAAAATACCACCTAAATTATATGAAAGTTTTCCCTTAGTTTACATGCATTTTAACCGTAGAAAGATTCAAAATCATTACAAAAATAATAAAGCAAATGAACAAGAAGATTTAATATTCTTCTATACTTACAATTATAGCTCTCCAACCAATTGAACTTTGTCCTGTATACTATTCAACATTTTAATGGGTCTATACAAATTGCCAGTGAGGAAAAACACTTGTGCATGTATTTATGAGTTCAATGAATTGAACATTACATTTTAAAAATCAAAAGAATTCTCAATAATCTTCACCATGTGAAAAATTTTCAGCCCAACACGACTGACATTATTCAAAACTCATATATCCATACACTTTTCAGATTTTGAGACATGTTGCTCAGCTGCTCTCCAGGAATGCTGAACCTTAAGCTATGTCTGAGTGCCATTTCTTCACACCTTTAGTAACATTGAGGTTTTTCCTTCAATCTAGGCCAATGAGACAAGTTGAAATGGCATATCTTGTCATTTTAATTAGCAGTTCTTTACAGTTTGTTAGATAAAATATCTTCTCAGGATAATACATTTTTACAAGTTACTTTCAGCAACAATTTTTTGTTTTTGGATTTTGAGACAGGATCTTACTTTGTAGCCTGCATTGACCCTGATCTCACAGAGATCCTTCTCTTTCAGCCACACTAGTCTAAAATTAATTCTTTTAATATTTATTTATTTATTTAGTATACAATATTTTGTCTGTATGCCAGCCCCTCTAAAATTAATTTTTAAAAATGACTGCTTTTTGAAAACTATAAAAACTAATGACTGAGCTAACACAGTCATAACTATGTAACAGAAGTGTTTTAATTTTTCTTCACACTAAGGATACCCAAATTATTATAACATTAACATATTAAGAGCATCTGCACATGACTAGGAAATAAATCTACTCATTTTATCCCAGACTTAAAGCAGAACACTGACCAGGCCAGGTGGGTAAACTGAGAGTCAACAGAGCATGCCACCACTTCAGTATTTATAGATCTGAATTCTTCAATTCGGTCACCAAAAGCGATGATTTCAGTTGGACATACAAAGGTGCTGAAAGTTGAAAAAAGAAAACAAGTGAGTATTCTCAAATAAGCATACACCTATATTTTCAAACCAGCGTTTGTTTATTATAAACACTTTTGAGTATATAAAAACATACCTTAAGGAGACAGCAGATAAATGAGTTTTCTCCAGCTGAAATTCTAAGACAGTATTTAATTAAATATTCTAAACAAATTTTGAGTTTTCAATTGCTTTTCAACCAATTTTCTTTTTGTATTTTAATTGATCAGTGTGTGAGCAATGCTTCCTTCTTCCTCCCAACAGCATCCCCATTTCATAAGCTTTCAATATTTTGTAGTATAGTGTGTTACAGATTTCAAGGGATCTAAGTTATATTTATATCATTTTGCTTGTTTTTCTTATTCCTATGGGCTAGCCTCCTCTACATGTAACTTACAGATGAGGCAATGCTCTTTAGTCCTACCTTCTGCTTCTGGATAGTTTTTCTTTCACCTTGTGTTCCAGCCCCATGTAAAATACACCTGGGGTAATATAAAATTTTAGCAGAACAGTTGAGAAGACATTATTCCAGGCAGTATTTCTTTTAAAAGTTTTCTTATCACTTTATGAGTGTTTTGCCTGCATGTATGTCTGTGTAACATGTATGTGCTTCGTACCTGAGGAGGTCAAAAGAGAGTATGAGGTCCCATGGAACTGGAGTTACAGAGGGTTGTAAGAGTCTATGTGGGTGCTGGGAATTAAGCATGGATCATCTGAAGAATAGCCAGTGCTCTTGACTGCTAAGCCATTTCTCCAGCCTGACTGGAGAGTAATTTTTCAAACTATGGTTAAACTAATTTAGTGAGCTGGAACCAATGTTAAAATATAAAAATGACAATACATTATACATAATGAGGATAGTTATTTATTAAACATATATAAAAATGCACATGTCTATCTTCAGTAGTGATATTCAATCTTGAAGCTAGGTTTTGACCTTGAATTTTCAGAAAGGGACCACTTGGGAGAGCCAAATTGGAGAGGAATTTGGGAAGGTGGTTATTTACCACTTTGTATGGAAGTTTTTCAGTATTTTGACATCAAGCATGGCTGAGCTTGGGCTGAGAATGAATGTTACCCTTTGTACATATCGATGTGTATTGGGTGGCAATGAAATATGTAATTCTTAATGTATGGGTTATGGCCCAAAAGATTGAAAAACATGGATCTAGGGAAAAAGTTTCTACTTGAGTTCAATAGTGGATTTAAAAATAATTCAGTTGTTCAAACACAGAACTGCCATGTGCAAACAAATAGTTCTAACTGTCCCCGATAAACTGGGTGACAAAACATTCTTTCATCCAGTATTTTCTAAAAAGGTTAATGGTAGATTCTACCTTCTTTCTTATTATCTCAAGAAATCTACTTCTGAATTCCATTAGAAATTAACTTATTCTTTTAGTTAATAGAGCCAGAGCATAGGCTTATTAGAGAGATAACTTCTTTTGGGTTTAAAGCCCCAATTTTATTAGAATTCTTTCCACTTGGCTTAGTACTGAAGGGTTGGCAAACTTTGTTCTACTGGTCATATCGTGCTTTTTAGTGGTGAAATTTCTCTGCAGCAAAACAGCAATCATGCATGTATATTTTACCTATAGGAATAAGGGACAGCAGCACAGAGATAACAAGATTAAAATCTCTTACTCTTCTTTGTCCTATAGAGAAAATGCTAATTCCTGGCTAACAATGTTTAGAAATGAATTTAATTCTCAACTATATTGTTCTAGATTCATCTTATTGGACAAAGAAACGTACAATGACATAATTAAAGGGACCTTTTTGCTGTTTTTTATAACACCCCCAAAAAATTGAAATAGAAAAAAATACGAGGTTGATATAACTAATTCTCTCTTTGTTGCTTTCTTTTTACTCTTTTCATGAATAAGGCAATCTCAGAATTGTATGTTTCAAAATAAACTCCTTGATGTGCATAACTACAAGACAATTTATGACTGACTTTATGGTCATCCAAAAAATGCTGTCAGAACTGCTACAATCAAAAAGTATTACTATATATATTAAATAGATATTACAATGTACAAATCTCAGGAAAATAATACAGCAAATAAAGATAGAAAAGCCTTTAAAGCAAACAGAACTATGTATTAACTCTTGCATTAGCTACTAGCTAAAATATTATCAGTCTATTTTCTTGCCTTTGTGACTCAAATATGTGGTAGATATTACCTTTTTTCTCTCAGCTTGCCTTATTAAAAGAACCATCAGCTGAAAAACAAATTCTGTTTGTTGTCCTTGGATAACAAATGACAAAGACTGGCATTTAACTAGTGATTACTTGCATGTATTACTTACAAATCAAGTGGGTAGAAGAAAAAAACCAAGTATTTCCCACGATAGTCAGTCAGTTTGAGCTCCTTGAATTCTCCGTTTATCACAGCTGTTCCTTCCCAATAAGGTGCTGGCTTGGAGACTAAGAAAGAAAAACATAATCTTCTATAACACAGAAAGTTGTTTGAATGGCAAAGGACAGCTTTAGAAAAACACTGAAAATTGAGGCTTCTAAAGCATTAGACTTCACTGGCAGCCTGGAAGCTTACAGACTTCTGAGAACTTGGAACAATAACTTACTGTTAGACGATATAAGATGCATAGAATTATAAAGGAAGCCAACTTCCCTGAAATGCAACATATATGCATTTAAAAAGCTGGTGATGTAGTAACAGCTGTGTGTTCATTCCCAACACCTTCAAGGTGCAAGATGTGGGGGTGATCCTATAACTCTGTAAGATAACTTTTGACAGGATTCCTGTAATAGCTATCACCCAGCATGAGAAAGTCTGTGTCCCAATGGGTAACAGGTACTAGCAAGTACTTCAGGAGAGAGAGTGAGTCGTCGCCCACAACTGTGATAGGAGGAAATGCTAAGTTTCAGCTGGGTGCTCGTGAAAAAAATACTTGTATATATAGAATTTTTTCTGGTTACTATAATTATTAACACACATTAACTGAATGAAATTAGAAAAATGTTTCTGCCCATGACCACAAAGCCTTACATTTTATCCTTGTACTAAACCCTACTGGCTACTTCAATTACAGCTCCTTCAAGTTATCCCAGATTATGGGAGGGATAGTTTTCCTAGAAAACTTTCAGAAAGGAGACACCCCTCACTCCTTTGAACAGGTTTCAAGTGACCTGATGCAAATTCAATAGTGCTGCTTAAGGGCATGCTGACACTTTAGCTAGTACCCTTTGATAATTATGTACCTTCAGGCTGTTGACACATTCAAATAACACTTTTAAAACCATTATATATACTGAGATCAATACTTGCTTCCAAGTTGAACTATAGTTTTTAGAATCAAGCCTTTATAATTCTACATAAAAGCCAGCATTAATAGTTGTTCTACAGAGACAAAATGAAAATCAATTTCTTAGTGAAGTTAATATATAACATGTGATTTCTTATCTTCAGACAGAACTACATAATATAAATAATCCTGGTCTTACTTAAAAAAAGCCAGAAGACATAATCTGAAATCTGCTAAAGTTTGTATATTTTATATTCATTACTTCAAATGCTTAACTAAGAACGAGGTTATAATAATTGTAAGGACCTGTTATAACACTCCTTAAGGATTTTACACAGACAGACAATCATGTCAGGAAAAGAAATCTTGCTTTGAAAACTGATGTTTGCAAATGTTTGGCTTTGATTGAGTAACTGTAGTTATTTTGGTAAGATTTTTAAATAAAATTCCAAAAGCAGCCCTCTTTACCTATTAAAAACAAAACAAAAACCATGGTGATGCACATCTTTAACCCCAGCATTCAGGAGGCATAGGCAGGTGGATCTCTGAGTTTGAAGCCAGCGTGGTCTACTAAATGAGTTCCAGGACAGGCAGGGCTATATAGAGAGATCCTGTCTCAACCAAACAAACAGCAATGTCTTAAATGCATTAGCATATGATTCTGGTAAACAGAGTAACGAAGACAATTTTAAATCCCCTTTCTATCATCAGTTTAACTACTGTTAACATTTTGATCTTTCCCTCTTTCCAAACAGAAATCTGGGTCACGGTACACATCTTTTTCTCTCACTGAAAATGTAAATTATGACATTTTTATGTTATTAAAATATTTGAAAAAATAGCCTTAATTGCTCTATAATATCCCCTTTTATGAATAAAAATACTCATTTTCTCCAATTTTAGATCAGCCTGTATATGATACAGATATCTAACAATTACATAAAAATTTGAAAGATTTTTGGTAAACAGAAAGCTACTATAACTACCAGTTTTTTTTCTTTTTTACTTCCAAATACAGCTTTGGAATGGCTTTGTTTCCAACAGGAAGCATATTTGAGTAAATACATTTCAGAATATCTTCCTCAGGCAAGTGAAATCAATGGGACTTGGAAATATTATTGTTTTAAAGCAAAAACTGGCTTTCTAAAACAGTCCCAAAGTAGTTCTACTATGAAACTACAAAAGTTGAAGGAGGTAAAACAGCCTTTCTCCTTCATTGCATGTGGTAGCAACATGGCATTATCTCTGGAGGTTCAGAACTGGGGAACAGCCAGGTGTCGTGGGCACATCTGTAAACTTGGCTCTCTGCAATGAAGCACGAGTTTGAAGCCATTCTGTCAGATCTGTCCGGACCCTATACTCAAAAAGCAGGCCACAAACAAGCAAGTCTAACTATTTTTCCACCAAACACTAGGACATAATGTGTTGCAACAACCAAAATTCAAACATACACGTACAGAATGTCAAATAATCCCTAGAAGAAGGCTAGGGAAAAGCCAGTAAGACACGGGCTTTGTCTGGATGCTCTGGTCACTTCTTTTTGGCAGTCTTAATATCCAGATGCAGCAGGCCTCGACTTTCTCAGTGTCTACTTAGTCTGACGTGTCTTTTCTGAGAGTGGCCACTAGCTTTAAACACTGGACAGAAAGACAAATAATGAAAAGCCCAGTTGGCAGTACCATCAACCCAATAAACCCAATTGTACCACTTTCACTCAAAACCCCAGTTTCCCTCCAAAATACCCTATAATAGTCTTCATTTTTTTTAGAAATATCAATATCCACTAACTGTACATATTTTGGGGAGATGACTTTCAACAAAAATCTTTGTAAGTTACAAAAAAGTTTGACCTTCTGAACATTTTGTTTAGCCACTTCCCTGCTTAATCAAACTCTCTGTGAATCATTATTCAACTTCTCAATGAACTCTCTTCCCTGGAACAGACAGGGCTGCTGCAGGCATTTTCGGACATTTAAGAAAGTCTTTTAGTTTGCACAACATCCTCCAAGCCTGCAAGCCCGGGACTAGGAACACCCCCATTTGTGGCTTTAGGGGTAACCGCTACCTCTCCCGAAATCTGATCAGAGGAAACCATCTTTCTTCACACCAGGAACCCATCCTCACACCCACAAAGGCAACGGGGTGGACCCAGAGCTCTGAGGCAGCCTTGGGGGAGCGGCCCAACTCCAGCCCCACCCTTCCGTAGCATCCACAAAAAGGGTCTAAGTATTCCCGAGTTTTTCCCCATTCACCCAACCTCCGCAGGGCACCACCTACTCTTGGCTTTGCTTAGATGCAGGGAGTGATCTGCGACGGAAACCCGGGACACCTCTCCCGGGTACACTTGTCCACCAGCATAGAAGTGGCACTCATTTTCCCGGGTCCGGAACCGCTCCTCCGACTCCAAGCCCTGCAGACCTTGGGTCCGCAACAGAAACAGCAGCAGCAGCGGCAGGATCAGCACCACCTTTCGGGTCCAGCGACGGGACGGAGTAGTCGAGTCCAGCAGCTTGGACTGCGCCTCCATGACCGAGCGAGCGCGAAAACACGTCCCCCAGCTTAAGCTTGGAGTCCCCCGCCGCCAAGCGGCTAAAACGGCGCGCAAGAGACCACGCGAACCAGGGCGCGGCCTCGCGAGACTTGCTCCGCCCCACTCCGCCCCCCTGCCACGTGGGCGCAGGCCCCGCCCCGCACCCCCACGAGTTTCTGCGCCTGCGCCACACAGTGGTCCAACCAAGCAGAACTGTTTTCCTAGCTTATCAAAGGCGTCTTTCAGGGTGGGGATGGGGTGGGGGTGAGTGGCGACCCAAGTGCCCGTGTGCTTCCACGTCCATCACTATAACAGAGCTTCCCTACCCCTCACTCCATCTCTTTAGAAGTTCAAGTAACCTATATGCTTGTGAACGACTGGCAATATATACTTTTCGTTATTTCAAGACACGGTTTCTCTGTGTGGCCATGGCTGTCCTGGAACTCACGCTGTAGACCAGGCTGGCCTCGAACTCACAGAGCTCTGCCTGTCTCTGACTCCTGGGTGCTGGGATTAAAGGTGTGGGCCACCACGGCCTGGCTGCAATTAATACTCTAGTTAAAGTCACCTTCATACATTTTGTTGGTTTTGTTTTTGAGAGATCACGCTTGTGTGCACTTAGGGGACAGTGTGAACAATATAACGTGGAATGTGGTCACTTCCTTATTTTCCAGTCAAGACCTGAAACCCCTCCTAGCTCAGTGCAAAAGCGCAATTTACCCTTTTACCCATTGTTGCGTTGCCTCTACCCATGACACACTGCTGCATGCCCTGCCCCAGCGCCAAGAGGCAGTCCCACCATTTTAGCTTGTCAAGGACTGAATTGTGACGTCACCTGTCAGCTCCCTCAAGCCCTAGTACTGCTTTCATGCACTCCTAACCACAGCTCTATTTTAGACCCTGACCATCTTCTATTCACATCTTTTAAAAAATTATTATTATTAATGATCGTTATTTTGGGTTTTTTGAGAGAGGTTTTCTCTGTTTAACAGACTTCTGGCTGTCCTGGAACTCAGTCTGTAGACTAGGCTGGCATTGAACTTACAGAGATCCGCCTGACGTTTTATTTTAATGGGTGTTTTGTCTGAGGTGTCTGTGCATTGCTTGTGTGCCTGAGGCTCATAGTAGCCAGAAGACAGCACTGAAAGATTCCCTGGAGCTGTAGTTACAATTGTGAGCTGCCATGAGGGTGCTGGGAATGAAACCCTTGTCCTCTGGGAGAGCAGCCAGAGCTTTTAACTACTGCCATCTCTCCAGCCCCCTAATTCCATCCTTAATATAAGAATTTTGAATATGGGCCGTTATTGTGTCTGGTCTCAGTTCCTCTACCCATGTTTGACCCAGTAATCTTCAAACCATACTTTCCCAAAGCACAATTGACATGCATTATACCACTCTATTAGTCCAGTAATCTTTTCCCTGTAGTGCGATCTATTAATGTAGTTCCATGATTTCCCTCTCTAGCCTTTTTTTTTTTTCAGTTTGGTGAAAACTCAGAGATAAAAGGGTCTAATTTAAAACGCAATATGTTCTGACTAGCCTTTCTCTTGGAGCAGGAATTAGAGGGCAAAAAGACATTTTGGTGTTTTAAGTGTGTCCCAAGTGATTATATTTTAAGATCAAATGTGGTACCAGGGTAAGGGATGCAGCAGAGCTCAGTCTTAAAGCTCATGTCCAGGAGATTCTGGGTTCAGTTCTCAGAAACGTCGTGTCCCACGCCCTGCCGCCACCCTCCCACTTTTCCTCAGGCTTCCCCCACTTGCTCCCAGTACCTCCATCTTCCTGCTGAGAGGAGAATATACTTACTCATAATGTTTTCCTGCAGCTCCTCATTTTCTGGAGGTGCATAGATGACAGGCCTCTGACGTGGTAGCTCTCGTTCCCATTCTTCTCCTTCCCCAGCCTCCTGCTCAACATGGAACGGAAGTGGGGCCCTAGGGGCTCGAATTTGAGTCCCAGAGACTCGATTAAGGCTTATGCCCCCTCGCGGGCGGCTGCGGTGATCCATGACAACTGGTGACTGTAACACAGTCCCTAGCCTTAGTGAATGTTAGGCCCTAAGTTGGGCCTCTTAGTTTGAACCTGAGGGGCTTTTTTTAAGCTGGGAGAGAGTGATATATCCCTACACCTCTTTGCCCTAAACTGAGCTGAAATGCCCCAGTTGGTAGCAGGGACTGCTCACCAGCTGGGCCCCAGTGAACCCCCTGCCCACTGGGGAGAGTGACCAGGTTGGCCACCTCCCTGGCACTTACTCTGTCCCTCAGCTGCTCTGAAATCTCTTGTTAGCTGGCACTCTGAGTGTCACTTGCTCTGAGGCCTTTCAGCCAATGATATTTGAGCAGACATTATGCTGTCATAGTAGCATTTACCATGAACCTTGAAGAGGGGACCTTGCCCTCAAGGCACCCACCATCCAGCTAGAGTCAGTTACTCACTAAAAGTGGAATACCATCAAACATGAGGGGGTGTTCCTAAATATCACAGATATTAATCAGAGGTCACCTAAGTATCTAGATATTAGCTTGATTTGCCCACACATAGCTTTTTTACTTCTCACGGGGCCCTACATAGTACAGATGCTGTGAGAAAAGCATACACCCTTGTATGATTGGCGAAGATGCAATATATCCTGGTGGAATTCATATCTGATAGGCATGGGTACCTTTGCAGGTTCCACTATGGATCTCAGAGTGCAGGTTCTAATCATATCCAGTTTCTTCCCTCTGTCTGGTAACTTAAATACTCCCTTAATGTACCAGGCCTTTAGTGCCCTACACCTGTGCTGGGGTCCTTTTAATTCTGTTTCTGGAAACACAGACTGTTTTGTTGTTACTGTTGTTGTTTGCTGGTGGTTCAGGTTGTGCCCACAGCTGCCCTTTACTTGTTTATTTTATTGTTCTTTATAGTTGGGGGCTTCATCCTTAGCCTCTAGATTTTAGTAGTCAGATACCGGTTCCTGTAAAACTTTGCTTAAAGACAACAGAGGCTATGCTTTTGACTCTTTTTGTCATTTTGTGGAGTTAATGGGTGAATGAAAACAAGGACATGGCCACTCCAAGGCATGGTGCAGTTGAAGCTTTTTATTGTAGCTATGAGGTAGAGAACAGTCAGAGGCGTTTGGAAGGGTCCAGGCTGAACCAGGCCATGAGAGGAGAGAGACAGGGGAAGAGCTAGAAAGGAGCAAAAGAGAGGACCAGAAGAGAGCAGAAAATCAAGAAAACCAGGAGGTCAAGATAGCATGTGGCCAAATGGCTGTGTTATATAGGGATCAGAAGATGGCCAAAGAGAAGCAAACCTTGGGTTGGAGAGGTTTAGGGTAGGGAGTGGGTGAGGAGTGCTGAGAGGAGGGAGGGCTCTGTAACAGGTCCTTGTGATGTTGAGAGAACCTGGTGGCAAGTCTTGATATGTTCATAGACATCTCATTGTGTTCCTGATTTCTTTGGGACCTAACCAAGGGGAAGTCGCGGAAGTCAGGGAAGTTACATTTGTCCCTCTCTCATTCTAGAAGGCATTTAGCAAGTAGTGAGCATGCTGAGACAGCAGTTGAGAGGATGCTGAGATAGCTTTTTGAAAGGGTCATGTAGTCTATGGCCACACCATCCTAAACACATCCCAACAAATCTGACAGGGCCATGGAGGAAGAAACCAAGGTCTCCCCTGAAGTACCATGGCCATCTTGCCAGCCTTGTGAACATACAGTCTTGAAAGCAGTTATAACCATGTTTGATTCTGGTGACTGCAGCCTTGTTTGACATCTTGACTGCAGCTACATGAAACACCTTAGGCAAGAATCTCTGCAATTTACTTGTCCCTGGAATTTATGACCCATATAAACCGAGTTTCATGAATATTTATTACTGTTTTAGACTAAAAGAACAAAGCCTCATTATGGTTCCCATATTGCTAGTCTTCATATTCATGTTGAATAATGTCAGAGTCAGCTTAAAAAAGTAAGCATTCAAGGGCCGGAGAGTTGTTTCAGTGGGTAAGGGTGCTTTCTGTGCTATCCCAACAACCGAGTCTGATCCTGAGTCTTATTTTGCTTTCTATTTCTGTGGTAAAACACCATAACCAAAAGTAGTTTTGGGAAGAAATGTTCATTTGGCCTACACAGTCTAATCATAGTTTATCATAACAGGAAGCCGGGGTAGGAACCTAACCTGGAGGCAGGAACCTGGAGGCAGGAAGTGAAGTAGAGACCATGTAAGAATACTGCTTACTGGCTCGCTCCCTATGGCTTGCCCAGCCTGCTTACTCATACAGCACAGCACCACAAGTCTAGAGGTGGCATTGCCCACAGTGGTCTAGGCCGTCTCACATCAATCCTTAATTAAGAAAATGTCACACAGAATGAACTACAGATCATCTGATAGAAGCATTTTTTTCTGTTTCTTTTTTTTTTTTTGAGGTTTTCTGTTACCAGATGACCCTAGTTTGTGTCAAGTTTACAGAAACCTAACCAGCACATCCCAGAAACTACATTAAAAAATCAGATTACAGTGACACAGTGCTCTTAGAGTGAGATGGGAGGCCAGGTAGCCTGAAGTACATAGTAAAGACAAGAGTTATCCTGTCTCAAGATAGAAAGTGAAGAAATAATTCCTGAAGTCATTCTCTGATTTCCACATATTTACGATCATGTATACACACAAACACATACACACGCATATGCATACATGTGCTTGCTTGCACACAAGTTTAAAAAGAGGTCAAATGAGTGAAGATAGTATAAGGTCATCAGCAAAGGCTCATAGAGCAGGAAATCCCAGCTCTTTGTCTTACACCATTACCACATTGAAAGCAGTCCCTTGACCAATATGGTCAAATTCTGACACCCATCTTTTGTATAGGAAGGCAAGGCTTGTTAGTGGGAGAGGATACGAGAAAGGCCAGTTTCAAACATGATTTTCACCTTAATTAATATTTCTTTTTTCTTTTTGTTATTTCTCTTTTTAATACAATATTTTCTCACTTTACATGGCTATCCCTGTTCCTGTAATACTTATCCCCGCCTCGTCCTGCTTCCTCCAACTTCCCCCAACCTCTCCTTCCATCCACTCCTCAGAAAGGGTAAAGCTTCTCATGGGGAGTCAACAAAGTCTGACACTTCACTTCAAGGCAAGACCAAGGCCCTCCCCCCTATATCTAGGCTGAGCAAGGTATCCCTCCAAAAAGAATGTGCTCATAGATACCAGTTCAAGCACTAGGGATAAATCCCAGTCCCACTGCCTGTGTCCCCACACACTGTTCAAGCCATGCAACTATCCCTCACATTCAGCGGGCTTAATTTGGTCCTATGTAGGTTTACCCGCTATCAGCTCAGGTCAGCTGTTTCTGTGGGTATCACCATCATGGTCTTGACCCTGTTGCTTATATTATCCCTCCTCCCTCTCTTGGGCTGGTCTCAGGTAGCTCGGATCAGTGCGTCACTGTATATCTCTTTATCTGTTTTCATCAGTTGCTGGTTGAAGGTTCTATTTGTTCTCAGATCAAGGCATCATCATTTCACAGAACAAACTCAGAGATGTCAGTTTTAAAACATGCCCTAGATTACCTAATTTCAGAAATTCTGTTTAAGTATCTGCTATATGTTAGATACTCTGATTGGGAGGCAAAGATAATAAAAAAATGGACATACCCCAGCTATATTCAAACTAAAAGCCCAGTGGTACTCACAGAGGTGGAGCCAGTGGTACATAAATGTTTCAATATGAAACTAATAAGTAAAATGACAGAAAGCTCAAATTTCTGAGGACCTAGATCGTAACATGTACGAGTTGGGGTGGGGTGGCCCAGAGTGGGTACGCTATCAGAGAAATCCTTTCTTGAGAAGTGATGCTTGGGCCCCTGAATATGAGGTAGACATAAGTAGGTGAAGACATGTCCTGAGTAGAGAAGGCTGATTTAAAAAAGATGAATATAGCGGATGTTCAGATAACATGATGGAAGCCTTAACCCTGACAAGATTAAACTGGTATTCAGCATTTGAGTGAAGTCAGAGGACCGGATAACATGAATTACCCTCTTGATAACAGGGAGAAGACAACTTGAGCCCTGAAAAGGGTACCGAGTGAGAAACAGGTAGAGCTTGATTTGAAGTTTAGACGTTCAGCCTCCAATTCCTTATTGGATTTGTTTTTCTTTTGTAAAATGTGTTTAGTTGTTTTATCCTTTGCCAGCTTCATACGCCGATGCAATGAAGTTTAGACATTTTTACCCTTCTAGGCCCCTCTCTTACTCATCTCTCTCCCATCAGAACACTTCTTTTCACTGAGTCTCCCTTCTACTTTTCCTACTTTCAGGCCTCCTTTTTGCATGTGGTTTTACTGAATGTAATAAAAGCCACTTCCTGGAGCTAAGGTAGGAGGCTATTTAAAGTCACAGATATGTTGCCCTGGCTCAAATATTAAGAAAATGACATTCCCTTCGGCAACAACTGTTAATTGCCAATAGTCACTCTGGGAGATGCGGAGCTTCATGGACCTGAATGCTTAATCATTTTTGGCTGTCTTTTTCCTTTGCTGTATTATGATGTGAGAAGTTCTTCTGTCTATGTGTTGTTTTATTGGTTAATGAATAAAGAATCTGCCTTGGTCTGTTGATAGGACAGAACTTAGGTAGGTGGGGAATACTGGACTGAATGCTGGGAGAAGGAAGGCGGAGGGAGAGAGAGAGATGCCATGGAGCCACCGAAGAACTTTGCTGGTAGGCTATGACCTCGTGGTGATGCACAGATTAATGCAGATGGGTTAAATTAACATGTAGGAGTTAGCCAATACGAAGCTAGAGCTAATGGGCCAAGCATTGTTTAATTAATACAGTTTCTGTGTGATTTTTGGGGGTCTAAGCTAGCCAGGTGGCCAGGAAGAACAAGTGGGTCCTACTGCAACAGTATTATCAATTCCTGTGATTATGGGATAAATATCCATAAAGTAATAAATTTAAAACATGTGTTCTTTATAATAGCATTTCTAGCAATAATCATGTTGTGTCCCATCTTTTATTTCCAATAAATAATTATCAAGAATGGTAAGAAGCTGGCCACAAGATCTCAGGTAGGAGCGTATTGTTGAGGCCTAGATCATTTACAGGTATATGAATTTTATGAAAGCATAATTAAGAAGGCTGAAGGCAGGAAAGTAAATGACATTACCTTATAAAACCAAGTTTTTCCTAAGAAAGACTCATTATACCACTGGAGTCCAAACTTTTATCAGAGAACCACTGTATTCCTCCCAGGTATTTCTTGAGAAAATAGTTGAGAAGAAAAAGGAGGAGAAGTGTTTGGAAATATTATTTTCAGGTGTGTGACTTTTGTTTATGCTGCATTTGTTTAACTTTGTGAAGCTGTTGTGACTGTGCCGGTCTAAAACACCCAATGATTCTAATAAAGAGATGAATGGCCAATAGTGAGGCAGGAGAAAGGATAGGGAGGGCTAACAATTAAAGAGTATAAATGGGAGAAAATAAGGAGCAGGGAGAGAACAAGGAGAGGAGGACACTAGAGGCCCCAGTCACCCAGCTAGACATGGAGTAAGAAGGAAAGCAAGATACACAAAAGATAAAAGCCCATAGAGAAAATGTAGATGGGGTAATATAATTGAAGAAAAGCTGACTAGCAACAAGCTAAGCTAAACTGGACATTCATAACTAAGAATAAGTATCCATGTGTAATTTATTTGGGAGTTGGGTGGAGGGCCCCTCAAAAGAGTTCAAAGAATAAAACATCACACAGTAGTTTGGCATTCCAACATGAGGCTTGAATATCCATCTAGAGCCTGAGAAATATGGAAAATAAAATAAAAAAGGTATATGGCTCCTTTAAGAGGTGCTAATGTTCAGAAGGCTGCACTAAATAGAAACTAGAAATGGCAGGCTAAGTAAAAACCTCTTGTAACAATGCAAGTACCAGCTTCCACAATTAGGAAGGTTTAATGCAGTTCTTGGTCACCAAGGGGCAAGCTTTGGACTTGGCTTTCACAACCCAACCTGAGAGTGGGCAGAACCAGCTGCTAGAGCACGTGGAGGAGAGAGAGAGGGAGGGAGGGAGGGAGGGAGGGACGGAGGGAGGGAGGGAGAGGCAGTAAAAGAAGTTCAGATGGAAAAAAAACCTCTAAATAGGTTCCAGTGTGTTTTACAATGTGTGTAGGCTTAAGAAAGAAAAATGGGTATAGGTAGTAATTGGAAGAAAGAAATGGATTAACAATAATAAAGTCTTTAAAGAGACAGTAAAAGTAATGTAAAAGCAAATAGTCATGTAAAGATGGGAAACACATCTGATTTGATCCGGGGAGACTTCCTGAAAGTTGACAGGTGATATCTTCAACAAACGTTATAAATGGTTTTCCCAGGACTTGACCATTATCTCAAATTTTCTTTCTACAAGAGACTATGAATTCATTCCAGGTTGATTTGGATCTGGTTTGATCAGGGGAGACCTTCTGAAACTGGACAGGTGATATCAACAAAGGTTATAACTGGTTTTTCCAGTACTTCGCCGTTATCTCAAATTTTCTCTCTGGGACCCTAAAAATATCTCACCCACATTCAGCAAAATGCAGTCTAGAGAACACAACATCCACATTCCAAAAAAAGGGGTGTGTGTAGGTGGTCTTTTGGTGTAGGAGTTCCTTCTGTTTGTGTGTTGCTTTCATTAGTTAATGAATAAAGAAATTGCCTTGGCCTAGTTAATAGGGAGGAACTAAGGTAGGCAGAGAAAACAGAATGCTGGGAGGAAGAAAGCAGAGTCAAGAGAAGCCATGGATCCTCTGCCTGAGATGGATACCGGTGAGAATCTCCAGTAAGCCACTGCCACATGGCAGTGCACTTTTTGTTTACTTAAATAGTATTATATCCTTATGGTGTCTTTGATGGAGCTGAAGACTATACAGTTATAGTTGCAGTTTTTCTTAGATATGATACCAAGTAAGTTAGTTACAAAATTTTGGATTTACTAAGATAGGATAGATTATAAAATATTTTCTTTAATTTATTGGAATTCAGTACATTGTGAATGTAATATTTATTTGATAATTGTTCTTATTGTGTACAGTCTTATAATGTTAAAGTTAAAACTTAATTTTTGTTTAGAAAGAAAAAGGGAAAAGTTAAAGAATATTATCTTCAGGTGTGTGACTTTCGTTTATACTGCATTTGTTTAACTCTGTGAAGATGTGTTAAAGTTTAGAAGCCTGTCTACATCACCTGATGGTCCTAATACTGAGATGAAAGGCCAATAGTGAGGAAGGAGCAAGGATAGGTGGGAATAGCAGACAGAGAGTGTAAATGGAGAATGAGGAACAGCAAGAGAAGAAGAAGACAACGACTCTAGGGACCAGCCACCCAGCCACCCAGCCACCCAGCCACCCAGCCACCCAGCCACCCAGCCACCCAGCCACCCAGCCACCCAAGCCAGACACGGAATAAGAAGGAAAGTAAGATACATAAAAGTAAGAAAGATAAAATCCCAGAGAGAAAAGGTAGATGGCATAATGTAATTTAAGAGCAGTTGGTTAGCAACAAGCCAAGCTAAAGCAGGGTATTCATAAATAAGAATAAGTCTCCATGTGTAATTTATGTGGGAGCTGGGTGTAGGGTCCCCCAAAAGAGTCCAAAGAGCATAACATCATTTCATAATAGAGGAGGAGAACGAGGTGGAAAAATAGGAAGAGAAGAAAAAGGAGGAGGTGAAGGAAGTGTATAGTGCTATTTTGTTTATGATCTAACTAATAAAGCTTGCCTGGTGATCAGATTGCAACACTAGCCACACTAGTTAGTCATACAGGCCAGGCAGTGGTGACACACACCTTTAGTCCCAGAAGCCACACTAGTCAACCATAGAGGCTGGTGTGGTGCATGTCTTGAATATCAGCCCTAGAGAGTAATATAAGGCAGGATGAGAGAGGAATTAATTAGTTCTCTTTTCATTCTGAAGATTTTGTAGAATTAAGAGCTCTCTAGTGGTTGGCTGTTTTGCTTCTCTGATTTTTCAAGTTGAACCCAATAGCTGTCTCTGGGTTTTTATTATTTATGCAACAGAGGTTGACTAGGATGAGCAAAGGAAGGAAGAAGAGTAGGAGGAGGAGAAAGGGCAAGGTTGGAGAGCACAACAAAAGATACAGAAGGATATCAAGAAAAATGGGAGCTGGGCGGTGGTGGCACAGGCCTTTAATCCCAGCACTTGGGAGGCAGAGGCAGGCGGATCTCTGTGAGTTCGAGGCCAGCCTGGTCTACAAGAGCTAGTTCCAGGACAGGCTCCAAAGCTACAGAGAAACCCTGTCTTGGACAAACAAAAACAAAAAACAAAAAAAGAAAAATGGAAGAAAAGGAATGCTTGGGCAGAGAGCTAAGAGAGTGAGCAATAGAAAGGAGGGAAATTTGAAATCCCTCTGTTCTGGTTTGCTTTTTATTGGTGTAATAAAATCAATGGCCAAGAGCAAGCTGGGGAGGAAATGGTTTATTTGACCTAAAGGTTACCTTCCATCATTAGGTGAAGATAAAGCAGGAGCTCAAGGCAGGAGCTGAAGTAGGGGCCATGGATAAGTGCTGCTTATTTCCTTGCTCAGCCTGCTTTCTTACAGAACCCAGAACAACTAGCCAGGGGTGGCACTAATCACAATGGGCTGGGACCTCCCCCATTGATTACTAATTAAGAAATTGCCCTACAGGCCTGCCTATAGGCAATTTGATAGAGGCTTTTCTCAACTGAGGTTCCTCTTGCCAAATAACTCTTTCTTGTGTCAAGTTCACAAACAAAACGGAAAAAAAACCCAAAAACCCAAAACCAAACAAGCAAAAACCAAGCAGGACACCTCACGTTCCATCCTTCTCTGAGATGTTAGGTGCATTCAGAACTTATCATATGTGTGGCTGCCATTAACAGTCTTTTCCCACCCTTTAAGCAAAGGCCTTTTAAACGACTGGATTTTTTTCAAGTTGCTTTTTCTCTTTCTGATTTAATTGACCACTCTGAGGAAGCAGAAGGTTTGTTTTCCCTTCATTCCAGAGTTGGAAAAATATGACAGAATCTTCTGGAAAGGGACATGTAGAAAGAAGAAGTAATGGAGATCTCTATTGAACTATACTCTTCACCTTTCCAGCTTTGTGACTTTGAAAGCAGATATCCAAGCTCTAGTTGATTCTCATGCCATTAGGCAGCAGATGGCATTTTGATTGCAACCTCATGAGACAGTCAACCACTTAAGCCATTTCTGATTTGGTGGTCTATACAAACTGAGTTTGCAATATTTATACCATTATTTTATTTTGTAGGTTTTTTTTGAAATACGGTGTGTGTATATGTGTATAAAATTGACCACTTTGAGGAAGCAGAAGATTTGTTCTTCCTTCAATATATATGTATACACATGCATATATTTTGAAGTTTTAAAATGTAGAGTTCAGTGATTTTATTTTCTTTGTTATTTAATGATTACGTTCTTGATTGGGAACATTTTCATCACTTCAAAATAATATTTCTTACCACTTAGCAAACAATCTCAGTGACTCCTATTCTCTATAATCTACCTACTGATGGTATAGGATTGCTTATTGTAGATATTCCCTAGAGATAGAACCATATGATAGCTGGTATTTCATAATGGTTTCTGTTTAAGAATCTTTTTATGTAGCTTTGTTTGGTTTGGTACATAGTGTGTAGCTCAGGATTGCCTTGAATTCATGTTAATCTTCTATTTTTTAACTTAAAAAAGTACTTATTTTTATGTGTATAGGTGATTTGCCTGTGTGTATGTCTTGTACTACATGTGGTTAGTGCCCGAAGAAGCCAGAAGAGGGCGCAAGATCCTCGGAAATTGGAGTTACAGGCTGTTCTGAGCTTCCACGTCGTTTGGGTGCAAGTCTGTCCAGCCCTGGCATCCATATACCTAAATTTGGAATGTTTGGATTGTGGCTTTGCCCCAAATTCCCTCCCCTGGAGTTGCCTCAGTCCTGAGTCTGCCCCGGAGAAAGCCTGCAATCAGCAGCTCCACCCCTGAGGGAATTAAAAGCCTCCACCTCATGGTTTACTCTCGAGGTCTCCTCAACTTCCCCTGGGGCTACCCAGGAATGTTGTGCTCAGAATAAACCAGAATTTATTAATTCAGTTTGATTGGCTTATTGCATCAGTGGCAGCAGATTTCCATTAACCAGGAATTTAAACTTAACATGTTTGTGCTGTAAATTGAACCCGGGAAGAGCAGTAAGTGCTCTCTTACCACTGAACCCTGGCTCCACAACATAGCTAATCCTGCCTCCGCTAAGTGCTGGAACAACAGGCAAGAGTCACTACACTTAATTCAGAATGGTGTTTTTCATGTACATGTTTCATTATCCATTATTTTTGTAGAATACATATATTTTTTCTTATTCTGAATATTGTTACAATATTACATCTAAATATTCCCTTTAAATTAGCATAATTAAAATGCACAAACCTGTGGGAGAAAGTATTCAGAGAAGCAGGTAAGCTTCAGATTCATGTTGTATTTTTACTTATGTACCATACATTAGAAAATAAACAGGAAAGGAAGATTTATGGTAACAAGTCATTTATTTTATCTAGAACTAGACCGAGACTGATGTAGTCTGCTTTTACTATCAAAGGCCTAGCCTTTTTTTTAAAAAGAAAGATGAATAAGTGAAAGGGTTAAGTAAGAATTGAAAGACCCCTACCTAGCAGCATTAAGTTAGCAGCAGCAATAACGCTATTTTACAAGGCTTAAAGTTTGAGTAGTATAACTAAAAGTTAAGACAGGGGAGTTTAATTTAGAGATAAGGGCTTTGGCCAGCTTAGGGGCAGGGGCGCTGAGCAAGGCAAGATATCTCTGGTCAACCATCTGGACTGCCAGCAGGGGACTTGGGGTCCAAAGGAAGAATGGCACCCTAGATAGGCCAGGGCAGCATGTATATCTGATTTCTTGGAAACCGCGAAATTGTACTCAGTTTGAACCCGAGCCTTATTCAAATTGCCCAATCAGAACCCTGTAACTATGCCTCTCGCTTCTGTTCCCGCGCTTCTGCTTCCCTACCCTATAAAAAACCCACTGTTCCAACCTGAAGGTGCGCAAGTCCTCCGAAAGACTTGTTGCCCGCAGGTACCTGTGTTAACTCAATAAACCTCTTGCTGTTGCAGCCGTACGAGTGGCCTCGCTGTTCTTTGGGAGGGTCTCCCCAGACTGAAAGGCAGCCCACCTTGGGGGTCTTTCAGAATAATTTTATTTATTTTGTATATTGTAAGATTTAATATATGTTGTGATCAAATTTGATATATTTGACAATATATTCTGTAGCTTTGAGCTTCCCCATTTTTATTGAAAATAGATTCTTTTCTCATACAATAAAAAAAAAGGCCTAGCCTTCCTACCAACTGTAAGCTATTCAGGAAGAGGCAAAAATGAGGACTAGGTTGTAGAAAAAACCCTTCTTTGCTTGACATTAGGCAATACAAATGTTAATATTTAGCATTCAGAATCATGAAGTCAGTGGGAGTATTGGGGCTACTGACACCAGACCTCTAGATGAGGGAAATTGGCAGTTAATGGCTGTTGGAGGAGGGAGTCACTTTAGAGTCACTTTTCTGCAGGGGTGTGACCTACTGATAGGTTGCTCATGGCCCATTGGATGGTTTAACACCTTTGCAGACATCAGTAGCACTAATATGACTCGGGGAATCATAAAAAGGAAGACAGGAAAGATAGCAATGATCAAAATAAATTATATCTATGACATTACCAAAGAATTATCTATTTTTTCTTTTTCTTTTTTTTTCTGTTTTTTTGAGAGAGGGTTTTTCTGTGTAGCCTTGGCTATCCTGGCATTCAATCTGTAGGCCAGGTTGTCTTTGGACTCACAGAGATCCACCTGCCTCTGCCTCCTAAATGATGGGATTAAAGTTGTGCGTCACCACTGCCCAGACAAAGAATTATATTTTTAAAAGGAAGAAAATAATAATAATCAAAGAATAAGCACATAATTTGTTGTGCGCTACATTACTTTTGAAAGTATGTAGTCAGTTTGAGACAGAATTTTGGAGTTAAAGAAGGGATAGAGAGCTTCAAATATGAGAATCTTGCAGAAGTATAAAATATCTTGTACTCTGAAATGAGTTTAATAATTACCAATTTAAAATCATTTGATTTCAAAGGATAATGTGTTTCTTTTTTTATTTTTTAATTTATTTATTTATTAAAGATTTCTGTCTCTTCCCCGCCACCGCCTCCCATTTCCCTCCCCCTTCCCCAATTAAGTCCCCCCACTCAGCCCGAAGAGCAATCAGGGTTCCCTGCCCTGTGGGAAGTCCAAGGAACCCGCATCTCCATCCAGGTGTAGTAAGTTGAGCATCCAAACTGCCTAGGCTCCCACAAAGCCAGTACGTGCAGTAGGATCAGAAACCCATTGCCATTGTTCTCAGTAGTCCTCATTGTCCGCTATGTTCAGAGAGTCCGGTTTTATCCCAGGCTTTTTCAGACCCAGGCCAACTGGCCTTGGTGAGTTCCCAATAGAACATCCCCATTGTCTCAGTGTGTGGGTGCACCCCTTGCGGTCCTGAGTTCCTTGCTCGTGCTCTCTCTCCTTCTGCTCCTGATTTGGACCTTGAGATTTATGTCCGGTGCTCCAATGTGGGTCTCTGTCTCTGTCTCCTTTCATTGCCTGCTGAAGGTTAATATTCAGGAGGATGCCTATATGTTTTTCTTTGGGTTCTCCTTATTTAGCTTCTCTAGGATCTTTAATTATAGGCTCAATGTCCTTTGTTTATGGCTAGCAACCAAATCTGAGTGAGTACATCCCATGCTCCTCTTTTTGGGTCTGGCTTACCTCACTCAGAATAGTGTTTTCTATTTCCATCCATTTGCATGCAAAATTCAAGAAGCCCTTGTTTTTTATTGCTGAGTAGTACTCTAATATGTATATATATGCTCTACGATGTTCATAGCAGCATTGTTTGTAATAGCCAGAACCTGGAAACAACCTAGATGCCCTTCAATGGAAGAATGGATGAAGAAAGTATGGAATATATACATATTAGATGTGTTTCTTAATGAAAATTAGAATCTACATCCTAAATCAGGCCAAAGTTTCCTAAGGAGGGACTCATCAGAGTTCTTCTCTTTCAACATTCAAAAGAATTCGTTTATCAAGCCTAATTCCCAGTTATGTTTGAAAGTTTTTATTCAGTTTGGAAAAGCAACTAAAACTTGGGTACTTAAGACTCATCTCTGTTTTGTGAGGTGAGAGGAAGAACAGAGATAAGGGCCTAAATCCTTCATTGATAAGTCTCCTCCAAATATAACATAATCAAATACAGAAAAGATAAAATGACCAAAAGCAAAGCAAAACAAAACATCAATCAACCAACCAACCAACCTACCAAATCAAAAAAACTCCCAACTATTAAAAACAAGGCCCAGCAGGCTCAAACTTCAGAGGTGAAATGCTATTGCCACTTGCATGAAGTTTGCTTAAGGCCCCAGGAACTTATTTCTACACATTATTTTTTTGGTGATATTCTTTCCTGGTTAGTAAATCATACCGGAAGTAAAGCATGGTATAAAGCAGTGATTTTCGGCCTTCCTAATACTGCAACCCTTTAAAATATAGTTCCACACGGAGAAGCCCTGTCTCTAAACACCCCCCCCAAATTTTGTTGTTGCTTCATAACTGTAATTCTGCTACTGTTATAAAACAATGTAAATATCAGTGTTTTCCAATGGTCTTAGGTAACCCCTGTGAAAGAGCCATTTGACTACCCCAGGGGTTCTCACCTACAGGTTGAGAACCACTGGTATAAAGGATGATAGAGAAAAATAGTATTTTACTGCCTCCAATTTTAAACAGAGGCAAAGATAAATCTACCAATTAAAGAAATCTGTGGTATTCAGATGAACTACTGACCGAAGACCAGAATTTGAGTCCCGTTTTATACATTTCCAAGGCTATATAAAATAAGATGTTGAATCCTTTGGAAACTGGGAGTTAAATGTGGCATGTGAGAATTAGTTTTGCTTCCAGTGTTCATAAATCATCAAAGTATAGCGGTCCAATAAGCATATGCATTTCTTTTTTAATTAAAATTTTTAAAAATACAATCTTTTCTCATTTTACATGGCTATCCCAAATCCCACTCCCTCACCTCCTCCTGATCCCTCCACCTTCCCCCTGCCCCATCCACTCCTCAGAAAAGGTAAGGCTTCTCATGGGGAGTCAACAAAATCTGACACTTCACTTTGAGAGATGGCTCAGCAATTAAAAGCACTGGCTTCTTTTCCAGAGGTCCTGAGTTCAACCATCTGTAATGGGATTTGGTGCCCTCTTCTGGTCTGCAGGCATATGCATTTCTTGATGTTGAAGTGGAATAGTATAAGAAAGCTAACCTTATTTACCAAGGACTACCAGGGTAGTTCTAAAATAAAAAACAAAAAACAAAAAAAACCCCCTAGTTTATGACCTTACATTGTCACATCTTATATTGCATTTAAAAACCAGATTTCTCAAGGAGGAAAAGCAACGATGACACACATAAAGGGATCTTTCAAGGCAGCAGGCTGTTGCTCCTGCAACCTCATTTATGGTTCATATTAGCCTCCTATGAGATAAGAGAGCCCGGCCTGATTCTGTAGAAACCCCAGGCTCTTTGAACGACATCTCAAACTAATCTAGTTCTTGTTGTAATGTGTGTTTGTGTGTACCTATGAATATCACAGTACATGTATGGCAGTTAGAAGAGTCAGAAGACAACTCTCAGGAGTAGGTTCTAATTTCTATCATGTAGGTTCCAGGGACTGAAATCAGGTCGTCGGGCTTAACTGAAGCTTCCTTCTTGCCAAAGTTCTTTTTCTTCAAAGGAAAACGAATGGAGAAAAAGGTAGACAAGTTTACTTCTAGGATCTAAGACAGCATGCTCTTCTAGATCACTTAGGACCTTATGGATGCTATCAATGAGCCATGCCTCCAGCCCTTCAAAAGCTATGTGCAAGAAGCAATTTAAGTTACAGACTAGCAATTCTCAATGTGGGAAGCAGGTCAGAAAACACCAAACATGTCAAATATTAACAAATTACCAAATCAAGGACATGGAGAAGACCAATTGAGTTTTAGAAATTTTAACGTTTTCTGTTTGTTTTTAATTAAATTTGTTCTTAGAAAATTTCACAGGCTAGTTCCATGATCAAAGGGGTCACAGGTGGACCAATTTGGCAGTGAGGGAGTACTCAGTACATTTTAGTGCTGTCTGAATTTCTTCCTTAGAGACTGTTTTATATGTCATTCTTCTGCCCAAGTAGAAAAGAAAAAACTACACTGGCAAAAAAAAAAAAAAGAAAAAAAAAAGAAAATTTCACACAGGTACCCAGTGCTTATTGGCCTCTCTCACCCCTCATCCTTTCCCATTTCCTTACCACCTGCGTACACCCCATTCTTCCCCACAAATCTCTGGAGCATTCGCGTCTACTAGTTTTGTTTTGTGACACATTGTGACTAACAAAGGTCACCTGTGTGTTCACGGATTTGAAGCTACTCACTGAAGTCTGGTGGGTTCGGCCGTGGCTACACCACTGGAAACATTGTTCTCTGCACTGCTAGCATCTATAGGTAGAAAAATTTCAGCTGTAAGGGATAAGTCTTGGTGAGCTTCTCTGCCTGCTATTGAATGAGAGTTGACAGAACCAGTCTTGTGTGATTGTTATGAGCTCATGCAATGACTGTATCCAGTCTAGAGGATGGCATTTCATGGCTTTTCACCTTGTCTTCCAGCTTTTTAAATATTTATTTATTTATTATGTATACAATATTCTATCTGTGTGCATGTCTGCAGGCCAGAAGAGGGCACCAGACCTCTTTACAGATGGTTGTGAGCCACCATGTGGTTGCTGGGAATTGAACTCAGGACCTTTTGAAGAGCAGGCAATGCTCTTAACCACTGAGCCATCTCTCCAGCCCTGTCTTCCAGCTTTTTATACACTTTCTACCCCATCTTTCCCAATGCTCCCTTAGCTTTAGAGGAGGCGGTATAAATGTCTTATTTAGGTTTGAGTTCCACAACCATCACTTATTCTCAGGACCTTGGGCAGCCCTGAGTCTCAGCATTTACTGCCATGCAGTATAATGTGAAGCTTCTTTTAATGAAGGTTGAGAGTAGCTTTTGATTATGTGTAAATAAGCATAGGGTTAGGAATTTTTATTGCTGTGAAAAAGAATTGCCATGACCACAGCAGTTTACATAAAGGAAAACATTTAATTGGGGCTGACTTATAGTTTCACAGGTTTAGTCCATATTTGCCATGGTGGGAAGCATGGCAGCATACAGGAAGACTTGGGACTGGAGAGGTAACTGGGTGTTCTACATCCAGAGCAGTGGACAGCAGGAAGTGAGAGTGACACTGGGCTTGGCTTGGGCTTCTGAAATCCCAAAGTGCCTTTCCACGTCACACTTCCTCCAACAACACCACACTTAATCCAACAAGAACACACCCTCCTGATAGTGCCAGCTCCTATGAGCCTTTAGAGGTCATTTTCATTCAATACCACAACTAATGACACTTTTTCTCCTCCTGCAGCCTATAGAGCACCCTCCAGCATTCTGAATGCTAGTCAGTAGTAAGAGACCATCCAGGTTGTTTGCTTCTAAAGTGTGTGGCATCTTCCACAAGACTAGTTGTAATGGCTAATCTTAGTTGTCAATTTGGCACACATGGGAAGGGGGATCCTTAATTGAGGCCTCTAGCAGATTTATCTATCTATGGGGCATTTTCTTGGTTGCTAATTAGTGTAGGAAGGCCCAACCCTTTGTGAACAGCACTATTTCCCAACAGGTGGGCCTAGGTTGTATAAGAAAGGCTGCCGGACATGACCTTCAAAACAAGCCAGTAAGCAGTCGTGGGCAAGAGCTCATCCTTAGAGGCTGTCAGCCAATCCCTGTCTAAGTCAGTTTCTTTTCTTTGTTTCTTTTTTTTTTTCGACAGACTTTCTCCGGGTACCTTTGGCTGTCCTGTCACTCTGTAGACCTAGCTGATCTCAAACTCACAGAGATCCACTTGCCTCTGCCTCCCAAGTACTGGGATTACAGGCATGCACCACCACCACCTAGCTAAGTCAATTTCTTAATGGCGTGGAAGTAATGTCTTGAGTTCACAGGCAGATTGGATTAAGTTCAGTGTGTACAACCTTGTTTCTTCAGGGAAAGATGTGTGGTCTACTTGGAGTTTCTCCTTCACATGTTCAGAGAGTTTTTTTCATAGTTTTTTACTATGTTGGCCCCAAAGCCCCTGCTTGCTACACTATAGCCAGATGTATTTGAATTTGGCCTATCTATCCCTGCCTCTGCTCGTGTTGGTCTCTACCACCGTTGCTGCCCAAGCTATGGTGGGAAGGAGGGGGCATTAAGGAAGCCTTGGACCCAGGGAAGCAAAGATAGAACTATTCTAGCTCTGGCTGACTGACTGACTAACTAACTAGCCAACTGTTTATCTGTGTTTATAGACATATGTTTTTATATATGTATATAGTGCTTTTTAAATACAGGGTTTCTTTATCCAAGGGTGACTTTGGACTTGCTATGTAGCCAAGAATAGTCTTGAACTTCTTACCCTCCAGCCTCCATCTTCAGAGGGGTAGTATTCCAGGCATGGGCAACCTGTTATATGTTATGCTAGGGATGGAACTCAAGACTTCCTCTTGCATGCCAGGTAAGTGTTCTATCAAATGAGTTGTAACCACAACCCCCAACACTTCAGTCTTTAAAAAGGTGAATGCTATTCTATTATAAATATATTTTCAATTGTGTTTGCAACTTCATCAACTGATGAACATTTGCATTGTTTCCACTTTCTGAATCTCATGAGTAATATTGTCATAAACACTCAATGATAATTGCATGAACTTATGTTTCAGATCTCTGATACGTTATTTTTTTCTTAAATTGATGGATCTTTAGTCATGTCTGACTTCTTGAGGGTCTGTAGAAGTGTTTTCCACAGCTGTACCTGTTGAATCCCGTAAACATCTGAGAGCTTTCCTTTCTCCAAATCTTTGCCAACAGTTAATACTGTTTTTGTTTCTGGCTACAGTCATCCTATTAGGTGTGACATAGGGAACTCATTATGATCTTGATTTGCTTGCCTAATAACTACTGATATAGAATATCCTTGGAGTGATTTTGGTTATGATATATTTTTTTTCTGGGAGAAATGCCTCTTTATGTTTGCCCATTTTAAAATTGGATTCTCCTTAAATTTTTTATTTATTTATTTTATGTGTTTATGTGCAAGGGCCCACATTACATAGCATTATGTATGAAGGTTAGCTGAGAGATTTTTGGGAATTGGTTTTCTTCTCTACCATATAAGTTCCAGGGGTCAAAATCAGGTCATCAGGTTTAGCAGCAAGTGCCTTTATCTGCTGAGCCATATTGTCATCTCAGGCTTATCTTTTTTATTTTGTGATTTTTCGTTTTTAAGTCCCTCTGTAGCCCACACTAGTTTGGAACTCCTGATAATTCTCTGGCCTTAGCCTCCCAACTATTAAGTTTACAGGTGTGAGCCAACACACTTAGCTTAGTTTGCCTTTTATTATAACATTTTAAGAGCTTGTTGCATGTTAAATTTATTTAATATTATTCGGTTTTCTATGACAGGGTCTCTCTGTGTAATCTTGGTTGGTCTAGAATTCACTATGTAGCCAAGATAGCCTTGAACTCATAGGTATCTGTCTAACTCTGCATCCCAAGTACTGGGATCAAATAAATTCACCACCATTCCTGGCCCTCTTTAGATTTAGATACTAACACACACACACACACACACACTTATACACACATATGTATATCTATACAAATGCATATATATATCTATATATGGGCATACAAACATCTTGTGTATTGTTCCATTTTCCTCCTTTTGTGTGTAGTGGGGCAAAGTCTTGTTATGTGGCCTAAGTTGGCCTGTACATTTCTACATTGGCCTTTAACTTGTAATCCTTCTGACTCTGTCTCCTAAGTGCAAGGATTATAGGTATGCTCCACCAAACCTTGACCTTGCTCTGAGAATTGTTTAGAATTCTGTATGATTTTATTACTAGAAAAATTTCAGGCTTCTCCTCAAATTTCTCTCTGTTAAAAATATGATCAGCTTCTTTTCACAAAATAGTATTATAAAATATCAGTAAAATGAAAATAGATACTGCAAGCACTTTTGGGGGAAGATGAGGATGTGTATATATAGGCGTGTTTCTATGTGAGGGGTTCATGTGTTATGTATGTGCACATGTGCGGATATTCATGTGAAGGCTTGGGTATTATTTATCAGAAGCTATCTACCTTGGGTTTTGAGACAGCATCTGGGGGGATTTTAAGAAAAGATTTATTTGTTTATTATTTTCTCTCTCCCTCTCTCCCCTTCTCCTCTTCCCCCATGTGTGCACATGTGTGTGTGCGTGCGTGTGTTTACATGTGGATATGTGCACATGAATGCAGGTGTCCCCAGAGGCTGTATTTATTAAATTTCCCTAGGGCTCAAGTTACAGGTTACTGTGAGCTTCTCAACCAATGTAGATACTAGGAACTGAACTTGGGTCCTCTGAAAGAGCAATACGTGCTCTTAACCATTGATCCATCTCTCCAGTCCTTCAATGATAATTATTTGTATTGTATTTGCTTCAATATGACATTTGAATTCTGGGAAGCCTAGGTATTTAGTCTTCTATGTTCTCTCAATGAGCTTGTTTTGTGAATTAAAAGATCCCTCAAAATATCTGTTGGATGTTGATTTCACTGGAGCTTGATGCATCTAGATGACCAATGCAGATGTCACTTCATTTTGGTGGACTTCAGTTTCTTGCATATGTATTTTCTCTTCTGTTCAGATCACGACATGGCAGTCCTCTAGACATTATGGCTTCATGGACTTTATGGCAGTCTAGGAAGCCAGCTTTGTGGTTTGTCTTTATGTAGGCTTCCAAATAGTTGAACTTTAACAAGGACCTCATGCTCATGTCTCTAGAGATTTTTAACTGTTTTCAACTGTATATAGTGCGAAGCCCACAGCATTTTGTAGAAAAAATACAGGGAAGGCTCTATGGGCTGAAATAGGCTGCTTGCTCTTTAGTATTATCTGTGTAAAGTTATGCCGCTGGATATCTCCAGCCTTTTCTGAGAATGGCTTCTTTTGGGTGAGTTTTTATATATTGTCCTCCTATTGCTGGAAAGAAGGCAAACTCTTTCCTCAAGGTGGACATTTTTCCAGGCATGCCACTATTAGTAGTTTGTTGAACATCCATGGATGAGCATAAAAGAAAGTAACATTCTTCTACAGACACTTAGTAAATGCTTTGGAAACCTGTTCTTTTTATATCTTGGAGGAAATCTCCAGATGGCCCCATTGTCATCTGTTTAGTGATGTATTTTTGCCTGTTTTAGAGTCTCTCTACTCCAAACTAGAGCCTTCCTGAGTTTTGTTGTCTTGGCAGCAATAATGTGTGTATATGTGTAATAGGATAGATAGATACAGGAACTCTTTTTGCATTTTCCTGTCTTCATCTCTCTTTTCTTTGACTTCAGTTATTAAGGTGGTACCCAGAGATAGATAGATAGATAGATGATAGATAGATAGATAGATGATAGACAGATATATATATATATATATACATACATAGATAGATACATAGAGATAGATACACAGAGATAGGTACATAGATAGATAAATAGATGATAGATAGATAGATAGATGATAGATAGATGATAGATAGATAGATAGATAGATAGATAGATAGATAGATAGATAGATAATGGGGGTGAACGTATACTGACATGGTTGGCAGAGTTGAATGGGAGCAGTGACACTGAGCAGAGGAAATCCTCATCTCATGCACTTACAGGCATATTTTATGTCTTTACTAAAAAGGAATTCAGATAGTTCTATCTGTTCCCATCCAATACTTTTTCTGTGAACAGTCAGTAGGCATTCCTTTGTTCCTAAGTTCCTTGTGACTCACACTTCTTTTGAGGTTATATGTGTGGTTCTACTGTCCTTTTAAATCACCTCAAACACATTCACTTTCCCAGGCTTTTCACATTGAATGTGGAACTCCTAGACTTTTTCTTTCATGTGGTGAAAGTGTAGTTCCCCTTCAAGCCAGCCCTCCTACTGTGTCTTCGGGCTTGGCATTTTCAGCCCTTGATTCCTGACTTTATTTGCACAGTCACATATTCATTCTCAGGTCTCATTGACTGCAGAAGACATAAGTAAAAGTTTCTGGCACTCCTCTATTTGATTAAGGTTGAAGGAAGTCATCTCTTGGTCACTGTTGTGAGACACAAACATATAAAATCTTTGACAGGCACCAATGGCAGACTGATGTAATGATTCCATCCAAGTCCAGCTTGTTGAACCCATGAGTTTATTTATAAGAGAATGGGTGAGGAGTTACTTACAAGAGCATGGGTGACCCCAAAAAGTTGTATTACTGAAAATTCTTATCTCAACATGGTTGATAACTTTCCCCAAATTACACAGCTAGAGTCCTTTTCCTTGGGTAACCTCCCACACTTTGTATATTATAGCACCTCCTGAGACTATGAGACCATACTCAGGTGGGGCAGAATTCTATATAGCTGGCAGGGAAGTGTAAGAAGAAGTGGCTGAAATCTCAGGTGAGGGTCTAATGACCCCCCCTCCCATCAACACCTCTTATGAGGGAATGTCAATAGGCACAACCTTGAGAGTAGCTTTTGAGTAGCCACAGCTGCTGTGATGTTGATGATAATAGTTCTTATGCTCAGAACAGTGAAGCACAGTACCATCCTGGGAGAGAGGAAATACCTACCATTGTTCCCTTCTGAGATTCTCCAGACTGACCTTGGTAAGTAAAACCCTTTTCCTTGCAAAGCAATTCCATCCTTACCTTCTTTTGCATCAGTCTAATACTGAGGTTTGCCTCCTTTTGACAGAAGGGTCCATGGATTCAGCTTCTGGCTGGACATCAGATATACCCTAAACACTCACTCTCAGGAGACAGATACAAAGGGATCTCTGTAAGTTCAAGGCTACCTTAGGCTACACAAGATTGAATCAATCTAATAGAGAAACAGCTCACACAAAGGTGATCCCAGCATTTGGGATCACATGCCTTTTATCCTAGCACTAGGGAGGTGGGGTCAGGAGTGATATGGCTGGGTGGTGAGAGTAGAATATAAGGCAGGAAGTAACAGGAACTTAGTGGAGTGTGGAGTCTATGGTTTGGCAGTCTGAGGACCATCCCTTTGCACTGGTAGAGATAAAAGGTCTCTCTAGTGGTTGATTGCTTTGTTTTTCTGATCTTTAGGTTGAACTCCAATATCTGTCTCTGTGTTTTTATTATTCCTGCTACAACATACCATCCACTCAATATGGTCCCAGTCTTCCATATTTCTTGACTATCAGATATATGTTGCTGAGGAATAGTGGCCTGGTGTGTGGTGGTAAGCATTCTCATCATTAGGGCCAATATGGCTTTGTAGAACTCATATTAAAATACTGCTGCCAGAGTATGGGGGGAGAAGGAAAGTTGGTATAGAAGAGTGGGAGGGGAGAATGGGAGCGGGGAGGAGAACATGAAGGATCAAGAAGATCAAGTTAAGTAAAGGACAGAGAGGGAGAACAAGGAAAGAGATACCTTTAAAAGAGGGAGCCATTGTGGGATTAGTGAGAAACCAGGCTCTAGGGAAACTCCCAGGAACCCACAAGGATGACCATAGCTAAGAATCTAAGCAATAGTGGAGAGGGTACCTAAACTGGCCTTCCCCTGTTATCAGATTGATGACTACCTTAATTGTCACCACAGAACCTTCAATAGTAACTGATGGAAGCAGATGCAGAGATCCACAGCCAATTACTGGGCTGAGCTTCCAGAGTCCAGTCGAAGAGAGGGAGAAATGACAGTATGGGCAAAGATGTCAAGACCATGATGGGGACACCAACAGAAACAGCTGACTTGAGCTAGTGGGAGCTCACTGACCCTGGACTGACAACTGAGGAAACAGTATAAGACCGAACTAGGCCCTCTGAATGAGAGTGACAGCTATGTGACATGGGCAGTTGGTAGAAGCACTAGCAGTGGAACCAGTATTTATCCCTAGTGCATGAACTGGCTCTTTGGAGCCCATTTTCTAAGGAGTGATACCTTGTTCAGTCTAGATACAGGGGAGATTCACTAAGGGGGGATAACTTGCTCAGCCTAAATAAAGGGTGAGGGGAAGACCTTGGTCCTGCCTCAAGTGACAGACTTTGTTGACTCCCCATGGGAGGCCTCACCCTCTCTGAGGGGTGGATAGGGTGGGGTGGGAGAAGATGAGGAGAGTGGAAGAATGGGAGGGGGAACTGGGATTAGTATATAAAAAATATTGTTATCAGGGGGAGAGCCTTGGTCCTACCTCAAAGTGATATGACGGACTTTGTTGACTCGCCATGAGAGGTCTCAACTTCTTTGAGGAGGGGAGAGGGGGAGGGTTAGGGAGAAGTTATGGGGAGCAGAGAAAAAGGAGGGAGGGGGAACTGTGATTGGTATGTAAAATAAAAAGGCTGTTTTAAAAAAGAAAACAAATGAGTGCTTCCCAGAAAAAAAAATATTGTCTTGTAGTGACCCAAACCTGTGTGTGATTTCCCCATCAGTCCATGAGATGAGACCTGCAAAAGTCAAGTCTATTCAGAGATGTTCTGGGACATGATGTTATTATTTTGTTTGGAAGGACTAACATACCACATTGTATGTATGTTTAAAAAATAACCAAATTTCTGAGTGACTCATATTGGAAAATTAACCCTGTCAAGGACCAGCAGCAAGCCATTTATAAATAATTCTGAAGAAATATATGGACGGTTGCCTGGAGTATAATCTCTTTCTGTTCAGGGAAAACTGATGGTGTTAAAATTGTTATAAAATTGAACTTGGCATAGATCATGAAAGCTTTTTTATTATTAGCCGTGTGTCATGTTTTACATACGATACTTGAAAGGTGTTCAAATTGACCAAAAGCCTGCCTTAGAAACTCTCAAACAAGCTGTCTCAATTTTTATTTTAACTAGATGCAAGTCACCCTGGGCACCTGTGAAAAAATGTCAGTAATGAATGTTAATGCTAATAAGAACCTTTAGAAAAATAGGTGGCTCCCGAGCAGTGGCACACTTTGGAATTCACCTGTGGTCCTTGTCTGACACTTCCACTTGATGGACCCTATTTTAGAGACCTTTGGGGGCTCATTAGTGGCTATGAATACAGTAACAAGGCAAGAGCTGATGTTGGTGACCCCTGACTTCTTTATTATAGGCTAGATTTCAAGTGAGACAATGCAATATTTAGCCAAGAAACATCTATTTTATAAGGGGAAAGGGGCTTTCTTTTTTTTTTTAGAACCATCAGTTAGTGTGATGGTTAGTGTGTGCTGCCAGCATGATAGGATTTCAAATCACTTAGGAGATACACTTCTAGGCATGGCTGTAAAGGTGTTTTCGGAAAAGTGTGACTAAGGAGGGAAGGCCCATCCTGAATGTATGCAGCTCACTGAACGAGTTGTGTAGTCCCTGGCTAAATAAAACAGAGACCGTGAAGTAGAGCACCAGCATCCATCTCTCTGATTATTGACCACAGATCTTGTATGAATAGCCGCTTTATGTTCCTGTTGCTGTGTCCTCTCCTCCACAGTGGAATATGTCCCTTCTAACCACGAGTCAAACCAAATTATTCTTCCTTGAAGTTACCTTCTCAGGAATTTTGTTACAGCAAGAGTAAAAGTAATAAAGGCAGTAAAGGTGCACTAGAGCCTTCAGATGTGGCTAAGAGCCAGGAAGTGTGCCATAAACCTGATTGATCTTCATTGCTTTTTTGGTGCATCTAGGTTCCTGAACATGCATAGTCTTGTTTATGGAGGTATCCGTAAGTAAAAGGTAGATTGGCTGTAATGAAATGTGGAAGCTTACATGTAACCAGAGACTTCTTTTTTGTTCCCGGATGCCCAGACACAAATAATCACACAGAAACTATATTAATTACAACACTGCTTGGCCAATGATTCAGGCATATTTTTAGCTAGCTCTTACATCTTTAATTAACCAATTTCTATTAATGTGTGTATTGCCGGGAGGCTGTGGCTCACCGGCAAAGGTTCTGGGTGTCTGTCTCCTTTGTCAGCTATATGGAGTCTGACTCTGCCTACTCTCTCTCTATAACTCTGTTTAGATTTTCCGCCTGGCTTTGCTCTGCTAAGCCATTGGCCAAAACAGCTTTTTTATTAACCAATGATAAATAAAACATATTCCCATTATACATCATTTACATGTGTGTATGAGAAGATAATTATAGAAAATAATTTAGTGTTATTGGTTCAGTTATAGGCTGTCCTACTTGCCTTGGAAATAATACCCCCAAATTCATATTCCTCCTCCCTTTTTTAAGTTGAAAGTGAGACTCAAGTCACTTTGTTTAGGACCTTTAATTAATATTATAGATAACTGTATCAGCCATCTCTACATTGCTTGTATTTAAATACCCTAAATTAAAGACAACTCACATTAAAATTATTCTTTAAAATGTTTCATGCAATGTATTTTGTTAATATTCTTCCCCATTCCACAACTTCATATTTTTTCTCTGTCTTAAAATAAAAACAAAAGAGCCAGGGACATCCATGGGAGAAAGATTTAACCAGTGACCTCTGCTGGAAAAGGGTTGAGCCAGCAACTTCCACCGGACCAGGCCTGAGCCAGGAACCTCTGCTAGAGCAGGCCTGATCGTGCAACCTTTGTGGAATCAGGTCTGAGCCAGTGACCTCTGCTGGAGCAGGCCTGAGATAGGAACACCTGCGGGAGCAGACCCAAGCCAGTGACCTCCACAGGAGCAGGTATGAGGGAGCGACATCCAAGGGAACAGTCCTGAGCCAGCAACCTCTGTGGCACAGGGCCTGAGACAACAACCTCTGTGGGAGCAGGCAGAAGACAGTGACCTATGTGGAACCAGGCCCAGGCCAGTGGCCTCCATGGGAGCAGGCCCAAGTAAGGGACATTGCAGAAACATGCCTGAGCCACTGACCTCCACAGGAGCAGGCCAAAACCAATGACTTCCACTGGAGTAGTCCCAAGAGAGTGACCTCCATGGGTCCAGGCCCAAGCAAGCAACCTCTGCCAGAGCAGGCCAGAATGAGTGAACTCCACTGGAGCAGGTCCAAGCCAGCAACCTCCAAGAGAGCAGGCCTGAGCCAACTACCTCCATGGGACCAGGCCTGAGTCAGCAACCTCTGTAAGAGGAGGCCCAAGCAAGTGAAGTCTATGGGAACAGGTCTGAATGACCTCTGGGATTGCAGAGCAACATCCAGGAGCACTGAGTTACCTCCAGAAATGCCAAATGACCTTTAGGGTAACTGGGAACCATGGCCCTGGCTTCACCATGAAAAGCAAACATCTAAGGCTTGGATCCACTGGCACCTGGAAGATTGATCACCAGAGACACAGACAGCCCCAACTACACCAACCAGAGAAAAAGATGGGAAGACAAGGTAAGAACACACTCAACACCACAAAGAGCAACATGACACCAAGAGAAACTAATGGCTCTAAAACAGCAAGACTTGAACACACCAATACAGATGAAGCAGAAGAAAATGTACTAAAAATAACTTAAGGAGAATGTTTGAGACCCTTAAAGATGAAATGAAAAATTCTCTAAAAGAAATGGAGGAAAAGACAAACAAAAAATTGGAAGAAATCAACAAATCTATTAAGGAAAACCAAGAAGAAGCAATCAAACAGGTGAAAGAAATGATTGAAGACTTGAAAAGCAAAATAGAGACAATAAAGAAAACACACACCGAGAGAATTCTGAAAATAGAAAATATGGGAAAATAACCAGGAACCACACATGCAAGCAAGCATAAACAGCAGAATACAAGAGATGGAAAAGAGAATCCATCTTTGAAGATACAATAGAAAAAATAGACTCATTGGTCAAAGACAACATTAAATCTCACAAAACTATAACATAAAATATACAGGAAATATGGGACACCATGAAAAGATGAAAGAATAATAGAGATAGAAGTCCAACTCAAAAGCACAGAAAATACATTCAACAAAATTGTAGAAGAAAACTTTCCCAACCTAAAGAAAGATATGCATATGAAGATACAAGAAGCTTACAAAACATCAAATGGACTAGACCAAAAAGAAATCTCCTTGCCATATAATAATGAAAACACTGAACATACAGAAAAAAAAGAATATTAAGAGCTTCAATGGAAAAAGGGCAAGTAACGTATAAAGACAGACCATCAGAATTACACCTCAATGGAAACAATGATAGGCACAAAGTTGTGGTCAAGGGTTCTGCAGACATTAAGAGACCATGGATGCCAGCTCAGATTACAATATCCAGAAAAACTTTCAATCACCATAGATGGACAAAACAAGATATACTCCTTGAGAGAACCAGATTTAACCAATACTTAGCCACAAGCCCAGCCCTACACAAAATACTAGAAGGAAAACTCCAACCCAAGGAAGTTAGCTGCATCCACAAAAACATAGGCAATCTATGATCTCACAGCATACACTACTTTCAATGTCATGTTTAAGACAGATTTTCAAGGACTTGTGGAATGCATATTAACTTTCCTCAATGCAACTTAACTTTAGATCTGAGATTGTATTTTCTCAGCCAGTTCATGTATTTCAAAAGTAGATATAAACTAAAATCCCTTCATGACTTCATCCTATGAGTTGTCAAGATACGTCCACACATTTTTATCCTTCTCTTTTTTAAGATTTGAAGCTTTCTGATAAGTAACTTGACTTTTTACCCTTAATACTTACTTCTATGTGTATATTTTTGTCTGAATGTATGTATTTATTTTGTATTATTGCCATATATCCCATTAGAGATATTAAGACTAGAGGTAAATATAGCCTTAGTACCGCTTCTAATCTAAATATCCTCCACACCTTGCTTTTTGGATTAGGTTTTTGACCCAAGGCAGAAGACCATTTTATTCTCTTTTTTTTGCTGTTGTTTTTGTTTTCCAAGAATTTGAGTACCAATTATTTTGAATCTTAAACACTCAAGGCAAAGGAGAAAACGTACCAGTTCAAAATCCTTCAGATGTAATTAAAAGAATCTATTTATTTAACTCCAACTCCAATTTGACCAACTTAGTTTATTTTCTCTGTTAACACTTAAAATTTTCCTGAGAAGAAATAGCAAATCCAAAATCCAAGTGTCTTACAGAAGCTGAGTTTCTTCTTCTTTTTGAGATAATAATTTAATCACAGCATTTCTCCCTTCTTTTTCCTTCCTCTAAACCCTCCAAATCCATCTGCCTGCTCCCCTTCAATGTTCTGGCCTCCTTTTTTCACTAATTGTTATTGAATGCTTATATGTATAGTTTCCTCCAGAATCATTGATGTTATGACTGGCAAAAAATTGTAAAGTTGCTCTTGATCTGGCTTCCTTTGACATAGACTGTAACCTGTAAACCAAATACACCCTCCCCCAAAGAAATAGTGTTGATTGAGTTTGTGTTCAAGAAATTTTCTCAGCACACTTCCACTTTGTTGCAGGGTTATCAGAAAGGGTTGTTTTTCAAAGTGTTTGTATCCTATGCCTTACAGCATTAGCATTTTACCTTAACCTGAACCACTAATGTTTTCTGCTGCCTGCATTCACTTGATCCCAGCCTTGATATGGTATGCTATTAAATGTTCAAATATATATATATATATGTATATATGTGTGTATACATGTGTATGTATATATATATATCATGATTTGATATTTATTACGAAATGATTGCTATGATCAACTCAGTTCCTATATCCAACATCTTACAGTAACCATTTTGTATATGTACACAAGTACATAATCCAGTGTTATTTATTTTTTTTTCGAAACAGGGTTTCTCCGTAGCTTTTTTTTTTGGTTCCTGTCCTTGCACTAGCTGTTGTAGACCAGGCTGGCCTCGAACTCACAGAGATCCGCCTGCCTCTGCCTCCCCAGTGCTGGGATTAAAGGCGTGAGCCACTACTGCCCGGCTATAATCCAGTGTTATTAACTTGGGTTGCCATGCTGTACTTAGATCAACACAAAAGTTCCATGTTATACTGAAGCATTTTACCCCTAGACTAATATAACCCTCTTGACTTGACCCTGAGAACCACCCTTTTACCTGTTCCTGTAAGGTCCACATTTTTAAAGATTCCATATGTAAGTGATAATTCTAGTGGTGTAGGAGTTTCTTCTCTTTGTGTGGTGCTTTCATTGGTTGAATAAAGAGACTGTCATAAAATGTTCTTTTACATTTGAAGGAAGATATGAATAGATATGAATAATTTATATTGGTATAAATTTTGCTTTGTTGATATACATTTAAGGTCAATTTTGTTATATGTATATGTATTTCTGATCTTGATTAAGGTATTGTGATTGTGTAGTTCATTTAAAAATGTAATGTGTAATTAGAGAATATAGGTTGTTAATGGATAATCATCAATAATAGTCAAGCTTATAGTCATGTTAGTTACGTTTTCTAGATATATAGAGATATATTTCAGTTAGATAAGCATTATTCATATCTTTCAAAGACTACAGAATATGGCATTTAAATGTTTTAATAACTTAGGGCTTTTCATGACAATGAGACACGTCTGCTCCTGGCAGCACAATCTACTTCAAGAGGAAGATGGGCATCAAAGAGGCTCCTTATGGAGTTGGTTAGCCATTTGGACAAAAAACTGCTCTTGCTTGGACTGCTTAACTGGACACAAAGAACCCTTCAGAGAGAGGACTGCTAAACTTGCCTAAAGGTGAGAAGATTCTTTGGGGTTCCTGATTCATGAAAGAGTCTGCAAGACATTTTGTAGTATACAGAAGAAAGTGACTGAACTGTCTTTAAAATTTCCAGCTTCATGGAAATGTCTGCTGGATAATATGGGCCTGAAGGCTGAATATGGATGTCCCAACAGTACAAAAGAACTTTGGGTGACTGTCCAGGCAGCAAGATGTCTCTTTCATTTCTACGGTTTTGGAAGTTGCTTATAATGCACTTTTGTTTACTTAAGTAATATTACCTCCTTCTGGAGTTTTTGATGAGTTTAAAAATGGTTAGTTATAGTTATAGTTTTCCATTGTTACGACAAAAGATAAACTAGATCTAAATATTGTGACTGTATTTTTTTTGCTTGATAACTGTTTTGTTGTATGTAATTTTACTATGTTAAAGTTAAAGCCTTTCTTTTTTGTTTAAACAGAAAAAGGTGTAGGAGGTTCTTCTGTTTGTGTGTTGTTTTCATTGGTTGGATAAAAGACTGCCTTAGCCTTTTGATAGGGCAGCCCTTAGGTGGGCGGAGTAGACATAACAAAATGCTGAGAAGAAGGGAAGTGTGGCAGATGCCATGATTCTCCTTCCCAAGACAGACAGTGGTTAGACTCTTGCTGGTAAGCTACAGTCAAGTGGCGATATACATTAATGGAAATGGGTTAATCAAGACGTGAGAGTTAGCCAATAAGAGGCTAGAAATAATGGGCCAGGCAGTAAGTTAATTAATACAGTTTTCTGTGTGGTTATTTCAGGGGTTAAGCTAACCGGGCGGTGGGATGCAGCCCACTCCTCATACTACATTCCAGCATATCATGTCTGTTTCCATTTCTTTGCAAGGTGTCCTAGTATCTCACTTAAAATTATGGCAGCATTGGACATGGTTGGTTTTTCCCTTGAAGCTTGGTCAAACTGCTATGAGAAGTTCCACAGATTTAGTAGTAACAACAGAAATTTGTCTTATAGTTTTGGAAATGAAGTGAGAAGACTTTTTATATCTTTGGTGGTGATAGTGGAGATTGAGCCTAGGACCTCATACATATTAGGCAAGTGTTCTATCACTGAGAGATATGCCCATCCCTAGGAGGCAGACATCAGTTGGTTGGCAGAGTTGGTTTTTCCTGAGGGCTGTGAGGGAAGACTGTGTTCCAGGACTTCCTCTTTGATCTAGCCAACCTCCTCTTAACCTGCCATTCTTTATATGTATCTGCATCCACATTTTCTCTTCTTACTAAGATCTCAGTCATATCAGAACAAGGCCACCCTTAAGCTCTCATTTGGAACTGATTCCTTTTTCTAAAGCCCTACATCCAAGCACAGTTACATTTTGAGACACTGTGCGGTAGGCTTCACATATCAGTGTTTTAGAGAACACATTTCAACCCATAGCAGAGGCTCTGTGAAATCTCTTTCTTTAGAGGGTTTGTATTCTGCTTCTCATTCACTTTAGGCCTTACCTCTCTGTTGAGTTCCAGTTTCTTTCTAAGGGTCCCTCTTGGATCTTTGGTGTTATACAGTCATAGGTCACTAAATTACACTGTCAACTCATGTTTTGATATTTGTATGTGATGTGAAGTGTTCACAATTAAGCCAATTAACATATCTATTACCTCTACAGTTACATGAATATGTAATTTAAAAAGACTTAAGATCTATCTATAAATCTTCTTTCCAAATTGTAAGTGTACTGTAAGGTACTGTTAGCTCTGGTGCCCACGCTGTACATTAGATCTCTAGAAACCAGTCATTTTACTTAGCTGGATGTTTATACTCTTTGACCTGCATCAGTTCTTTTCCATAGCCTCAATTCTAGTGGTTCTTTACCTTTGGGTTTAGACCCCTTTGGGGGTCATATGCTAAACATCCTGCGTATCAGATATTTGCCTTGCAATTCATAACAGGAACAAAATTACAGTTATGAGGTAGGAATGAAAATAAATATATGGTTGGGGATTACTACAACACAGGAACTTTTTTGTATTAAAAGGCCACAGCATTAGGAATGTTGAGAACCACTGTACTCCTAGCTATGATTATACTCTGTTTCTGGAACTGACATAGGTGTAAGGTCATATTTGTATTCCTATGCTTAGCTTTTTTCATTTCACTTTGCGTAATGTTCTCTACGCCTTTTCATATTGCAGCAAATGACAGGATTTCCTTATATTTAAGGTCAAATAACTTATTGTATACATGTATTACATTTTATTTCTTTATTCACTCATTGATGGACAAAGAGTTCCTGTATTTTGGCTACTGTGAATAATAGTGCAATGGACATGATAGTGTAGGCATTTTCTTTGTAACCCCTATTTCAATTCCTTTGGACATATAGCCAAAATTGGGATTGATGGGACATATGGTAGTGCTATTTATACCTTCTTGAGGAATTTCTGGACTGATTTTTATAGTGGCTGTGCCAATTTACATTCTCACAAAGTCTATAAAAATTATCTTTTCCCCACATTTTTGAAAAAATTATTACTTTTTGATTCTTTGATACACATTTCCTCACACACCCTAACATGTGTGAGGAAATATTGTTTTAATTTGAATTTCCCTGATGATTGGAGATATTGAGTACATTCTAATATACCCTGTTGTGTATCATTACAAAATTGTCTGTTCAGTTCCTTTGTCCATTTTTGGACAGGTCTTCCGGTGATTTTAAATATAGTTAGTTACAGAAATATGGGTGAAGGGTTATTTGCAGAAACACAGTCACTGTACAGTGGCTATATGACTGAAAAACGTCTCCCCCATAGCAACTATTAGTGGCCTATAAGTTCTCAGGGAGGGGTGGACCTGGCATTGTAAGTCTCTACATGTTAGAACTGTTAACTCTGTATAAATCATCCAGGAGGGGCAGGGTCTTGTGAACGCCTCTTCTCAACATGTGACAATGTTGATGGATGCAGTCTTGTGTAAGTCCTGTGCAAGTAAACATGGCTGCTAAGAGTTCAAGAGTTCAGTGGCCACATCCTGCAAGCAAGACAGTACCATAACACTCCACCCTTTCCTCCAGCTCTTAAATCTTCCTAATCCCCCTTTCTCTACATACTTTGAGCTTTGGAGGGTCTGACATAGTGTCTCATTTAGGGCTAAGCATTAAATAATCACTTATTCTTAGCTTTTTGACTAATTATAAGTTTTTGAATTAACTGCTATCTACTCTCTGCTAGTCTCATAACTGAAAGTAGTTTTTTTCTTTTCTTTTCTAGTTTAACTGTAGGGGGTTCCTTGTATAGTTTGGATATTGATTGCTTATAAGGTGTGGTGTGCATGATTTTTTCTAATATATACCCTTTCATTTAGTTGACTTTCATTTTTATTATTATTTTATTACTTTAAAAAATACCAATCCAAAATACCAATCCAGGGGTTGGGGATTTAGCTCAGTGGTAGAGCGCTTGCCTAGCAAGCGCAAGGCCCTTGGTTCGGTCCTCAGCTTCAGAAAAAAAAAAGACAAAATAACAAAAAAGACCAAAAAAACCCCCCAAAAAACAGCAAGGTAACTGGCACTAAAAATACCAATCCAAATTCTCCCTCCCTCCCTTCCTCCCACTCCCTCCACAAACCCTCCCACCCTCCCCCTCCAATCCTAAGAGAGAACAAGAGACCCTGGCCTGTGGCAAGTCCAAGGCCCTCCCTACTATATCTAGGTTGAACAAGGTATATACCCAAAGAGAATAGGATCCTAAAAAGCCAGGACATGCAGTAGAGACAAATCCCAGTGCCACTGTCATTGGCCCCTCAGTCTGCCCAAACTGTCAATCACATTCAGAGGGAGTAGTTTGATCCCATGCTCGTTCATTCCCAGTCCAGTTGGAGTTGGTGAGCTCCCATTAGCTCAGGCAAACTGTCTCAGTGGCTGGACCCCTCATAGTCTTGACCTCCTAATATACAACTTTCTAGTTTAATGTAGTCCTTTTTATTTAGTTTTGTTTGTGTTGTCTCTACTTTTGATGTCCTATTCCCAAATAAATGCCCAAAATAATGTCAAATAGTTTCCACTTAGGAATTTTATAGTTTTAGGTCTTAAATCTTTAATCCAATTTGTATTTTTTGTATTATGTAAAATAAGGTTCCAATTTCTTTCTTTTGTGTGTATATTTATTTTTTCTAACATTATTTATTGAAGAGATTATTCTTGTTCCATTATGTATTACTGACAACTTTGTTGAAGATTACTTAGCCATATATATATATATACATATATATATATACATATGTGTATTCATGTTTATTTCTTAGATTTTTGTTTTGATTCCTTATCTATATATCAATTAATATGTTAAAGCTAATATTATACGGTTTATATTAGTATAGCTTTATGATCTCACTGTATTTTTCAGAACCTTCATGTCCATATAGATATTCTATAACCCCTCTTCTATAGGAACTACAGGTGCATGTCACACACTGGCAGAGGTTTCATTCTGTATATTTTCATATGAACAGTTCTAGTGCCAAATTATCTTCATACATGATTCAGATTTACTTACTAGTATTAATAGCCTTCTATTTCAGGGTCATGCATAGAGCTTAATTCTCTTATTCACTTATTCCATCCTGTTCTATATCCCATGTTTCATTGTGTGTTCCCAATCATGAAAGATAGATTTCCTCAGAGAAAAACATGGTGGATGATGGGTGACATAAGTTTCTTCCAACAATAGAAACTTTTGACATATGGGAGTCTCCAGAAGAGAAAGCTCTGGTGTGCCCCATATATAGCATTTTGTGTATGCATTTTGTCACAGAGACCTTAGACCAGAGGTTCTCAACCCATGGGTCACAACTCCTTTGGGGGTTGCCTCCTATTAGATATCTTGCATATCATATATTTATAATTTATAACAGTAGCAAGATTACAGTTATGAAGTAGCAGTGGAATAATTTTATGGCTGGAAGTCATCCCAACATGAGGAACTATATTAAAGGGTCACAGCATTAGAAAGGTTGAGAGCCACTGCACTATACATTTCTGTATAGAAAAGATGGGGAAATATTATAGCATAGCTCATCTGAATGTAGTAAAATACCTAGCCATCTTTCTGGAACAAGACAGGATGTGAGGCCATGTCCTACTGAGTTTTCTATTTGACATGAAAGGTCATCATGAAACAGTTTCTCTTTCACCGTGATAGTAACTTTCTTTTCAGTTTTAAAAATATAGTATTTTTATTCTTTGAGAAGTTTATATAATTACATAATAATTATATAATGTCTTTTGATCATATTTCCTCCTTTCACCTCCAATTCTCCTTGGTTACCTTCCACATTACCCTCTCGGACTCTCTTTTTCTAGTAGCCCACTAAGTCTAATTAGTGCTGTGTGTATGTGAATGCATGTGGAACTGTCTCCTGAAGCATGGCCATCCTAACCTGAGTCACACCCTTAAAGAAAACTGACTCTTCCTACCCTAACTACCACCAGCAGCCAAGAGCTCCTCAGCTAGGGTAAGGACTCATATGCCTTTTCTTCTTCATTGCTGGAAGTTTGACTCGATCTTGTGAAAACCTTGGGCTGGCGAATATTGCAGGCTGCTGTGAGTTTGTGAGTGCAATGGCCCTGTATCTTCAGAGGGAAGAACTTATTACTAATATTTTGTTAAATGGATATTATCAAATTGCCTTCTAAATACTTATCTCTGTAGCCTTAGATGAATGAAGTGCTCAGTCCTTGTCAGAAAAGCTTTTTAGCCCAGTGGTGGTGGTAGCACACACCTTTATTCCCAGCACTTGGGAAGCAGAAGCAGACAGATTGTGGAGTTTGAGGCCAGCCCAGTCTACAAAGAGAGTTCCAGAACAGCCAACAGTCAGAGCTACATAGAGAAACCCCATCTCAAAAAATTAATAATAATAAAACCAAAAGAAAAATCTTCTTTTTGTATTTCTATTGTTCTTTAATGAAGGAACATAATAATACTGTCAATTGACACCTAGTTTTTTTCAAACAATACCAAAAATATTCATTCACATAAATACATGTATCTTTGTTTTACTTAGTGAATTTGGTTAAAGAGAAATGGGATGCACAAGAGAAATAATATAGAAGAGATAGTTTACAACTCATTAAAATGTATCACTCAATACAAGCATTGACAATGTTCCCTATTATAGAGTGACCCACTATATTTTTTTTATTAACTTAGAGGATTCTAAGGGAAGCTCATCATTAATGGAAGCTAAGATTGACTGGCAAATGATGATATGGCCAATTGAGGGTCTCAGAGGAATTCAATGAGATAAGTAAACATAGGAATATTTGTATACACTCTGCCTCCATCAGTGGTTCCAGTTAGAACTAGATAGCTGCTTTCAAATTACAGATAAGGCTCACTGTTTAGAAAGCAAACCTGGAGGGAAGTATGGATAAGAGGCTTAGGATGAAGTTAAGAGCTCACAGTTTAACACATTTTAGTATAGAGATTCACAACTGATCAAAGGACAAAGAGTGAATGTCTATGGAGTGCTCATCCATAAACGGGAAATCTTTAACAGTCCCCGTCCCCCGAAAGGCTCATGAAGACATTATGGGAGATAATGTAATGGTTTGAATAGAATAATCCCCATAGGTTTGTATATTTGAATACTTGGTTCCTGGTTGGTGGTACTGTTTGGAAAGGGTTAGAAGGTGTGGTCTTGTTAGAGGAGGGATGTCATAGAGAGTGCTTTGAGGTTATAAAAGCCTCCAACCACCCCTAGTACTTTCTCCTTCCTGTTTGTGGTTCTGAATTGTGAATTCTCAGTTTCTGCCCAAGCCACCTGCTGCCTGCTACCTCTGTTCTGCCACAATGAACTATATAACCCCTGAGACCATAAGGCCCAAGTAAACTATTCTGTATTTGCCTTGGTGTAGGAATACATTGCTAGCTGGTTAGAGGTCTCAGTCTACCATAAGCCTAGCAGCTTTTTCTCTAAACTTGACAATATGGAACTTCCTCCCTCCAGCAAAGATTCTGCTCTCTACTTGCCATTATCAAGAAAATGTCTCTGGGCCTGGAGGACTAACCTTATGTGAAAGTTGTCTCTGAACCAGGTGCCTGTAGCTTGACCCTTGGCACAGGTCCCTATTAAGAAGACTTGTAATAAGAAGCTCTGCTTTAGAAGCCTACTGCCCCATGCTAATTCTTGTGATAGGAGTGTGCCACTTAATGCAAATTAAGGTTTGTTCCCCATGTGCTCCAATCCTATATATTCCTTATACTTTGGAATAAAATTGAGCTGACTCACCAAAACCTGTGTTTTGGAGAACTGTCTCCATTCGAAATCTCAGCCATGTACAAAGTCTTCTGTTGCCCCTTCTGCCCCTTTCCCCTCTCCACCTGGTGGCCAACATGCTTAGGGAAACAGAAAACCCCCACACCTTGGTATCTTATCACAGTGATGGAAAAGAAACTAACACACGGTGAAAATATGTATAAGAGCCAGGGTTTATGGTGGTTGATCTTTTCAGTTTAGTTTGATTGAGAGATAATGTAGGAAATCAGTCAAGCACACCTCTAGGTGTGTCTGAGTGGGCATTTCTAGAAACAGCACCTAAGGTGCCAATGAATGAAATGAAAATGAATGAAAATCTAAGCAGACCATTGGGAGGTAGTGTAACTGTGGAAGGTGGAGTTCAGTTGGGGGAAACATGTCCTTGTGTGGTATATCTTGCTCTGTTGCTGCTGCCCCATCTGAGTTTTGGCTGCCAAGAGTTGAACAGCTCTAATCTACCACATTCTCCCTTTCATATGGATTCACATTTTGGAAATCATAATATAAAATAAACCTTTCCCTTTCTTTATATTTTTATTCATAAGTTTTCAGGATTATATTATAATTGTATGATTTTTATTTATTTCTTCAAATCATATGTTTGTGTGTGTGCCAGAATAAAAAGGCACTGGATCCCTTGGAGTTGGAGTTACAAGTGGTTTTTTCACTTGACATGGGTGCTAGGAACCACATTCAGGTCTTCAACCAGAATGCTCTTTTAACTGCTGAGTCATTTCTGTAGCCCTCACTGATGGTTTGAATGACAATCCCCCTTTCCCTGCCACGGGCTCATATGTTTGAATGCTGGTACCATCTGATAGGACTGTTTGGGAAGGATTAGGAGGTGGACATGTTGGAGGAGATATGTTACTAGGAGTGGGCTTTGATGTTTCAAAAGCCAATATTATACCTTTTGGGACTCTCAGCCTCTCTCTTCCTCCCCCTCTCCTTCTCTCTTCCTACCTCCACCCTCAACTCTCTGCCTCATGCCAGGTGGATCAGATGTAAGCTCTTAGCTACTGTTTCCAGCATCATGCTGCCTACCTGCACTCATATTCCCTGTCATCATGGTCAAGTGCCCACCCTCTCAAATTGTAGGACAAGCCATAATTAAATGATTTTAAAAATAAGTTGGCTTTGCTACAGAAATAGAAAAGTACTTAAGACACACCTTCTTCCTTTAAAAAATTTTCCACAAATATTCTGGCCTCATCAATGAAAAACACTGATTCATAAGCCTTTCCATGGCTCCTTGAGGCACAGGACTTAAAAAAAAAATCTATTTATTTTATTTTATGTGTATATGTGTTGCACATGTTTGCAGGTGCTTTTGGAGGCCAGAAGAGGGTGATAAATCCCCTCAAGCTTGAATTACAGATGCTTGTGAGCTGCCCAATGTGTGCTGGGAAGCAAACTCTGGTCCTCCATAAGAGCAGCACTGTTAACAGCTGAGCCATTTCTCTTGTCCCAACCCTGGGCTTTGGCTTCATTTTCTTTTCAGAAGAGCTACCAATGTAAGCACTGAAGTATCTATAATATCGGGGTACTCTTACAGACCATATTGGTAAATTCTTTAGTGAGGAGGCATATCTTACCTTCCATTTATGAACTCTAATGATTTGTGTAGTTTGATTTGTTTCAAAGGGGAAAATCCCAGACATCTAAGCAGGCATGTTCTTGCTTTCTCTTTTGTGTCATTGAGATGTTTAATTTATTTTAACTCGTGAACATGTCCACAAATGAAGTAAATGATCCCTCCTAATTATAGTTGGACAATTATATAGAAATGTATTGAGGCTCATTTCTGTATAAGGAAAAATATTAGAAAATATTAAGGTTTGCACAAAACACAATAAGGTTATAGAGGCTTGCATCCTTAGCTAGCAGATAAGTTAGTGGAAGGAAAAACATAGAGGTCACCCAGTTACTTAGTGATTAATCCATATTCTCAAATGGCCACCTTGCTGATGACAAGAGGAGGATGAAGATATTTAGCTGAGATCTATGTTGTTTAGTCTGTGGTTTATTTAGTATACCCAAGATGACTTTTCTGTTCACACCTTTCTTTTTTCAAGAACAAAGCAGGCCAGGGTTAAAGTTGAAGGCCATCCTTCTATGACTTGAACCAGAGTATAGGTAGAGACTGCTTGTTTGTTTCTTGGCATTCTAGACACAAATAATCACATAGAAACTATATTAATTACAATACTGGTTGGCCAATTGCTTATGCATATTTTTAACTAACTCTTACATCTCTTTTTTTTGTTTGTTTTGGTTTTTCAAGACAGGGTTTCTCTGTGGTTTTGGAGCCTGTCCTGGAACTAGCTCTTGTAGACCAGGCTGGTCTCGAACTCACAGAGATCCTCCTGCCTCTGCCTCCCGAGTGCTGGGAATAAAGGCGTGCACCACCACCACCCAGCTAACTCTTACATCTTAAATTAACCAATTTCTATTAATCTGTGAATCTCCATGAGGCCATGGCTTACTTGTAAGATTCTGGCTGGCAGCTGGCATCATTCTCCTTTGGCAACTACATGGCACCTCCCTGACACCTCCCTGACTCGACCTTCTTTTTTCTTCTTTTTTTCTGCTTGGAATTCCCACCTTGCTCTATTCTGCCCTGCCATTGGCCCAAGCAGCTTCTTTTTTCATTAACCAATAAAAGCAACACATACAGAAGGACCTCCAACACCACCAGAGGCCTTATTTACTGATGAAAGTTTGTTGGAAATTTTATCACATGCAAGGATTCTGTTTGTGCATGTGTTATATACATTGATACAGAAACCATTGCAATTCTTAGAAGCTCTTGTAGGCTAAGTAAAAATCTTGCTAAAAGTTTGTATTTAACTCTCAGTTTGTTGTCTAGTGGTTTTTCTGTGATTAAAACATGCTATCCTGTAGGGAAGCTTCTTAAGACAAACTATAAACAACTTAAAAATAGTTACAGGAAGTACCTGAAATTGATCAGATTCACTAGGCTCCTCCATCTCAGAGTAACAGAGTGGCGCTACAACGTGGTAACGAACTCCACGTAAAACCTGAGAGGGCTTGAAAAGGAATTCTAGATACACACACACACACACACACACACACACACACACAAACAGAGTTTAACACAGCTTTTTGCTAGGGTGTACTACGGAGAGATTTCCTGACTCAGAAGCCATACCAAAAAAAAAAAGCAACGTGGTTTTAAAACATGGCTTCCTGGGCCCTGCCACCAGTGCAAACTCCGGCTATGGTGCATTTGTGGGCCTGGGTGTTTGTGTATCTGCTCGGGATAAGGAGGAAAGTTGTAAAATGAGTGGTGGGCCACTTCCCACTGCCTGGATCCCAGCCTTCTGGCTAGCTAGCTTATACCCTGAAATAACAACACACAAATAGTATTCATTTAAACACTGCCTGGCCCATTAGTTCTAACTTCTTATCAGCTAACTCTTACATATTCTTTTAACCCATTCCTATGAATGTGTATCTCCATTTGACTGTGGCTTACCAACATGAGTTTAACCAGTGTCTATCTCGGAGAGGAGCTTCATGGTGTCTGCCTGACTCTGCTTTCTTTCTCTCAGCATTCTGTTCAGTCTACTCTACCTATCTAACTAAATTCTGCCCTATTAAAAATTCAAGGCAGTTTCTTTATTAACCAATGAAAGTAACACATAGACAGATGACCCTCCTACTCCAGAAAGTAGTTGAGACCATGCCTGTGGCTCAGCTTTTCCTGGCTGTGCAGAAAGCGGAATCAGGCTTGGGCAGGCGGGAGAGCATGGCAGATTCCTGCTGCCATACAGAGAGATGTTTCCATGTGCTCTGCATGGCTGATTTGGCTGTAACTCAGATAGAAAGAGTTTCTGTGACACACGCTTAGTCTCAGAGTTAAAGTGTTGAGTGCGGATCCTACCTGGTGGCCCAAGAGCTAGCAGAAATGGTACATCCATCATTTTGAAATTGGAGAGAGGTAGAGCCAACATCCAGAACAGCCCGCAGCTTCGCGCTCAGAGGCACAAGCGGCTCTGCCATGTTGGACTGGGCGGGGCAAGCCCACAGTACCTGTTTTTGACCTAGGAATGTCACAGCTTAAATTCTTAAGCACTTAGCGATTTAAAAGCACAAAGCAAAAATGTTCCTGGACAGTAAAGAATTACAGACAATGCAATAGGACAGATTCAGACATAAAAGACCTCTAAATGGGTCATAGTGTTAGACATACATAGACTTGGGAGAGAGAAGAAAAAGAATATAGAGAATAAATTTAATGCCTTAAAAAAGGGTAAAGTCTTTAAAGAGACAGAGTACAGATAGTTATACATTAAAAGAAATAAAGAAAAATATGCCATGTAAAAATGGAAAATTCACAGAGAGTTTGGATTCTGTAATTATTGTATTTTCTTTCAATTTTTTGACTGTGAAGGAGCTAAGTACAGAGAGACATTTCATTATATGGGCTTCTAGGCTAAGCCACCATGTATATTATTATAAAAGTATTATGACTTCAGAATTTGGATCTAAGGATATAATGCTTTGGAAAAGAGGTTCTTCTTTTGTTTTCACAGAGGATGAGACCCTGTGGATTGCTTCTATCCCAATATGGTATGATAGGCCATGCCCTCCTTAAAGGTTGCTGAGAACACCCTCAAAAACTTAATTTGCTCAACTGCCAACTGAGATGAACCTAGCACACAGGTTATACTACAAAGGACCTGATTAACAGCACCCCTATACAGCAGGAAGAAGTTTGGAGAGAAATAACTATGTCCATATCCCCAGATATTGTTTATAAATGTTCTTTTACATTTAAAGGGGGATATGATATAGATATGAATAATTTGCATTGGTATGAATTTTAAGGTCAATTTTGTTATATGTATATGAATTTCTGATATTGATTAAGGTATTGTGATTGTGTATTTCATTTAAAAATGTAATGTGTAATTAGGAAATATAGGTTGTTAGTGGGTAATCATCGATAATAGTCAAGCTTTTAGTTATGTAAGTTAGATTTTCTGGATATATAGAGATATATTTCAGTTAGGTAGGCATTCTTCATATCTTTCAAAGACTACAGAATATGGCATTTAAATGTTTTAATAACTTAGGGCTTTTCATGACAATGAGACATATCTGCTCCTGGCAGCACCAGCTACTTCAAGAGGAAGATGGGCATCGAAGAGGCTCCTTATCGAGTTTGATAGCCATTTGGGCAAGAAATTTCTCTTGCTTGGACTGTTGCATAAACTGGACACAAAGAACCCACAGAGAGAGGCCTGCTGAACTTCCCTAAAGGTGAGATGATCCTTTGGGGTTCTTGATTCATGAAAGAGTCTGCTGCTCCTTTTACAACAATCCCAGAGTAAGCAATAATCACAGTTCAGACTCACTCTCAGACAAGCCAAACTGCAAAGAAGACTCTCAGATCAGCTGAGCTGCCTGGAAGAGGTTTAGACCAACTAAGTCACTTGGAAAGTATACTCTCCAAACTATTGCTCTGTTTGTAGGCTGCACAGCATGCTCTCAACTTTTGTGAGCTGTCACCCATGCTAGGGTGGGTTTTGGTGATGTAGCTGTCAATGAATCATTCTGCTCCAGTAGGTAATTCCAAACCCATCATCCTGTTAGTAACCCCAATAAAACTCATTAGTCTAACAAGGTAGACTTTTGTGGTAACCTTAGTTTTGCCTTTGCCTGTTTTAGGCTCCCTACCTATCTGGGGAGGGTTAGTAGGTGTGTGTGTGTGTGTGTGTGTGTGTGTGTGTGTGTGTATTTCCTTCATGAAAACCCTTGTCACATAATACAGCTTAAGGGTAGGTACTTTAAAAATATTTATTTATTTACTTATTAATTTTTCAGTGCTAGAGATCAAGAGGGACTTGTATATGCTAGGGCAGTATTTTACCACTAAGTCAAATCCACAGCCCAGTGTGGGCATTGTTGAGCCAATAAAAGACAGGCTGTTGTCAATGATGCTCTTCAGGATAGTATGGGAAGAGTTGAAAGAGCTTCAAATCAAAGCCAAAGCTGTTTTGCTCTCACAGATGGTCTTACTTATGATCAAGTTTCAAGTAAGAACATTAACAAATTGGATATTGCCCAGGAGTTATCATTTTTAAAGAATTGTCCACTGTAAGAGAAAGTTTAAATCACACAAGAGCTACAATTAAAAGTACCCCTCCGTATGAAGACATCTCAGTATAGAGACTGAATTAGCACTTCTTTCTTCTCTTGGAATCACTACACCTACATTATTGACAACACGTGCATGATTTTCTTGAATCCATCAGCTAAGTAAAGGGCAGGAAGAAGATACAAACTGTGGAAGCTATAGAATCTCAGAGGGAAAGGCTTGTTTCTGTGCGTGAAAGATGGAATTCTGATTTGTGGGTGGAATCTGAGCTATGTTATTTTTAATGAAAAAAAAAAGCCTTTAAATGTGCCTTATGTTTTAACTGTATGTAAGGCAGATAACCTCCAGAGAACTGCATGGACTCGTGCCTGGTAGTGTGATAACTAGGTGATTTCATCTCAACCTCTAGTGGTGGCAAACATGATCAGTGTTGTTTATGCCATATGTGGATTTACATGAATAAGGACCTCTTGAGGAGAAAAGGAGGTGAATCAACAAGCTTATGATACCTCTACTACTTGTGAGTATCTATATTATCTAAGAAGGCATGGTAATTCATCTATAATTTGTGACCAGGCTTCTAGATAATACTTAGTGATCCCAGTGTGGGCCTTAGGAAGCATGACTAATATCTCAGTGTAACGTCTGCATAGTCAAGTAGAGAGGGGACCACTGTGCAATAGCTAGAAGTGATAAACCTGGTGTTCTTCTCAGGTGTCCTGGCAGTCATAGACTTCAGGAGATTCTTTTCTGTGCTTATGCTCTTTCCAAGCCTATCCACAAAAATGGTGGTGGGATTTTATGTAAAAGCTTTTAGTTGGACTGTGGTGCTTTTAACTTTCATTAACTTAATCATTGTTTTCTTTATTTGGTGCTGGAGACAGAATCTAGGGCCTTGCATATGTTAGGCAAAAGTTCTACCACTGAACTACATTATTAGTCTGAGCTCTGTTTGCTTATGTTTGGATTCACCATCCATATTGATTCTGATAGTGAGGCTGCCTTTATGGAAAAATGTATCTAATAGTGGAAAGTTATCTAGGATGCTGCTGTGCAGTGGTTCTCATCCTTTACGACCCCATGACCCTTTCATGCAGTTCCTCATATTGCACTGACTCCCAAACATGAAATTATTTATTGCTACTTCATAACTGTATTTTTGCTACTGTTGTGAACTGTAACATAAAATCTATGTTTTCTGATGGTCTTAGTTGACTTCTGTGAAAAGATTGTTCAACCCTGAAGTGGTCATGACTCACTGCTTCAGAACCACTGGGACAGTGGAATGTGATCTTACTGAAAAAACTGAAAAGAAGTCAGAACCAACAGTAAGTTCTCAGTTGTACAGACACATAAAAAAGTTAAAATAAAATTAAAAAATTCATATAGTAGTTCCCAAGATCGGCATTCCTATTTAAATTTAGTGTTTTTTTATGAGCTTGAAGGCAATGTGGAAAGTTTAGGCCAAATATAACAGAACCATGACATGTAATCCTTCTCATATAACATTTCTCGCCATGCTCTCCTTTGGACCAAAAGGTCTTCTTAATTTTCCTGTTACAAACAGAACTCACATTGTTGGATATTCTAATCTGGCCTTTTATTCTTTCTGGACATTTTTTTTTTTGGTTTTTCGAGACAGGGTTTTTCTGTGGTTTTGGAGCCTGTCCTGAAACTAGCTTTTGTAGACCAGGCTGGTCTCGAACTTATAGAGATCCGCCTGCCTCTGCCTCCCAAGTGCTGGGATTAAAGGCGTGCGCCACCACCGCCCGGCTCTTTCTGGACATTTTTGTTGGTTATTTGAAACTATGATTCATCGAGATGATGATTACGATGGAGAATATGAAGTGACAATCTTTAATGTGTTCGCTGGTATGGCCACATGTCTGAGTGTGGGAGATGTTTCAAAATGGTACTAGGTATTTAGGGAAGGAATTAGTGAGGCAAATAAGGGTGATGTGTGTAACTATATGTTTAAAATAGTGGGAAGATGGCACAAAAGAAGGTAGCCACCTAGTGTTATCATTTGAGCATCTCATAGTTGTCCAGAATCATGTGTCTTCTTAGGCCATGCTGTCTTCAGTATGATTTATAGTCCCTGTTTTTTTTAATGATATTTTGAGTGTGGGGAACTGAACCTTGTCATCTTGCATGCGCTAGGGACACTCTAATACTGAGCTCTATTCCCCGCATTCTTTGTTTGTTTTTTACTTTGAGACAAGGTCTCAGTAAATTGCTCAGTCTTTCCTGAAACTTGCTCTGTAGCCCAGGCTGGTCTTGAACTTGTATTCCACTTGCCTTTGCCTCTGGAATATAGTCCTCGACTACACCACCTGGACTGCCCTATCTCTATGACTTGCATATTTTTTATTTATCTTATTGGTTTGAATTTTGTCTCTAGGAGTCAATTTCTTCTTTTATCTTTGCAATTTTTCAAGCATGTCTTTTAATTTCTTTTTATCTTAGGCCTCTTCTTTGCTGCCATATTCCACCACTGTTAAGATGAGTTCCCCATCTGTATTTTCTTCCTCTCTTGACATCTCCTAGGCATCAAGATTTCCCTTGTAATGTCACCTCATGTTCATTTCTCTGTCATGTCCAATTCTAGGTGGGTATTCTAGGGCTGCTATTAGCCAGCTATGCAGTTTTCAGGTCACCTTACACAGCGGTCTGTCTTCATATGATTATGATTAGCAATTGTTCAGCATCTAGTGTATCCCCAAAGGGGGCCTAGAAAAAAGAGCGTAAGACTGTAGCACGGTAGCACGAGGGTTGGCCATTTGCTCAGGCTAAACTAGTTTTGTGAAGGAAGGGGAGTTTGATTGTTGATCAACAATGATCTGTCACTCAGATAACATATTCATCATAGAGTAGCTTAAAATTCTAAACAGATTGACGACTTGAGCGTTATTTGAGTTGTGTTTTCTCCACCAGGTAACTTCATCTACTCAGGACAGAGAAACATGAAGGTTATCAGACTGTAAGGTTAGCCTTCCTGTAGCTGTTTTTGTGCTTTCTGTCACACTGTACTTGTAGTAAATTATATTTGTGGACTGACTTGCAAATGTTAGACCATTTACAGCTACTGTGCGCTCAGTAAAAAGCTATCTAGAGGGCATAGGACATTGGCAAATATGGGCAGTGGGGACATTTCTTGATTTTTCTCATAGGCATTTGTTTTTAAAAATCACTGAGTGATGTAGTAAGAGACTAGATTAAAACAAAAACTGTTTCAGTGCAAAGCTGAGCTTTTCCACTAGATGGTGGCAAAAGGCTACATGTTGTCCTTTCACAGTGACTGCATTGTTTATAAATGGGCTTGTATTTCTAAAATTAGAAGAATGGTTCTAGAAAAGAAAGATTGTATCTGAAATCCTGGTTCCTTTGGAGAGAGTAAACATACTAGGCTCAAACCTATGAAGGATGTGCTTGTGGAAGTTGTCTTCAATAATAGTCTGCTCAGATGGCAAGCACACATCAGTCACAGGGCTCGAAGAATAGATTATTTAAGTGGCCCACAGCTTATCTGTTAGAAGTGTTAGGGCCCCTTTACTTTCCGTTGTCCTACTGTCTTCTTTCAGGGGAACCCAATGCTCTTGTTAGTAGCCCTCTCAGACAAGGAACCAATAAGTATCCAGGCAGCAAAAATACTGATACACCTCCCTCTCCTCAAAGGCCAAAGTCTTTGTACAGAGGCTTCAACAGAATGCCCAAATTGCTACCAAGCAGCTTTAAGAACCATACAGAGTCAGTTTCTAGTATAAAGATTGAATGCCCTTACTATTTCTTAAGTTGTATGAGGATTAGTTGTTTAGGAATCCTTGAATCACCCCTAACCGCAGCAAGCGGTTCACATGGCACTGAGAGAGAAATCTTGTTATTTCCTAATGTATGTACATATGTATGTACGTACATACGTGTGTGTGTGTGTGTGTGTGTGTATTGCTCTGGGCTATATTGAAAGGGCTTATTTGTACTTGGCATTAGCTCCAAGTAGACCTTCTTCAGACAGACACAGGAGTGCCACACTAGATTCCACAAAGAACCACAAAATGAAGTCTCCATCATCAAGGGGATTACTACTGAGTTGGAGTCATTTGCACATATTCATAATGCAAAACTAAGGCTCAGGGGCCGGAGAGATGGCTCAATGGTTAAAAGCATGGACTGCTTTTCTAGAGGACCCAGGTTCAATTGAACCTAAGTTCAATTCTTAGTACCCACATGGTGGCTCAAATAGTTTGTAACCACAGTCCCAGAGGTCTGGCACCCTCTTCTGGCTTCTTCAGGCATTGCATGCATGTGGTACACAGGTGTACATGTAGGCAAAACATCCATAAGAATGAAATAAAAATAAATAAATCTTAAAATATAACCAATAAAAACAGAACAGGCATTTGATGTGGGATGTCCTTCTGTATATGTATTGCTTTTATTGGTTTATTGGTTTTATTTGGCCAATGACTTAGTAGAGTATAACCAGGCAGGAAATCCAGAGAGACGCCATGTAGCTGCTAAAGGAGAAATACATCCAGAACCTTTCTGGTAAGCCACAGCCTCGTGATGATACACAGATTAATAGAAATGGGTTAATTTAAGATGTAAGAGCTAGCTAGAAATACATCTGGGCCATTGACCAAATAGTGTTGTAATTAATATAGTTTCTGTGTGATTATTTGGGTCTGGGTGGCTGGGAAATGAATGAGCAGTCTCTGGCTACAGGCATTGGTATACCTGGAGAAGACATTTTGATCCTTTTAACCCAAATTCAGAATGGACATTCCTAGGACTTTCACTGGCTCCAGGAGACTGAGGTCTGAAGTGCTAGAAGTCTCTTTCATTCTCAACTAGAAACCATGTCCCTCTGTGGAGCAGGTCATTTTTTGGTGTAGTAGTCAGAACTAATATCTTTGTGTTCTCTGTGGTTCTTTTTTTTGTGCTTGGGACTAAATTCAGGGCTCCACATATATGAGGCAAGTGCTCTACTACATTCTCAATCTTGGTCCTCATCTTTTGCCTAACTTGATTCAAACACAGCTGTGCAGGTAAGATCTACATACTAGATTTTTGTTGAAATATAACATGAGAGGTCTGGTTGGGGAAATTGAGGCAAGGGGGAATTAGAATGAGAAATGATGATCAAAACTGGCCCTGATCTTAAAGAATTCATCATCTAGTAGAAGAAAGACATTATTAGAAATGTCTTGTGTGGAGCTGGAGAGATGGATTATTGGTTATGAGCATGTATCAATTTTCCAGTGGACCTGAGCTACATTCCTGGCATCTATGTCAGGCAGCTCACAACGACTTGTGACACTAGCTTCAAGAGATCTGACTCTGGACACTTCAGACATCCCTCACCACATACACAGACACTCTCCACATACATGTTATACATTCACATACACGCATAGGTAAATAATTAAAAATAAGTCTAAAAGAAAGAACTGAGTTGTATTAGTATAGATTTTTTTTGAGAATGAATCAACCTAATTTTCTATCTTTGTGATATCTATCATAATTGCACAAATTTTGTATAATATGCAATTTAAATAGTAACACTTATTTTCCCTACAGGTCACTTGAGTAAAAGAATTTGCTAATGCATTTGACGCTTTGTGTTCTTGAATTTTACCTTTGCTATATTATATTTATTGCATTTGCGTCTGTTCCTAAACAATATAGTGATTGATTTTATGTAGTTTTATTGTATCTCAATTAACTTAATTAATATGAAGACTAATTGTTCTAATAAAATTTGGAAATTTGAAAAAAAACCGTGAAGGATTCTGGTCTGGGTTTGCTCTCATCCTAGCACTTGGGAGGCTGAGACAGGAAGATGGTTGCAAATTCAAGGCTGGACTCAAATTCAAGGCTGGACTGTAGTACTCAGTGAATTACAAGCCATCCTGGAACCAAACTAAACCAAACCAAAACATAGCTCTTGGCTAGGAGGATAGTTCAGTGCTGTACTCACTCGCCTATTATGTACAAGATCCTGGGTATGAGCCCCACTACTGCAGTAAAACCACAATGTGTTCACAGACTCAGAGTGCAAACAAATAAACAAAACCCCACAAAGTAAGCAAACAAACAGAAAAACAAACACTCTTGCTCCTGCTTTGTGAAATATATTTGACCCCTCTGAGACTCAAAATATATATGTAATTGAAGGAATAATACCTTCCAGATGATATGAAATTGGCAGAATGAAAGAATAAATGTCATGACTTGAGTGGTGGCTGGATTTAAGGGTTTATTTCTTTTTAAAATTCATTTTTATTTTTATTTATTTTTTAGCCCCTTCCCAAATCCCCTTTTGTCCCCATTCCCCAATCCACTCCTCTGTTTCTGTTTAGGAAAGGGCAGATCTCCCATGAATATGAATAAAGCATGGCAGTTGCAGTAAGACTGTATTAAGGCTGGGCAAAGCAATCCAGTATGAGGAATAGGGTCCCAAAAGCCTACAAAAGTGTCAGAAATAGCCTCAGAGTTCCACAACAAGGCAAATTTTACTGTCACATATATGTAGAAGAGCCTAGCTCAGTCCCATGCAGGCTCGCTGGTTGTCAGTTCAGAGTCTGTGAGCCCCTATGAGCCCTGATAAGTTGGTTGTGTGAGTTTTCTTGTGATCTTTGATCCTTCTTTCTATAAGCTGCCTTGGTCATGATGTTTTGTCTCAGTAATAGAAAAGTAACTAATATATGTAACATGAGGGCCAGGCTTGTGGGAGTTTCTGTCCTGCCCAGTTCCCACAGCCACTAAGCCCCAAAGAAATTACACAGAGAGTCTACATTAATGATAAACTGATTGACCCATTAGCTCAGGCTTCTTATGAGCTCTTTTTTTTTTTTTTAGGTTTTTCGAGACAGGGTTTCTCTGCAGCTTTGGAGCCTGTCCTGGAACTCGCTCTGTAGACCAGGCTGGTCTCGAACTCACAGAGATCCTCCTGCCTCTGCCTCCCGAGTGCTGGGATTAAAGGCATGCGCCACCAATGCCCGGCCTTCTTATGAGCTCTTATAACTTATATTAACCCATTATCCTTATCTATGTTAGCCACATGGCTCAGTACCTTTTTTTAGCAGTGTAGATCACATCTTGCTTTTTCCATGGTCTGGACAGGACTGGGAGGAATGGGCTTCCTCCTTCCTAGAATTCTCCTGTTCTCATTGCCCTGCCTCTACTTCCTGTTTGGTTGACCTGCCTATACTTCCTGCCTGGCCAATCAGCATTTATTTAAAACATGATTGACAGAATATAGACAATTCTCCCACACCAAATATAGTGACATCATTTAGTAAAACTTTTCTACCTACAGATTTTTTCTTTACATTTGGGTAATAATGTATATATGAACCATATTTTCATTATCTATTCACTAGTCTATGTTCATCCAGATCAATTCCATTTCATAGTTATTGTGAATAACTATGACAGTGAATGTGGATGTGCCAGTATTTTCATAGTACAATACAAAGTCTTTTGGGTATATACCTAGGAATGGTATAGTTGAGTCACATGATATATCTATTTCTAGTGTTTTGAGAATCCACCAGACCAATTTTCAGAGTGGCTGTGTTAGTTTACACTACTACCAGCTGTGTATAAAAGTTAAACTTCTTCACATCCACATCTACATTTGTTGTCATTTGGATTCCTGATGATGGCTATTCTGACTGGAGTGAGATGAAATCTTAATTTAGTTTTAATATGTATTTTCTTGATGGCCAAGGATATTGGATACTTTTTAAAAAGTGTTTCCAAACACATATACTTTTTCTTTTGAGAACTTTCTGTTCAGTTCCATAGCACATTTTTTAACTGGGTTGTTTGTTTTCTTGACATTTAGTTTTTTGTATGTTCTAGACACTAATCCACTTTTAGATTTACAGATAACCGGCAAATATTTTATCCCATTCTGTGAGCTGCCTCTTTTTTTTAGTTAGTTTGTTTTACTTTTCTCTCATATAATACATCCTGACCACAGTTTCTCCTCCCTCCCCGCCATCCTCAATCTCTTCCCCACCTCCTCTCTCCCTCAGATCTATCCCCCTCTGTCTCTCTTCAGAAAAGGGCAAGCTTGCCAGGGATATCAATTAAACAAAGCATAGCAAGCTGGCTGATATGTGATATTACTCCATAGCCCTTGGAGACATACAAGAAATCATCCAGGAGTAGATGGCACTGAGCATGTGGTTAAGTGAGGAGAGGGCAGGAGCCAGACTACCCAAGGTTGCGAATGGCACTGCAGGTAACCAACCAGACACAGACCATAACATCAAGGCTGGAAGTGGCAACCCAGTAGGAGGAAAAGGGTCCCACAAGTAGGCAAAAGAGTCCGAGACGTCCTCACTCCCATGATTAGGAATTCCACAAGAACACCAAGCTACTCAGCCGTAACATATATGCAGAGGACTTATGTCAGACCCATACAAGTTCTCTGATCTGTGCTTGCCCTCCTTCTCCTCCCCATGAGTCCTAGTTATTCTGTGGGCTGCTTCTTGGTTGACCATTTTCTTTGTTCTACTGTTTTAGTTTCACAAGATTCCATTGTTTAATTCTTGGTCTTCTTTCTTGAGCAACTAGAGTCTTTTTTATAATGTCCTTATTTGTGCCTATAATTTGAAATATACTTTCTCCTTTTTTCTCTATTAGTTTCAGTGTATCTGGTCTTATGCTGGGTTTCTTGATTCATTTGAGCTGAGTTTGTGCAAAGTGAGATAGATGTAAGGACCCATTTTCATTTTCTGCATGTTAAAAATTCAGGTTTCTCAGTACTATTTATTGGGTAACTGTAGTTGTTGGACTTATATCTGGGTCTTCTATTCTGCTTTCTGGGGGAGTTGAGACAGAGTTTCACTGTATAGCAGCTTTGGCTGTGCTGGAACTTTGTAGACGAGGCTGGCTTAGAACTCACAGAGATCTGTCTGCTTCTGCCCCTGAGTGCTGCATTTAAAGGTGTGTACCACCACACTGGCATGGGTTATTTGTTTTGTTCCATTGATCTATGTATATATTTTTTGTACCTGTAAAATGTTGTTTTTATAACCATGGATCCAAGGTATAATTTAAAATCTGGTATGGTGATACATCTTGAAGTATGGTTTATGTTCAGGATTGCTTTGTCTATTTGGTGTTTTGTGCCTTCATATATATGCTGATTTTTTTCTATGTCTGTGAAGAATTGTCCTGGTATTTAGGCTGGGGTTTCATTAAATCTATAGATTAGTTTTAGTAGTATGTCCCTTTTAACAATATTATTCCTGCTAATCCATGAGCACAGGAGGACATTCTGTCTTCTGTTTACCTCATTTTTTTTAGTGTTCAGTGATCTTCAGAAAATCATAAAGATATATTAAACACATCTATTCCATTAAATTGGAAAATATAGAAGAAATAGATGAATTTTTCAATCCATACAATATAACAAAATTAAACAAAGATGAAATGACTTAACAGAGTCATAGCCAGCAATGAGACTGAAACAGTCTCTGAGCTATGAAAATATTAGGACTAGATTAATTCACTGAAGAGTTCTACAAAAACTTCAAAGACGAACTAGTATGAACACATAATTATTTTTCAAGCTAGTATTATCCTAATACCCAAACTATAGAAAGACACAATAGATGAAGAGAATTATAAACTGAGCTCCTAGATGAACATAGATGCAAACAATCTCAATAAAATAATGGCAACTGAATCTAAGATAATATCAAAAAGATCATTTATCCTGACCAAGTTGGTTATATTCCAGAAATGTGAAGATGTTTCAATACACACAAATCAATAAGTGTTGTTCATCTCATAAATAGACACTAAAATGGAGATCACATGCTCATCTCATTAGATGCAGAAAAGACCTTTGGCAAAATCTAACATCCCTTCATGATAAAATCACAGATAGGATAGGAATGCAGGGAACATATCTTCTAAACAATATATTTATTATTTCTGTGAGACTGTAATGCATTGTATTTTGATCAAGTCTACCCCTTTCCCCAATATCTTCCAGATCCACCCCTCATTTCATACTCAACTTTGTGTCCTCATTAAAAAAATCAAGTCCAATATCTGTGGCCTGCCACTTTTGTGCGTGTGGGATGCCATGGGAATATGTTCAACCTACTAAGAGTCATATCCTAAATAAAATAAGTCTCCTTCTTCCAACAGCCCTGAGTTGCCAACAGCTCAACAGGTGGTAGTAGGGATTCATGGCCACCTTCATCGTCCATGATGGAATTTTTGTCTGGCTTGAGTTTGCACAAATCTTGCAGATGCTGTCACAACTGCTGTGAGTCTGGATGTACAACTGCCCTTTCAAGTGAGAGAACATATCCTAACATTATAGCAGTTATATATAACAAACCTATAGCCAGTATCATGTTAAATAGAGAAAAGCTCAAGATATTTTTACTAAGATCAGGAAGAGAACAAAATTGTTGACTCTCTCCACTCCTCTTTAACACATAGTGGTTGAAGTCTTAGCTAGAACAATAAGGCAGCATGAGGAAATAAAAGGGATACAAATACAAAGCATTCCAATTTTCAGATGATATGATTGTATATATTAGAAACCCAAAAGACTCCACTGAATGATGTGGGAGGTGATGCATGTTGTGAATATGTATTATTGTCATTGGTTAATAAAGACGCTACTTTCAGCCAATGGATTAGCAGAGTAAAGCAGGCTGAAAGAAATATAAAGAGAGTAGGCAGAGTCAGGAAGATGCCATGAAGCCCCTTCGGAGACAGACACAGGGCACAGAATTTTACCCGGTAAGCCACAGCCACATGACAATACACAGATTAGTAGAAATGGGTTAATTTAAGATATAAGAGTAAGCCAGAAATATGCTTAGGCTATTGGCCAAACAGCATAATTGTAAATAATATAGTTTCTGAGTGATTATTTCATGCTGGGCAGCTGGGAATGAACAAGTAGCCTCCCGACAACAACCAAAAACTTTTAAAGCTGATAAGTACTTTCAGCAAAAATTCAGGATATAAAGTCAACACACAAAATCAGTAGCCTCCTTATATATAACTGACAAGCAGACTGGGAAAAAAACAAACATCAGGGAAAATTCTATTCTTAATAACCACAAAATATAACATACCAAGGAGTAAACCTAAACAAGGAAATGAAAGACCTCAGAAATGAAAATTTAAAGTTATTTTCTTCTTCTTCTTCTTCTTCTTCTTCTTCTTCTTCTTCTTCTTCTTCTTCTTCTTCTTCTTCTTCTTCTTCTTCTTCTTCTTCTTCTTCTTCTTCTTCTTCTTCTTCTTCTTTTGAAATAAAATCTCACTATGTAGCTCAGGCGGTCCTGGATTTCACCATGGCTGGCCTTGAACCCCAAATCCTCCTGCTTTTGCCAGGATTACAAGCATATGATACTTTACTTGGCTCTAGTAATATATTTTGTAATTATTTTCATTTTTAAAGGTCTCAGAATTTTATTTTAATGACTGTTAGGTAATGCTTGTTGAATTTTATGATTAAATGAGTGTAATCAATTTCATCAACTGGGTACTGAATATGACAAAAGAACAACTTTCAATGAACCTATATCAATCTGTTTAAATAACTTATGGATGAGGGTCAGTTGGTAAAATACTTTCTCTGTATGCACAAAGCCCTAGGTTTGATCTATATGGAGTGAATATGGTGATAGATGCCTATAATTCCGGTGCACAGAAACAAGAACAGGAGGATCAAAGGTTCAGTGATACATCCAGCTGCACAATGAGTTTGAGGTTAGTTTAGGGTACATGAGACCAAAACAAAACAAAGCAACCTTATAAATAAATAAATATATTTCATTGATTTTGAGATATTGCAGAGAAAAATATTCTTTCTGTGTTCTAGGCTGGCCTGGGTTATACAGGGAGTTTCAGGATAGCCAATGCTACACAGAGAAACCCTGTCACAAAAAAAAGAAAGAAAAAGAAAATATTCTATTTACCACAATTGCCATAAATTTCTATAAATAAGATTAATTTTATATACAACTTGATTGTTTTTCTTCTACAAAGCACTGATTAGATTTCTTTTCACAGTTTAATGCACACTGTCATGAGGGCCAAATGTATTTCCTAAGTGTTAAAGAACATTTAGGTTAGTGGATGCTGTTTGGGGGAAATGGGAAAGAAACAAACACATATAAGAGAATTGTGTGGGCAGATGCATTCTTGAGGTAACATGTCTTAAACTTCAGTGTGCATGTGAATCACCTGTTCGTCTCTATAAAAATGTCAACTCTGATTTATTATCTGATTTATTAGTTCTGGGATGGGATCTAAGAGTTTGTATTTCTAACAAGCTTATAGATAATACTTTGTTGTTGGTCTAGGAACCACATGACTATAAGTCTGTTAGATCCATGATTTCTATCAAGAGTCTTTTGTGATGAAAGTATTCACAGGAGATATTAGTTGCAATGATTATGTTTTAATACTCTATTCAAGTAAGAATGTCTTCAAAGGTTTCTGCTAACTGTTGGCTTTCTATTTCAGATTCAGAATCAAGGAAGAGAGCACAAGCTGGGTTAAATGGTGCATGCCTATATTCCCAGGCTGAGGACAGATGACAAGTTCGAGGCTAGCCTGGGTGAGATAAGAAGACTCTTCTTCAAAACAGGTGAACGGGGGAGAATATCCTCTCCTTGTTGTACATTTATATAATATAATAGAGGAGAGGCTAAATGTGTGTGTGTGTGTGCGTGTGTTGTTGACAATCTGGATGCCACTATTTAACTGCAGGCTCTGACAACGAGCAATTAAGCCAGTATGAAATACTGCAAGACCGAAGCATGGTGTCATTGTAGGTTCTATATACCACATTTTCTGTCTTGCTGCCCCTGTACTTTGGTCTAAGTTGATTTCAGGTGAATAGTACCTAAGGATAAAAACAAGACACCTTTTGATATTTTTATGAAAAATTGTTTTCATTATTTTTAATGTGTGTGTGTGTGTGTGTGTGTGTGTGTGTGTGTGTGTGTGTGCATGTGTGTGCGCGCAAGGGCCTGCAGAGGCCATTAGGGTCATATTTCTTAGAGCTAGAGTTACAAGCAGTTGTGAGGCACCCAACATGGATACTAGGAACCAAACTTAGATTTTCTGTGGGAGTAACAAGGCATCTCTCTAGTCTTCCTTTAAAAAATAGCTGACAAATAATACAGTACCTTATAGAAATTTTATACATGCTCATTATTGGTGAATTCTCCCTGCTCCCCATCTTCCTGCTCTGCCGTACCCCCAGTATATGTCCAATCACCCCCTCTATACTTTCATATAGCACAGACTTTAGTGCCCTCCCCACCCTCTCTTTTAATGTTTTTTTCCAATCTCACGAGTCTCTTTCTGGTTTCCTACACAAATCTTGGTGTACATAAAATATATCTAGGAAACTCAGCGAAGACAGATTTCCATGATACATACAGGGATTCTATTCTACCTGGCCTACAGTTTGCCTTGGAATCTGTAATAATCATCCATGTAGTTCAGGTCCAAGTAGTAAATAGCCACACCTGGAACACTGAATTGGGTCATTATAATTTACCTAGATTTAATACCCAACTGGCCATCCAGCTTTCTCTTCCTGGGCAGCAGAGAATTAAACCCTTGTGAAACTTCATACTTTTTCTAATTCTCCTCTGCGATGTACCATTCTCCAAATAATGAATTTTTGCTCCACTAAAAAGCAAGCATAGATATTTTTTAGGAGTAGTGTGTGGATTTAGGTGTGGTTTCATAATGGATTTAATGGGAGCCAAAGCCATCTTGTTCAGTCTTGCTTGGGCCTCTCATTAAATTTTCTGAGTCAGTTGTGAAATTATTGGGAGTTTGAGTCTACTTGAAGAGGTTGTTTATGCTATGGATACAAGTTAGCTTCTCCTTATTCTTCCATCTCCCAAGCACCTTAAATATCTACCAGCATTCTGACGAATGTTTTCCTCCTGTGAACATGAATTTTAGCAGTTTTCATTCATTGTTTAATCTTAAAAATGTTGATTTCAAGTTGTTGAGTGAGACTTCCAAAATTTTCAAGGTATATCACTTCCGTGTTCCTAGAGAGGAAGTCTTTAACTCAAATGATTGAGTGACTCTTATTGAATAAATAGTTTAGAACTGCTAAAATTCATGTTCACAGGAGGAAAACATTCGTCAGAATGCTGGTAGATATTTAAGGTGCTTGGGAGATGGAAGAATAAGGAGACACTAACTTGTATCCATGGCATAAACAACCTCTGAGCTCTTAAGATCCAAATGAGGAGCAGAAGGAGGGAGAAGATGAGCAAGGAAGTCAGGACCACGAGGGGCGCACCCACCCACTGTGACAGTGGGGCTGATCTATTGGGAGCTCACCAAGGCCAGCGGGACTGGGACTGAATAAGCATGGGATGAAACTGAACTTTCTGAACATGGCAGACAATGAAGGCTGATGAGAAGCCAAGGACAATGGCACTAGGTTTTGATCCTAATACATGAACTGGCTTGTGGGAGCCTAGCCTGTTTGGATGCCCACCCTCCTGGACTTGGATAGAAGTGGGAGGACCTTGGACTTCCTGCAGGGCAGGGAATCTGGACTTCTCTTCATTCTCGAGAGGGAGGGGGAATAGAGTGGGGATGAGGAGGAGAGGGGGAGGGGAGTGGGGGGAGGGGGCAATGTGTGGGAGGAGGGGGAAGGAAATGGGAAATGGGGAGGAGGTGTGATGGAGGGAGGTCTTTGGTTAATTAAAATAAAGAAACTGCTTGGCTGGCCCTCATAGGTTAAAACATAGGTGGGAGGAGTAAACAGAACAGAATGCTGGGAGGAAGAGGAAGTGAGCTCAGAGACGCCATGCTCCCCTCTCCTGGGCAGATGCGATAGCTGTGCTCTCTGGGGCACACGCGATGAAGCTCTGACCCAGGATGGACGTAGGCTAGAATCTTCCTGGTAAGCGCACCTCGGTGCTACAGACATTATTAGAAATGGGCTAGTCCAGGTGTGAGAGTTAGCCAAGAAGAGGCTAGATATAATGGACCAAGCAGTGTTTAAAAGAATACAATTTGTGTGTTGTTATTTCGGGTAAAGCTAGCTGGTGGCGGGAGCTGGGTGGCGGAACACAGCCCGCAGCTCCTATTACAATGGAGGTGGGAATTTTTTTTTTCAAAAACTAAAAAAAAAAAAAAACTAAAAAAAAAGAACTGGGAAAGATTGGAAGAATGGTACATTACCTCATTTGTAGTTAACCTAAGAGCCAATATTTATCTCTAAATGTGTATGATATATTTTCAGTAATACTCCTCAACACTGAACCCAAATTTGAAAAGCAAAAGCTTATAATTTGTCACCTGACATTTCATATATTTAGGTTCTCTATATAGCTAACTTAAATTTTCCCATTGTATGATACCCACATAAAACAACTGAATGGAATTAAATGGAACAATTACTTATAAATAGGATTGCATAGCTGAGGGAAGCCTTATGTGGTGGTGAGTGAGCTGGACTCATTTCCATTCATGAGGCCCGAGGAAGAAGGTGTTATTAGTTCAGTCTGGTGAGAGATGACCCACAAAATCATGCAGAAGCAGTCCTTGTATATACAATGTCAACATCACCAGAGAACTCAGGTCCTGTCTTAGACTGGTTCAAGAACAACCTGCAATTTTAAGAAAATCCAAGTTTGTTTGGATTCTTATTCTTTTATGAGAAGCTCTCCTGCAGCTGTAGGGGTAAACAATTTGCACAAGTTGTGCTCTTCACTCAAGGAAAACAGGCACTTCTAAACTGTAACCTGGCAGGGAAGAAGCTGAAGGACAAATATATCAAGTTTAGCTTTTCCCCACATTGCAGTTTCTCCTTCATGCATCTGGGTGTGAAAGCTAACCAGAAGCCACAGGATGAGGGAGTAATTTGATGCAGTTTTTGAAGTATAGAAGAGGGAAAGACAATGGAGGGGCAAATAGATTATTCAACATATCCATTTAAAACAACTTTAACTGGAGTCATAGTGTAGTATTATCATAGTGCATCAGTCCAAAAAGCTTGGGTAAAGCAACTTTTTGTAAATAATGCATAAATATGGATTGAGGGAGGAATTATGGCTTGATTATAGGTATAATTATTTGATTTTGTCTCTTCTCAAACCCCAAACTTTTACTATCATTGCCAAATAGGGGCTAATTAGAAAACCATTTATAACAATGCCTAGAAGGGCTCTGTAACTTTGATCCTTGGGAATAATATAAAAGTATGAAAGAATGTATTCGATTTAATGGTAACCATGAACATTTAAATCTGTAATGTTACATAATTATGTGCAACTACTGTAATTTAAATGAAGTGAGCTCCGAGATTACTTTCAAGTTTGCAGATCAAGGAACAGGTAAAAACTTGAATGGTCTCTCATCTGCTAAGATCTGGATTTCTCTTCACGGGTGAGCCATTCTGTTAGGATGCCTCTACTAACGCCTGGACCAAAAGTGCAAATTAACTACGGATTTAAAGACAGAAATATATTTCTCCTTTATGAAATTGTGGTGTGCTACTACAGCTTTGAGCGATTATACATAGATCCACTCTGCTATTTTCTTGTTACCTGACCTCTGTTTACATAGCTTAAGATGGTTGACCATACCTTTTGGTCCCAGGAACCATGAAGATGTGATAGGAGGAGGGAATGGGAGATAGTTCCCGCTTTTTAAAGATAAGGCCTAAAGGTTGCCTAAAGATTCTCTTTGAATTTCACTAGCTGGAATTTTATCATATGACCATTTGAACAGCACAAGAGGCTTAGACATCCAGTTGGTAAGTGGGCATCCTTAATCAGAATAAAAATTTTATTATGTAAGAAGGGGAAAATTGACAAAGGGTTCCTGTAGTCTTATTGTGAGTCATTTGACATTTTGTCCTTGTATCTGTTAGACTTAGAAAGATGTTTCCTATTTATTTACTTATTTTTAAAAATGCTCAATATCTGCCAAAAATGTTTTTACATGTTGTCTATACATTGCTAAGGAAATTCAAAGAATATTTTTTAAATCTTGCCAATATATTATAACAGTTCCACTAACTAGGGACCAAACATTCATATATAAAACTAGGGACCAAACATTCATATATAAGCCTATGGGACATTCTCAATTAAACCATCACAATGCTTATAGTTTTTGAAAGAGAGAGAGAAACATAAATTTGGATGGGTAGGGAGGTGGGTTGGAACTCTGAGGAGTTGCAGGAGAGGAAAACATGATAATACATTGTATGAAAAAGATTTAAATAAAGTCAAAAGTGAACATAGTTATCACTTCCCATCCTTTTTATGGTGAAGATATTTACAATCTACTCTCCGAAGTTTTGAAATATAAACTATGTTATTAATCTTGGTCACCTGGTTGTGTAATAGGCAACTGGAGTTTATTTCACTGGAGACCAGGGGTTGGAGGAATAGGAGGAGAAATTAGGTTCAAAATATCTCTTTGTAAAAATGGATATTATATTTTGGGTTTATAGGTCTGTTACTTCTCTGAAGAAATGCACATAAATGTGAACTTGTTTTTTCCCCAGGCTTTATTGTCCTTTATTGGTAAGAATTAAACTGTCTTATGAATTAAGTTAAATTTTTCTTGCCCATCTTTTCATTAATACATTTTTTACAAATTGACCTATCTTGGTATATGAATCTCTACTGGCTAGTTTTCTAACTTCCTGACAGAAGCTGGAGTCATCTAAGAGGAGGAGGACTTAATTAAGTGAATGCCTTAATTAAGATCTGATGGTAGGCAAAGCTGTAGGGCATCTGCTTAATTAGTGATTTATGTGGGAGGGCCAAGGCATTGTGGGTGGTGTCATCCCTGGACTAGTGGTCCTGGATTCTATAAGAAAGCAGGATGAGAAAGCCATGGGAAGCAAGTCAGTGTCTTAGTTAGGGTTTTTATTGCTGTAAAGAGCACCATGACTCCAACAACTTTTATAAAGGAAACATTTCACTGAGGATGACATAGAGTTCAGAGGCAGAAGGGAGGGAGAGACACTGGGCTGTGGATCCAGATATAGAAATTTTAGTTCCTTTTCAGCACCATGTCTACCTGCACACCACCATGCTTCCCAACATGTTGATACTAGAGTAAACCTCTCTGAACTCTATGTCAAAACCCATTTCCCATTGACACATTTCCTCCAAGGAAACCACACTTAACTTCGACAAGGCCACACCTTCTAATAGTGCCACTTCCTGGTGACCAAACATTCAAATTTATGAGTCTACTGAGCCATTTCTATTCAAACTACTACAGTCAGTAAGTAGCTGTTGTGTAACAAAACTTCCTGGGGAGACACAACACACACACACACTGCTCACCCCAGCTAGGGATCCACGGCAGACCAAAGTATGGATACCAACAAAGTGCAATTTGGAGAACCAGTTTTATTGGGGTTACATATAGGAGTATGGATGCAGCATTACTTACAGGAACAGAAATGACTCAAAGACAGCTGTATCACCAAAGTCAGCCCCAGCATAGGTGACAGCTCATAAAAACTGGGAAAGCTGGAGCATACTGCAACAGCCTTCAGGCAGATGAACAGGTTGGGGAGCATCCTTTCAGAATGACTCTGGTCTAAATCTCATGCAGGCAACTTGGATACTTTCTGTTTTTTTTCCAGGCAGCTGACCTGGTCTCAGAGTCTTTTTTTGCCGCTTTTCTTCTCTGGGATTCTTCTTTGCTGTTCAGCTTCCTTTAATATGGGAGGGACTCTGTTTTTATTGTTTATTCTGGCAGGGAGGGGACATGGGAATCTGGTCAGTTTCAGAGATAAACTCTGGTTATTTATATAAGGTGACCATAAGTAATAACATATTCTGTATTTCAAAACTGCTAAGATTTTAAATAGATTGCAAATATCCTCACATAAAAAGGATGTAAAGTGATGAATATATTCTGATCAGAATTTGCTATTTGTTTTCTTGATGATATCCATTGTCATTTCGAGGAGATGGGATCTCAAAGCTCTTTAAATTTAAATTTCCTTAATGTTTAAGGATGTTGAATACTTTCCCGAATACTTTTTATCATTTATATTTCTTCTTTCAAGAACTATTTATTCACTTATGTTCTCATTTTCTATGAGTCCAAAATATTTCTGGATTCTAAATATGAATGAGATCATATGATATTTGTCTTTCTGGGCCTCATTGTTGTTCCTAGGTTTTATGGGTAGGATTACTGATTTCTTTTATACCTTGGCAGATTGCATAGGTCTTTTTGGTAAAATGAGAGCTAGTTCTCAGTGAAGAGGCTTCCAGTTCCATTCAGGCTCAATGCTGTCAAGTCCTCTGTCCAAAGGGTAAGGTGTCTTCAGCAGGATACCTTGAATTTCTGGGACAGTTGTCATACTTATAATGGGAGTAGTTGTATTGTTATTGTTATTATTGAAAGTATCTTGTGGAAAAAGAAAACAAGAAACTATATTGGGCTCATTACCAGAAATTTTGGAATTGAAGGAAAGAAGGAGCATAAAAATTTATGCATGACAATTCTTGAAATTCACAATTGATTTTATCTTCATAAACATATATATGCTTATACAAATAAATACATATTTTTAGCTCTGTCTAATGTAAATTTTCTGAATGTAATGATCATCCTATCAGTAAAAGGTTACATAGCTTCTTCTGGTACTTTAAGAGCTAGGTCTCAGGTTCCTCTACTGTTGACTGTGGTTTCTAAATACTATTTACCACTAAAATGGAAGCAAAGTTACTTGAAGAATGACAGGTTGTATATCAGAAGCAGGAAATGTACAAAACAAGCCTGCAGTGTTTGTCATGCTAAAACCCAAGACAGCAATCAATGAAGATTTTCATTAATGTCAAAAGGAATGAGGCACCGATCTCAAGAAGATTGCCCCAATGGCAAAGGATGAGAGTATTTTATTAGCAATATTAAAAAAGGATTGAAATAAACATGTTCACTTCATGAGTTCACAATAATACTTTAGGAACTTACTGATCACCGTTGGAGGGTGCTATAACATGAAAGGTGGAAACACAGGACATGATTGGGGATAGGATTTGGAGAAAGTGGGTGATCTTCTGATTAATATTATCAGGAAATTGCTACTTCACTCCCACTGAGTAGACAAGAAACAACTACCCAAGCATTTCAAATAAATGTGCCCAGTCAAAAGCAGGGACATGATCAGAACAAAACAAAACTAGCAACTTAAAGCAGAGAGAAAGGATTACAAAAATACCAAGCAAATGCCATTATCTCTTATGATGGTAGGTATAAAGGACAGTTAATGCAAATAAAATTTTCACAATATGAAAAAGAATACAAAATAAGGCATTTGTGCACTAAAGCTATGGGCATTTAATCATAAGCAACCATGTATAAATTAATATACACATACATGCATGCATGCACACACACACACACACATAAATTAACTGAGCACTGAGCAAACAAGCAATCAAACAAAAGCAAGACAAAATAAAATTTAAAAAAGCAGATGACCCAGGGTGGCAGTAAGAATAATTTTTACAGTTTATTTTTGTAATTTTTTTATTATTTGTTTTTAATTATACTTATGTGTCAGTGGGTGTTACAAATGCAGGTACCAAAAAAGCCCAGAGGTATCAGATCCCTTGAAGCTAGAGTTACATGCAGTTGTAAACATGCTGAGAATTGAATTCGGTTCCTCTGTAAAAGCATCTCTCCAGCCCCTAGGCTTTATTTTTAATAAAGTGGGTAAAAGAGGTTATAATTGTTGAACTTTGATAAATATAAGTAACAGAACTATATATATATACTCCAGCAATGAATGTACATATGGTCAACGATCTGTGCTACACAGGCCTTACTTGTCATTAGTGTCCAGTACAAAGCAAGGAACCAGGGACTACTATTTCTTACATTATAGTAGCTTATGCCTATTTCTTAATTCAAGTAATTTAACACTAAGAATGGTTATCAGGATCAGACAC